>NC_092634.1:23697656-24304115 GCF_039555335.1 Amphiura filiformis | reverse complement strand
TACCTAGGGCTTAAAATCGATCAGTCCCGTTGTTGCTATGCGCCTCCCGATTGGTTCAAATAGCGAGTACGCGTATCGCGTTGATGCACACGCGCTGACCCGTGTGATATCGGGTCATATCACACGGGGAAGAACCAATGAGATTGCAGGAACGTTCTCATTTGTTTAAGAATCCTGTTTTATCTCCGTTTAAAATTTAATTTAATGCATTGTTATCTGATTCAGTGACATCTCAGAAGAGTTATTAGAACAGTGTTTATATACCAACCAGTCCAGAGACCCAGATCTACTCGTCAGAACATCAGGAGAAGTTAGACTTAGTGACTTTCTTTTATGGCAGGTATGTACAGCATGGGTGCATGAATGGGAGTTAATTTGGCTCTGTTCTGGGTCTTACATGATTATATCAACTACAACATATAATCCTGATTTTAATTATTGCCATCTACAGATTTCAACTTTTTTTGCACCCAGTTTAGTTATTTGAAAGTAACAAATGGGTGTGTTCCATACAAGTCCTTGAATCACTTGGAAGTTGGGTACAGAAAGGGAAAAAATATCCTGACTGTCCCAGTCTGGTTGAGATGGCAATACAAAAGCCCTATGAATTTAGTTAGATAGTATAGTTAAATGACAGCCATGTTGGGATACATGTGTTGAATCACCTGTTCAAAGCATGCTTGAGGTATAATTGTTCTCTGGCACTCATCTTTCGAGACTTAGTATTGCATGGGGTCTATTCACAAGAATTAATGAAATATTGTTACCCTCCCCTTGATGCGTTTTTCTAGAGAAGCCTAAGAAACACAATTGGAAGTCGTGGGCCTATGATAGATATAGGAAGTCTTTGCTGCTCTGAAGCCACTTTGTTAGTTTAAAAAGGTCTGGTCTAAAAACCTGTAGGTGCTGAGTACAAACATTTTTTTCATACCTTGAGAGAAAGAAGAAAATTCGTCATGTGAAAATTCTTTATAAATTGTCCAACTTTATTTCTTGTAATTTGTTGTTTACAGAGTAGCTACACAGTGTTGTCATTTGTTGAGGTATTATGGCCAGAGTTTTCCATTTGGCATCTCTTCTCTGCTGTTTTACATTATCAAATGAATCATCATGCTGTACAGGTAAACCATTTGATTGCTTTCATTTCTACCAAAAGGGCAACTTGTTGGGAAATTTGAATCAGGGATGTAAGTTTTCAGGATTTTTACAGAATTCAGGATTTTTGTAGTCCAGATTTACGCAATTTCTTTTATTTTCAGCCCGTTTTGGGGCTTTTAGCCAGAATTTATATGCTTTTTCCCCAATTTTCAGGTTTTTTCTTCAGGCTTACTTACATCCCTGTTTGAATGTATAATACAACTTTCATCCCCAAGATAATTACTAAAGTAGGCAACATTATAAATATGTTGTGTAATCACAACTTACAGTTTTGGGTGTCAAAATTAAATGACTATATTTTCCTTTAATGCTTAAAAATACCTATCTGAATGTTTGCTTGCATCTAACCACCATAGCCATTAACCAACAAGCAAAACTAAATCATTAATTTCTTCACCTGTGCCCTCAAAACATATAGAGGGTTTGAATCAGAAATAGTATGTTGTCATTACCAGTATTTGTAAAACCTGTTTGTTTTATCAATCAAGTTTGTATTGATTACACTCGTTTTCAGAGTAGAACAGCAGTCCCTTGCTCAGATTGACACGAGCGCCTTGTTAATGAGCGACATATCGTGGAACTTTGTTTGTGCCGACAAACGCTTTTGATGTATAATCAGCCAATCAGATCATCGCATCTGTTGTTATGATTGTCAGACAATTGAATCAGCCAATCAGAACCCACTTCCCTATTTACGCTGTGCACGCTCTCAAAATGTAAACAAGTGCCGTTCCTCTTTGACAGAAACTGTAGTTGTGCAATGTACAGTAGTTTATTTATATATTCATACCACTTATTACCAGTAACGTTAAAGAAATAAACATTAACAACTTATGTAACAAGTTATATCAAATCATGACTCAAATCGGTACTTCATTTCATATATCTCCATACAGGCTGAGAAAGAAAGAAGTTTAACTGAGAGACGAGAGCAGGTTCAACAAAGTGATTTCCAGTGCACCATGGCAGAATTAGGCAATATGTGCAATGGTATAGATGAAACCAATAGTGTACAGCAGAAGGTTACGCAATACAGACAAGACAGAGAGGCTAGGATTGATAGGTTTCTTACACATCTCAACAACAAAAGGTTGCAATTTTTTGCCAATTTATTACCAGCTGAAAGCTGAGGTACTGCTTGGTTTTACGTTTTATCTTCATCCACCAAATTCTATGTATAATTTGACCCATTCGCTGCCGAGTACATTAGTACCTGAAACAAATGTTACATTGGACCAAATAATTATGATGTGCACATTTATCATAGGAAATAACTTACCACTAAGTTTTTTTAAGGTTGTAAATTAATGTGAAAATGCAATCAAAAATATGTTTATTTAGGTGATGGCATATCAGTATTGCAGAAAACAAAAGAAACAGACTTGACTCTCTTTGATTTTATTTTTAAGTAAATACAATTTTTTGTTTCATATACTATTTCATATGCACTATTTTAAGCCTGCAATAGACCTCTTCAAACAGACTTTTAACGATTCATTCCAATTAAATCCGAAGCATGAAATAATTTACCCAAACAAGCTTGCAGAAAAAAGTACCTCTTCAGCATCATGTACAGTGTGAAGTTCCATTGTGTAATGGGCATCATAAAAAACAATGATGAACTTTTTTTTTTCATATCAACTTATCAAGAATGAAAGTGAATAATTAAATGTCAGGTTATGTTGTACAAGTCCAGAAATTTACTCACAGAGTAATAAATGATGATGTAAGAACCTTTAATGTTTTATCACGACTAAAACGTAAGTAAATCTCTGGACTTGCAAGACATACTCTGACATTTAATTATAATTATCAGTCCTGATGAACTTATCCAAAAAGTGAAAAGACAATATTTATTTACTTATGAACTGAGTGCAACATTCATATTCATGATATTCTGGTGGTGTTACTTTCTCTAGAACTAACATATCATGTGAATCATGATAAAATCACAAAAATCTGAATTATTTTTTAAATCCAAGTCATAAATTCAGTGTTCAAAATAAGAAAATAAGGTGGTTGTCTGCTGGAAACAGGTCTCATTTTTTGGTTGTCCACCACATTTTTTGGTTGTCCGTATTTCTTTGGCACCAAACTTCTGCAAAGTTGACTTTTAATCTTGTGTAGAACTCCCATTAGTAGTTGTCAAAATATCTTACATGCATAACTTTATCCATTATTTTTATTCAAGACTTGTATCATGACTGTATAGTGTATTTTATTTGAGCTTTTTGAAATTGTGTCCAACAGACAACCACCAGTAGCATTTTTGGTTGTCCAGTGCTAGATTTAGTTGTCCCGGGCAAACAGACAACCACTTATTTTGAACGCTGCTGCTATCCACTGTAGCATACTAAAATAGTGGACCTCATGAATTGTTCTGTACAAAACAGTATAAGCACCTTTTGTATCTGCCAATCACAAAACTGATCTATATGAAGTAGATTATATTATTCACCTTTGTTTCATATAAACTACTAAGATATAAACAATGGCCCTCTCAAGAAGTACATTATTATACACTGCATATTGTATCTTCACCATGCAAATTTAGAAAAGTAGAAATGGAAATGGATTGTTTAAAATGAGGTTATAGCTCCATCACTAATTATCATCTCATGTATGTCCATGTACAAGGTGTCCCATAAAAAGGTTACAGGTAGAAAATTAACCGCATTTTGTGATGGTACGACCCCGGGTACGACAAAACAATGTCATTTTTTCAGATATTATTTATTCATCCTTCTTGTAACTGTTTGCTAAATTTCAATTCCGTATCTTAAAAGCAACTTAACTTATGAGTGCAAGATGACATGGGTGTCAAGAGTGGCTAATCATCAAAATATCGCACAACGAAAGTTGAACACAAATCACACTTTTGTTTTCAGGATTTTGTTCTTTATTACTTTTTATGTTTCTCTTATTTTTCATTGTTGAACTTCTTGCACAAAAGAAACATTAAAAAATTCAATATTACCGTAACCACCCGGGTATAAGCCCACCTTCGGCTATAAGCCCACCCCCTAATTTTCAAAACATTCTGGGAACAAGGGTGCACTCAGGTATAAGCCCAGTACTAAATTTTGGCTAAGTTCTTAAATCAAATCAATGCTTTGCTCTCATATTTAAGAACAAATATAAAAAATATCAGTTGATGATTAACATTCCACACTAACAATTTTAAGAAATTGACATAGATGATAGATATTACTGGTACATTGGGCATATATACTATTGGGGGATGATTGTTCTTATTTTAAATTCAAGCACTAGCCCTTCCCCGGTTATAAGCCCACCTGCATTTTTGAAGTGAAATCTGCCATCTAGGGGGGTGGGCTTATACCCGAGTGGTTACGGTATACACTGAAAATGAATTGGTTTTAGAGCTTCTTGACTCTTGGTGGTAAAAAATAAAGGAAGATGGTCATTAGAGAAGAACACATTTTTGGTGAAAGCAGTTCTGCACGCTGTATCTCCTGTAATCAACATAGTGAAATGAATAACAATCTTTTGCATTTACAGTTGGAGGGCCATTCAACTTTGACGCGCTATTATTAAACTGTACGCTATGAATACGCACACAACGAAAATTTAAATTCGCTTGGTTTGGGTTGCAGTTTTAAAAGCTTCCAAAATTCTCACTACAACTCCTAATAGCTATATATTTTATATATAACTACAAGAAAGGCTTTCAACATTCCATATATGTTCACAAAAAATACCGTAACTTTGCAAGGAATATGATATGGGCACATAAACACAAATTTTTGTCATGAATTGAGATAAAAGAGTAACAAAAACTACTTTATTTTAAAAATGGTGCGAGTTCATAAATCAGGAATTTGCATATGATTAGAAACATGGCTTATTATCCTCATATTAAAAAATCAAGATTTTTGGTTGGTTAAGACAAAAACCTGCCGGGATGAAAAGGGTATTTTACAAGACGGAAAAATACCAGTATTCAGTAGGCCATGCGACAACAACATTGAGAAGGCTCATGCGAGCAGTGTTAAACTGCGCGCGTATTTCATTGAACGCAGATGAATGGCGCGCTTGGCGCAACAAAGTCGCTGCGTGTACTCGTTCATGCTGTCAAGTCACGCTTGGTATTGTTATGAAGTTGTTTACTTAATTTTCGCCGATTGGCCTAACCTGGGTAACCAATTTAAACCATTATAACAACTTAGAATTTTAAGTTCAAAATTTGTAACAAAGACTAATCGATAGATAAAGGTTGAAATTACTTGTCTGGCTAAAATTTAGAATGATTAAAGCGTTAAGACAGAAAATATCCGGGTTAGAAGTCCTTAGCAACGAAAATAAATTTGAAGGTAAAGCAAACGCAAATATCACGAATTCTAACGACAAAACTAGACAAAATGGAAATCAAGTAGAGAATTGTGAAGATATTTTTAATACAAGTTATTTGTAAATTGCCCAAGATGATTGGCTTCACATAATACGGTACATTTCGAATCGAAATTTTCCGCGGGAAAGGTAAAAAAGCATACCCAAGAGTGCGACGGTCATTTTTGCAAAGGTCGCGTACGTTAATAATTTGACCTTTAACGGAAAACGCGCATGATGGCCCTCCGACTGTTTAGGGCTTGCTTGGATTTTGTTGACTTGAAATCGCTGCTGTTTGTTTTTACATTTCTGACTGAACTCTTGAAATAAAACTGAACAAGTTTTATTCTTTGTTTATCAGAATAAAATACTGCATCTGCCATGCTATGGCTGGGCGTACTCAAGTGCTCCGCCAAATGCATGGTGGCTGTGACGATGGTAAAGAGCTTGGTCAGGAATGCCTGGAATGCGGGCTAAGTACGTAGGTTGTGAACTTGACATTCACAGGGGTACTAGTAGAGGGTACATAGATTATGTCATGAAAAGGATATTTATATTTGTTAACTTAGATTGTTTTCAAAAATCTACATGTAACCTTTTTTTGGGACACCCGGTATAATGAAAAGTCCCATTAAAAAAAGAATGGCATACATCTATTGAATTGAACCGTACTGGTATACATAATGCATATAGTGCCAGTTTGTCGGCTTCGTTCCATAGTGGCGAAAGGTGGAGCACCGCAAATAAACAACTTTTCAAGAAAATTAAGTTGTGTAAATCACATTCATTGTATTTTGACCTTGATGTGAAATTTCTGTAGGAAAAGAAATAATTTTCAAGACATCATTTTTGGCAAATTGAAAAGTATGAGCTTGTAAGTCAGTATGGAAAACACACAAATAATTTTATGTTAACTATGTATGCAGTTAACTATGTAATGCAGTTAACTATGTAATGCAGTTAAGCTGTTAAGAGGGGCTATACAAATGTATGGTACTATGGTGCTTTCAAAAGTCAAATGTCCCTCGGATACAAAGGTGACATTCCAGTGCAAAGAAACAAGTGTTTATTGATGTTGGTCACTTTCCATTCATACATTTGTGCACCCTAGTACAAAAATCTGACAAATTTATGGGAAATATTATGGAATATATATAATTATATTATATACTTTGACAGAAAGTAAATAAATTAAGGGCATTACCTTAATGTAAGTTAGCTTAGTATCAAGGCAAGGATTATACAGCTCACAGAATACAGCTGTCTAATCCCATCAATGGAAATCTTGACAATAGGCTAATTTTGTGTATACATGCATGAAGTATAGACCACTAAAGCAGTATGCAGACTCCGAGTATTAGACGTACAATATTGTATGTAACATATCTACGTTATTTAATCTATTGCCATTCTATTTCCAGTAATGTTTAAGTTCTAACGAATGTTTGATGACTTAAAATCGATATGTTACGTATAATATCTGGTAGAAATATATTATCGATTTTACGTCATCAAACATTCAAGAACTTAAACATTACTGGAAATAGAATGGCAATAGATTAAATAACGAGATATGTTGCATACAATATTGTACGCCTAATAAAAAGTCTGCATACTGCTTAAGACTGGTTGGAAATGTTTTATAATGGTGTAATAAATCATAATTGCATTTAGAAATTCAAGAAGTAACTGTGTTTTGATTTCTAGTAGTTGACAATAATAATGACAAGAACCAGTCAATATTTTAATCATTAATATATATTTATTGTGCAGCTATTACAGAAACAAGTGTTTTCATAAACAATCTGTACAATACTACACATAATTCAAGGTGATAGTTAAGTAGACACCAAAATGCACCCAACAAACTCTGACAAATCTGTATGAAGCAACTCTACCTGATTATATGCACCTGTTTTGACTCAGTGAGAGGGATGTTCAGGCAGCTCTTGGGCAGTGAGTTGAACCTATAAAATAGCCTACATTAGAGCATAAGAGTCAAAATTTGACCAAGTCCATAGAAAATATCTCTTTGATGCTTTGTTACCCTGTATCCCAATTTATGGGCGTAAAATGCATTCATTCTTTGCTCAAACATGACTGCATTACATCACAATTTGCTTCAAGCCTGTGGTTAAACAGAGCAGGGTTCATTTTGATGTCCACAGTCCAGTACAGATAGAAAATAATTCAATTTAACATAAATATTGCAACAAGAACAGCACACACTACACCCTTTTTTGTACAGATATAACATTTAAATGCAATAATAATTAAATTTTATCCCTGTTTGCAATACACTCTTCTCTTACAACTGGTCAGTACCAGAAATGGGTAAGTTCAATAGCTGCCACATGTAGATGAGTACAATATACTGTGTGTAATTTGCAAAATGTTCACAGGGCAGCTATTGCACTTACCCACTTCTGGCACCGAGCAGTCAAGTTATTAATTTGACTACATTATGTAGTTCATATCATTGCTGCCAATACTCAATTGGAAATTACCGGAGCTGTAACTCATCCCTAGATTCTAGTAATTTGATTGGGTCAATAGTATACAAATATTAACTGTCTATGAGTGTAAAATTTGATGATGAGGAGAAAGATGTTGTGAGAACAGTCATAAATTCATCAATATGAGAAAGATGTAGTTTGTTATATGAAAGTAAAGGTGGACATCTTATGGTCTTTTGACTGGCAATCCCTAACAAATGCTACACCCGAGAACTGTAAAAACTCAGCGATTTACCCAAACGGTCACTGGGTTTGAGCGGTTCTCGGGGTATGGGCTATGAACTCTATGATTTATGTACGAGTGATATAAAAGAAATATCAACTGCTCACATTCATGTGATAGTACAAATACAAACCACCCTCTCTTTATAAAAAAATGCATTATTCCAATTACGAGCCGGTAATAATCTTCAACACTCGTAAGCAATTGTATCAAGGTGTGAAAAGTATACAAAATAATGAAGTATACATATTATATAAACATAAGTGAAATGCACATTACTAATCACATGATAAAATTCAAATAAAATCACATCACAAGTGTAGAGCACTCCCTTGTTCAAACTTAGAAAAATTAATACCTTCTTTGGTTCATCATTTGATTTCAAAAATGATGTCTTTAATAAAGATATTTAATTTTTGAGGTTAAATAAAGTACTTGAAATACAATTTTGGATAATGGCATTAAGACCGTTAGTCCTACAAACTACCGGACAACAAAATGCCAAATTACATTTGAGACCATGGCCTGTCATTCCTTTCATTTAAAGAGGAAGCCACACCAGAGCAGTTCTTCTGGGGTAAACCAAACCTGCCTGCATGGTAATCAAATTAATCAGTGACAAGATTATCTCTGAATTTGACAGATGCTAGTTGATGTTTTACTGTTATTGCATCAATTAGCACAGAGATAACATTGTCACTGATTAATTTGATAACAAGGCATGTTTGGTTCAAACCAGAAGAACTGCTCGGGTGGAGCTTCCTGTTTAAAACCATGAATCAAAATCTAGCATAACTGATAATAATGTAAGTTTTAATCAAAATAAATTAAAAGCTGTAACTTGTGTACTTTTTGTTAAAACTGATAAGCAAAATATTCAGAAAGCAAATCATAATTTCCTTGTCAAGCAAGATATACAAAAGAAATCAATCATCTAAATAAAAAAATATTCTGACATTACAAAAGAGCAGAACACAGGCGTGAGCAAGTATGTACAAACCCTGCAGTATCATGTACGTACCCTGTATTTTTAATGTGATACCTTGACCACACATATACAGTATATGATATCTCCCGAATGTGTTACTTATACATGCTTTAACCCCCTGAGCACTACCTGCCGATCTAACATTGCCTCTGATTGGTCAATTATGATATCTTCACTTTAATCACCAATCAGAATGGAGCTTTGCAAATAATTTACCTCAATTTTTTTGTGTGGTGAAATTATTCTAACAATGTTGCTGATTGCACCAATTGATAATGAAAACTTCTTTTTGGCCAATCAGCAGGTAGTTCTCATGGGGTTAAAGACCCTCCCAATTCGATCACATCATTACAGCCTAAATTGATTACAGGCATGATACAAATATGCAACCAGACTACGTAATTTGCACAAGATCAATTTATTTCCTAATATTATGAATCTCATACACAAACCACATCAAATTACTGTTTTTAAGTTTGTGCCATGGAATCAACCATGCCAGTGGAAGGGTTATATAATGACTTCAATAGTATATAGTATATACATTGTACACAATGAACCAAATAAAATATCTATGATGATATACACAAAGTGTACTTTGCATACAGAAGGACAATTATTGAGATATTTCAATGGCAAAAAGCAGAAATTAAGAGCAGAAATTAATTGTTTCCAATTGGGTAAGATTGTGAAATACACTTTTCTCTTGTCATCCACTCATCGAGACAAGTAAAGCAGGTAATTTCAAGGGGAAGACAAGGGCAAGATGAAGGGCATAATTATCAAACAGTTTTAGAATTAGGATTTGGCAGACAGTTTGCACAGCAGACAGCTTTTTAATTACTGATTTCAATATTAAGTAGGGGAAAAGAATTATAATAATTTCCTAAAATGTAGGTCTACATTCTACATACTCTCCACTGCATTCAAACAGCTTATTTTCCTCCTCTGCCAACTAATGGAATATTCCCAAAATTATGACGGAAGTACCCAACATTTTATTTGATGTAATCAAGCAAGCAAAGTGACTTAGTTATCAACTGAAATCCAATGTAAAATTTTCAATTTGCTGAAAACAGTGATAAACAAATGAATTTACCTGCTTCTTTTGGCCAAAAACTGAAAATCAATTCAATTCAAGTGACATTATTAGGATTCATTTTGGTTGCATTCAATATCAATATCAATATCAATATCAACATGGAGACATAAGTAGGAATATATGAGAAATATATGAGAAAAACTGGAAGTAGACTACTCTCTGTTTCAATTCCAGTGACACCTCGTGCATACTGTCCCAGGTAGGATTAGGCCTATGTTCACCAGAGGGTCATAACTACAATTGCAGCCCTGTTATATTGACTTTTCAAAGTAAAATTTTAACACCTATTTCAGTACATTCTTAAGGTCTACAGAAATTAATGAGGTCACTGGAGTTGGAATAGATAATAATTTAGACTCAAACCATACAACTATGATACCAAAGAATTTTTCCTGTTGGAGTTCAACATTCCTTTGATAAACCAAGGTATGAACTTTATTTTTTGGTTTACAGGTTCCACAATATGCTTATCATGTTTTTTCATCATTAGCTCATAAGAGCATTTGACTAGCCACCTTGAGGATCCCAGCTCAAAATGATCAGCTTTTCTTAAGCCAACTCTAATGTACAAGTACTGAGTTACATCTATTGTACCAATATATTTATATTTTATATAAAGGATATCACATAAGTGAATAGAAACCTTGTTAGTTTCCCTAAACGTTTCTACGCAATGGACGGAAAAGGTATTTGAATAAATAAATGTATATGTAATGTGATCAAGCAAAATCAGTCGAGAATCGGAAATATTGATTTTCAGATATAGGCAAAGAAAGAAAATAATTTCTTTTCTTGCCATTTGTTTTGGAAACACCTCAACTGTTCATATCTTTGGAACTAAAATTCAACTTCAATGGGGTTTTCTGCCAAATGTAGCTTTACTAATGGTTGATGCAATCATATAGAAAACTGAAAATTGAATTACTTGACTTCAGACTAATTTTGCATGATCACACCACATACATAATGCTAATGATAAATGGAATCACAGATTAGGTAAATATGGCATCATATTAAATTATCAGTAAATTTGGCTATTGATGCTCTCTCATCAACCAAGTAAACTATCGTAAATAAAACCTACAGCACAATGAAGGGTCTCAATTTTGGGTCTCAGCTAGTTCAGAATGAACTGAATAGAATATTGCAGATTTACACTCAGCTGATAATAATGGTTGCACAGATTCATACAATAGAAATATTAATACACAACAGAACATTCAGAAGTGTGCAGTACGAACAGAAATATATAACAGAGACTGCCTATACCACGTATAGTCGTATACTGCACTGTATAATTTGCGCCATCAGTCATGGAGGAAAATGTTTGGGTATTCAGGTCTTTGTCAACAGCATACAGAAACTCATCTCAAGTATCTTAAATCATGGACAAATATTGACACACTTTGACTGTCATTTGGAGAATCTGTTTCCGCTCCACAAATTCAATGTTGGACAAATTTAAGCCATATTGTTGACAGGTCTGTGAGACCCTCCAACATTAAAAGAAGTGAAGTGGGAAAGGGCGAGATACAGAGGGGAATCTGTGCTTCATATACATTGCATGTTTCACTTCTCGAATTTAGATAGGGCACACATTTTAATTGTCTGGTACACCTGTGCCAACTTTTTTTTTTCCAGGACTGTAGGTATTGTGTAAGTCAAATCTTATATCTTATATGATAAATAACACCTAGTCTGAGAGTGTCATGCACAAGCAGAAACTAATTTGAAAATACATTAATACGCCTATATTTTCCTCCTTGCCTGAATAACGATGGCGACAAGTCCAGATTATCTGTTATCTGTAACACTTCAAACACTTCATGCAAGTGTACAGTTACATCAATACAGTTAAACCCAGATATAAAAAAGGCAACATTTGTATCAAATGAAAGCCACTTTACTTCTTCCCTCTTTAAAACCATATCGCAAATTATTAGTAAAATTGCATACATCTGTGTAGTTTTACTAAGCACAGCTTCTTGTTCACCTGTTGAACAAACCTTGATTACTTTATATAATTATCTGAAAACTGACAATAATCAATTTGACATGGTCATAGGTCAATTCAATGGTAATATTAGAGGCACAATATGCACTGAATACACTGGCTACATTAATTATGGTAACGTAATAGGCACAATATGCACTGAATACACTTATAGTTTTACAATATAACGGTAGCCTATACTCTTGATGCCTTGCACACTGCACACATTTATCGAAGAGTCAATCAAATTTCTCTCTGCCGGTGTTAGGTTGACTCATGGGTATCACTATGGACCACAATGGCCTCATCCCAATGGCATAGTTCAATAACCTCAATTCAACAATCATAGTCCAAAATTTGACCTAGAGTTGCTGAGTATGAGTTTTTGTACACAGATTTTTAAAGGTCGTTCAATGAATGTACAAATGTATTGGGGTTAAAGAACTGTACCCTGATAGATGAGCATGTTGTGGATCCTAGTGTATCATGGGAGATGGTGAGAAACCAGTAAATAGTTGCCAGGCCAAGAACATCTTTATACTAAGATAAATTTGTTCAGTGCTCTTGTTAAAAACTAACAAAGGTGAAAAGTTTGCACTATGCTCAACATCAAACCAGGCACACAACTTGTCACTAGAGTTCTATTAACAATACACCAAACAAGTACTTTTGCCCAATAAATGTCACATACGGGATTTGGAAAGAAGGAACATTGTACAGTTGGGCAATTTATTTCAATGGATCTAGATCTAGTGCAGTCACTCAAGTGAAATTTACTATCTGTATGATTACCAGCTGGGAACAAGGGTAGAAATGGGTAGGAGTGGGCACATTTTATTCTTCCTGCTACACAATGCTTATGTTTCCTACAAATCTTACATATCACATGTAACTTTGATGCTAACAATTGCCCCCCTGGTTAATCAGTTGCATATCAAGTTCATCATACTGTATAGCAAGACAGTTTTGAACGTTTTTATTTCTGTGGAAACAAAAATCGTAATCTGTCATTTTAACTGTACAAACAGTTGAAATCATGAAATACAGTGCCAAGTATTAACCATATCTTGTCTTTATCTACCCAAGGGTCATTCAAAAGTACAGCGTTCGATTTACCTGGATTCGCATCGCAAAATGCGAGTCATTTTTTACAAGCTGCTACTCAACTACACAGACCTGTAGCAAAAAAATGCGATCCAAAAATATCGGGGGAAAATGCCTACTTGCAACCGTGATGTCGATTGTTTAAAAAAAAATAAAAGTGCATTTTCGCCGTGATATTCCATCTCCATTCGCTATGATAATTTTTCTCATTTCTGTGTCAGTTTTGGTCCGAAACGTGGTCAAAAACAGGTGCAAAAACATGAGCAAAGTCTGTCAATCTTGAGCAATTTTCGTTCGTAATTTCACTTCCGCGTTTCTATTTTTAAATTAACGTGCTGTTGATGCTACAAAAACTAAAACACGCGCTGCCACAAATAATACTAAAAAGGGTTATCATTTGGATTTTGTCTTTAAAATTGCTTTTATTCATCGTAACAATAATACTAATAAAGGAAACCTAGATTATTTATGAGAAAATAAACTTAAAATATTAAAAATTGAATATTGTCAGGTTGTGATAAATAATTAAATAAACACCGCACATTAGCGCACGTCGTCGTTGTAAACAAATCAATCGGGACTTCCCCAGGCCATGTGATCAAACAGCTGTACAGCGATCGCTCGGAAAGCATGCAAAAAGTGCACGATTTCCTGACGTTGCATTTACAAATATTGCAGAATTTACTTCAATTCTCAGCAGGTGGGTCAAAATTGTGGGGCTTTTATTATCTTAAAAATATAAAAGAATAAAAATTCCTTATTTTTATCATCAATTAAGGATAAAATTTCGAAGTTTTGTCTGCGTCCAAATGCATGTGACATGGACGCAAAATACTTGATTAGCCATGTGAATTTAAGCGTCCAAATTATATATATGGAAAGAAATAAAGATTAAAGAATGAAGGTCCCAGTAAATGTGTCATCTGTTAATTCTGTTTGCCACCCATTGTGACTAACTGCCAATTGTATTGTTATTCTTAAGTGGATTTTCCAAGAAGGTGAGACCTTTCTCTTTTCCAATATAGATAAGAGCGGAGAGCCTAAGATGGTATCCAGTGTTTGATTTTTGTCTATTTTTTAAAGCATAAAGTAATCTGTGAGAAGACAAGAAAATACAAAAAATGATAAAAATGGTGAAAAAAAATGCTACTCAAAATTTTGGAATGCTACTCAAATCTGAGAGTGAGTAGCAATTTTTGCTACACAAAAAAATAGATGAAAATCGAACACTGCAAAAGTATCCCCATTTGTACATCAAGGCATACACAAGTGGTTCCTTTTGACTACTACCTAGTTCCTGGCAGGGATTTATTTGTAAGAGATACGAAAATTCCTAATGTATACTACATCCTTCAACATTATTTCAAAATGGGCAAAATGATCAAGTCACAAGCTCCATTTCATCACCTTTCAAACATGAGGGTTAAGTGTTTCTGATGTCTTGGTTATCATTAATATTGCACTCTCTAAGATGCATCTGACAATTCTGGAAATAAATCCTTTTCCAGTCACAAATGGACTACACACCTGTCTCTGCCCCTTTGTGAAACCGTGTAAATGAACTCTTATATGTGACCCCTCGGCACAACTGAGCCCTGAAGTCGCCAATCATCATTTTTGAGATATTCAACCAAAATATTCTGCTTGAAATTAGCTTTAAAATGATGTATATCATGTCTATAGTACTTGACATTTAAGTAGTGAAAAATCAATAAAACAGTCAATAAATCCTTTGTTTTATTTGTTAAGTTCGATGGAGCATATCTGAATAGTAGCACTGGCGATATCCGGGCTCAGTTGTGCTGAGGGGTCACATATGGCTATTCATTCTATCACTGAAGCTTGTTATTGGTATTTTGTTGATCTAACAAGGTTACTGAATTCATTTCTTTGATGGGAACAAGTACTGCTGTGAATTGATTTGGCTTAGTTTGTCTATAACATCGATGAATACAAAAGGTCAGTAATGATAACTTTAACATGGTTTTTGCAAGGAATTGAAAGATAAGCAAGATTAAGGAAATGAAATGTTCATTAGTGCACAAATGATTATCACAAGGAAAGAGAGTGGGGCATGCAATGACACTTCACTGAATCAGCCAGTAAAATGATTCATCAACTGATTCCTATCACGGGGCAAATCTCTTCATCCATTCTATAAGGTCTGTTCAAGAATCGATTCTCACTTTCATGTTGCAGATGTACCATTGCCAGGCAATTCATGATGGAAGCCCCAAGTTGCAACACAACCCTCCTGAATTAGGCAAATTACCTGGATCACTCAGCCAGTCTGGGAATATTTAAAAACCCGAGCACTAGGCATGCATATCAGATAACTTGACCTGTTGAGCGAGGGTCGTAAGTTACACCGTACATGGTTGAAGCACCCTCTAGCTCTCATCCCCAATAGGTACCAACGCCGACTGACATCGCTCCACTCTTTGCAGCAACTGAGAAGCAACAGGACAAAATTCAGAGTGCCAATATGACCTCATGAAGTCCTGAGTTTCTTCATCCCAGTCGGCATTCTCTGGAGTATCCAAGGCTGTTTCTTCATCTAAAACAGTAAGATGGAGAGAAAAAATCTTTGTTTTATCAAATAAACTAAATTCTTATGGTGCGTGACTGAATTTTGTTATAGTCAAAGAACTTCATCAGTGCAAGATAAAATATTATGCAAAAAAAAAAGTATAAAGTATTTTTTACAAAGTGCAAAAAGTTCACCGCCACTGAAATACTGTGTGGATTCCATAGTTCATTGCCCATGCATAATACCCACAATGCACACTGTTTCGAAATTATTGTGATTGATTGCCAAAGGGTTTATTGTAAATATGCTGTAGTGAAACAATTGTATTCAATGCTAGCCAGATCAAATCTTGAAAGGTCTACAATCCTTGCAGAATGACTGCATTAGCCAACTACCTACAGCAGGAACTATATCTAAAATGAATTTCAATCTCTTATGTAAATGCCTTCCAAAGGGTAAGAAATACGAGCCATACTCTTACCAAGAAGATCTACCAGTAGATCTATCAGATCAGCAGTCTCCTGTTCACCAAAGGTTTCCACAGAACTCTCTATCTTCTCACTGTAATTCCATAATGTCATACACACCATACCTGCAAGCTGCCAGTCACTACGCCCAAAATCACGCATTACTTCTATTAACCTAAAGACAAGAAATTAGTCAAATTAAAACACAAGTAATACAAGTCATGAATATCCAGGGTTTCAATCTTTAGTTTTGTTATTTTGTAACATGTGTGGCACGATCAAGGGAAATGATTCTATTCAATTCCAAGTTGTTGCTTTTACCTAATATTGGAACTGCCTGCCAATATTGGAACATTCCTATTGTTTGCGCGTACTGCTATGGGGTGCACGTATTTCCGCACTTCGTCTACGCATACACTGCGATACATGCCCACACCTCTACAAGCGTGTTATGCGTTATCAACACTAATGATGATGTGGGGTCATCTACAGCCTGATAGATGACACCCAAAATCTTGCGATTGTCCAATCAGATGTGTCTAAGAACTAGACTAATCCCATTGACTACCAAGTTATCGGCAATTTATCAATTGCTGAAATCGGTATGAAACAAAAGAATTTTTTTCCAATAACTAAAAAAAATATCAATATTGGCAACATTGACTCACTCCCCTTGTTTGCATCACATAGTAAGTCACAAAATCATTTGCCTTTTGATAAAACCAATGAAGTTTTATTTATATTACAGGTACAAGAAATACAAGTTTGATTTAGACGGAGTTTAAATTATTACAAGTAGGAACTTATAGTGAATATTTGAGATATCGTCTGCACATAGTGGTTCTGAGCATAACTTGTTTGCTAACCTCCAAGTAGTGTATTCCAGGCATTTATTCTGTAAATATCATGTTGTTCAAAGGAATCTAAATTTGCAGCTTTAATAGGTTCACAAAGTCAAAGTTTCAGTCCTATGCTCACAATCCATCTTCACATTACCCACTTACTTTTGTATACCCCCTTCCTGCTTAAGCAGTGGTCTCCTATGTTCATCTGCTGTAAGATTAATGAGTACACCGCATGATGTGTAGACTATCTCACGACTACCAGCATCCAGTAATGTCATCATCATCTCATCAACTATAGAATAATAATAAAAAGAATAACAAGTTTAGAATCTTGGCACTGATCCTGTTAGCTGGATTTCAAAGTTGCTTGTCCATCTGTCTCATAACCAGTATTTTTCACAAATAGGCATTACCATATTGCACACACTCTTATCAGTGTGCATCAATTTACCCAATGATCCGCATTCGACCAGTTGCAGTGGTTAAAACTTGAATTTAAAGTTTTCCTGTTATTTTGACAATATTTTTTTATCTGTTGCAAGTACCTTCAGGTGTGATTCTAATTGTCAACGAGCAAGTTATAATTGAGGTCGGTTCAATACCATCGCACTTTTACAGTATAGTATCGGACAACTTTCAGATCTTGAGGTTTGATACAGGTTCATTAATGCTGTCAAAGAGAGACATTTTCTGCTTTTACAATCTTAAAGAAACATAATTTCACTCTACATTTCACATGGTTAAATATGATGGGTCAACAAGCACAAAGAACACAAAAACATGTATTTTATGAGAATATTTTGTTCAATTTCAGTATAGATGTCCAATCACACCACCCTCAATTATCAGACCCTGTAGGCAAATTTCATAGTGATATTATCTGCTTCCCTTCCTCTATTATACTAATATTCTTCATATCATACTGTATACAGGGTGTATCAAAATGATTAGTAATGGCATCCAGTGATTATGGACAAGACTGCCACATCAAAATGCAACATAGGAGCTACCTTATTTTATAGATGAATGTTATAAAAGGTCATAAGTCCTGTGCATTTCAAGAGGGTGCAATGCTGCATATTGAAAAAGCAGGCTTGTCAATAAACACCAAAACCTGATGGGTACCAATAATTTTAAAACAACCTGTAGAGTGATTTGCTTACCTTTCTTATTAGTGATATAATCTCTAACTTCAATAGCACGTGATAAATTACCAAACACCCTGGATGCTTCAATCATTCCAGCCATATTGTCTGTCATCAGTAATTTTAATAGTACTGCAACAAAACAAATTAACATAGAAATATTGTATGATGCACGAAAATTCTAATAGAGAGGCGTGGTCAGATTTTTTATGTTCTGTTTTCTATCTTAAAGCCTACCATTGAGCCAATGTTTCCAAATTTTGTGTTGTATTGCTCCAGTAGTAACAATTCCCAATAGGATAATACATACACTTCCGTTGTGGTTACCACAATTCACCACGTTTTTGTTCACAATATTTAAACAAAAAATATCTCAGGCGTTAGATTTCTTCTGATACCAAAATCATAGTTTTGATGAAGATCTGTTTTGATGAAGGCTGTCGATCGGGTCAAGGACCTTTAATAACATTGTCTTACAAGTTCACAAATACATTAACTTCCTGGATATCGTAGAAAGCAAATGAAAGAGATTTTTAATCTGTTGAGAGTGCTAAATTCCAAGATAAAACTAAAGACTCTAATATCATTCAATCTCCCTGCCAACACCTTGTTGTCTGTATCCACAGACCAAATAGGACAAAGCAACATGACAAACCCTACTCTGAAAAATATATATAATGATCCTTCTAAATCCATTCACGACATATAATCAACATTACAACAGTCCAATCATTTTAAGTACTTTTTTGACACATTGTTTTATGTCCACATACGCAATGTCAATTTTACAATCATTTTAATATATGGTTAGGTTAGGCTCTTCTGGTAGCTAATGAGTATTTTGAAATGTTTTTCTTTCACAATTAACATTCAAAATCTAACACCACAAAATATGAAGAGGTATCTTTGACAATTTTCTCAGAAACCGCATTTCTTTACCAGATGGTACACACCGACATCGCCTGACTAATAATTACTTGGTACAGCAGAGATACTAAAATAAATACCCGGGATCAATACATGTGAATGTGCCATGCACGATTTTGATATTCAGGCGAAAATCTTTGGATACCGGGGTAGAAAATGATGAATATCTCCGTAAATGATTTCGTCTGAAGAATCCAGATCTGGTTCCTTGCACTTGAATATACGTGTTGAACATATATGATAGTCGTTAGCTAGCTCACGCACAGAGAAATCAATTACCCGGCTATTGTGAATAGCCTTAGTCATGTCCCTCGGCTAATTATGCGTCTCAAAGGTCGGAACAAAATGGCCATGGGTGGCTGTGGATTCAACCTACCATGGCGATTTCTGCCATGAAGATATCGGGGCGATGACACTGTGTGGTATGTGATGTGGAGTATGAATTCTTTTTACTTACATCTAGATATATCCATCTGCCTTTCTGTAATAGCACTGCCTGGTATGTTGTAATAAGACAGGTTATTGATGGTGATCACAGCATTCAATACTAACTCCTCACTTATATTGATATCTTTATAATCTGTAACAAGAATACATCAATGTATAACATGCTATTACCAAAGAAAAACTCATTCGCAATGATAGCAGCAGCAAAAGAAAACTTTACAGCACCATAGGTCAAGCATGCTATCCTCATGATATGATATGATTTTATTAACATGTACAACATCGCGGGCCAAACGCTGAATCGAATGATACAAGAAACACAACAAATATTATGAAAGAAACAAAATACACATTAAAGGCAAAATATCATATCAAGTTTGATGTCAGTTTGTCATCAGAAACAAAGTAGAGTAGATAAAATGACATTATTAAAGGACATTTTGAAGCATATCAAATGAGCTCTTAGAATTCATTTACAAACATAGAATATACGCAGCACAAAATATCATCAAGATATATATCACTGTGCCAAGTTTCAGGTCAATCCATTATTACACTCTAATCATCACAGAGCATTTAAATCGTCTGTATTCCATAGTGGCGTATAGTGGGGCGCCGAATAAACAACTTTTCGAGAAAATCGGGTTTGAAGAAATGCCAATTTAAAATCGAGTTGTGTAAATCAGACATTCATTTTATTTTGTAAATGATGTGAAATTTCTGTAGTAAACTAAATAGATTTTATTGTTATATATTTTTCAAAAGAAATAAATACATACTATTGCTGGCAAACTGAAAATAAAACTATACGTCACTATGGAAAACAAACAAAACGCAATACCCTAACCTAACGTTAACCGTACGCACCTCGGTCGCCGTGTAATCCCTATGGCGTTACTTTTCGTCGTTTGTATTCCATAGTGGCGTATAGGTCCGATACTTGTACGCCACTATGACATACGATGTTTTTCATTTTTGCCGATATTTCATAATTATAAAATGTGTATAAAAAAGTGGCGTATGAATCGATCGCCACTATGGAATACAAAAATGTCACTTTGTAACTATACATACATTTAATTAATTAATTACTAATTAATTAGCTAATTATGACTGATGAGACTTAGAAAAATGAAAGAGAACATCATTAAAAACATATGTGCCAATTTTCAAAAAAATGACCAAAAATCACTATAAACCACTATGGAATACAGCCGACGATTTTATGATCTGTGAATATCTGCATAGTCCTGTGCAACATTTTATTGCAGGAATAATAATAATCATTGATCATCCTGGGTTAAACAAGAATACTTTTTAAGTAATGACCATTATGGAAAAAGTATCTAACATAAATATATGTACACATAAATTTGCTTTGCTACTGCATAGTAACAGTTACTCACTGCTCATTATAAAAGTGACAATAAATCAACCACAAATGATTACACTACTTGGCTCTAGGTCAAGGACTCTCCAAATCCATGAAAATAAAAAAAAGTCAAATCTCATTAAAAAAACATTCAAAATGTCAAAAAATACATTTGGAACCAAAATATGTAAAGTATTCTTCGCTGCCCTATAATAAAACAAAACTAATATAAGATAATCTTTATAATAACTGTCTGCCGTTTTTAGCATCTATTTCACTTACCTAAAATTTGGCATCACCGAGATCTACACATGTTTCATTAGCTGCTATCAGTGGTCCTATATCTTGGTTGATAGATAGGTTAGCTATAATCCGTATCAATTTAATCAGAACATCTTCTGTCTTGTTGATACTAGGACTATTCTCTCCTGAGGAACTCCTTGAATTTGATTCCTGCGGTGTCTCCCGTAACCCCTATATACAAAAGAAGTGCCAAGATATCAAGTTATTATAGGTACCATATTTCACAAGGCTATTCACTGTCGTAGTGCACGTTAGTAACCATTGGTTACTGGTTCAAGCCTGGGCTCATACACCTATTCCGAATTATGATACACCATATGCTTTGTGTTGTGATCATTTCGAACAGTGGTTCGTAAAAAAGAATGTGTGAGCCTGTTGACCTGGCAACAGTCATATTCTAACGTGCACTACGCCAGAAATTGAAGGCAATTTCAACTTCTCTTAACAAATGCAACAAAAAGGTCATAATTGATCAATTTTAGTACTGTATTTTACCTAATTAGTGCCCCCAGGTGCTTCAGTAAGTCGTCTGAAAGTGACAATTAATAACAACCATATTTTGAAAGTCTAACTGGACATTTTTGATACAAAATTTTGCAGTTCAAGGAAACAGAAATAATACATAGAACAAAATGTCACAGCAATTACAACTCTCAATATGATTCTTATCAGTGATTCATCTAGCTTTTTTAAAACATTTTTATACTTAAAGTATATGTGACATGATCAAGGGGAATGAGTCACATGTCGGCAATTTTCAATTTGAAGCTTTTTACGTCATTTTCTTGCAGTTTACGAATACTTCATTTTGATGCAAACCCCATCAGAATTGGACTGAAAACAATATAAAACAAAAAAAATTGAACACTGTTTTTGCCAATATCTTAAAAAACAATATATGTGACATCCGACTCATTCCCCTTGATCATGTCACATATTAAAAGGGGATGATTAAACAGATGTAAGTTAGAAAAGTTCACATGGGGCGCTACTTAGGGGAGCGTTTAGTAATTCACTTTGTTATCTTCCTGACAAGAAATATAGACCCTATCAAATACTACGTCACTCATACTTATTTAAATAAAATTCTGTCCACCAAGAAGCCTTCACAGGGCATTTCTCATGATAATACAATAATAAAAGGTGATAGGTATAATGAATGGTTGTGGAATTGAACTCGAGACCTGTCCCTCTACAGAGGTGTAAAACACAGACCAACAAGAATCAAGTATACAATACAAAATTACACTTGAACAAGTAAAAACAATCTGTTATCTTACCTTTAAATCTTTGGCAAAGTAACCCCTAAACACAGACACCAAGATGTCCATAGCATTGGGCGCATTAAATAGACAGTATCGACAGTCATCATTCCTGACCGTTAGATTACCCAATATGAAGCACACTCTGACAGTGATGTCACTACGTTCAGGGTACTTGTCTAAGAGGTTCAGTAAACACTGGAAACAGGTGGCCTCATCCACTAGGGCACTACAACAGTCTTGACTTAATGTCAGCTTACTGAAATATAAACAAAGATACAACTCATGAATTTGTAATTTGACAAACAAATATGTGACATGATCAAGGGGAATTAGTCACATGTCGACCCTGGTCAAAAATGAATTTTACATTTATTCCTAAAGAGGACATTCAGAGCTTTCAGAAACTGAAACCCCTATGTTGTGGTGATACGACTTTCCTTTGCGAAGTTACATCAATTTATCAATCACTGAAAACAATGCAAAACAAAAGAATTCGAACACTTTCTTTGCCAATATCTCAAAATCAATATTAGCGACATGCGACTCATTTCCCTTGATCATGTCACATATGTGACACGATCTGGTCCATGGGGCCAAAGGCGGCAAATTTGAAGCCGAGATAAAGGTAAAAATATGGAGTAAAAAACAATAAATTACATAAGAAAATAGACTTCAAAAAAATTCATAACTTTAGAACCAAGTATGCTAGACCTTTGGTGTTTTCAGTAAATGATACCCTATTATATGTATAATGTAATAATTACAGCAACTCAATTTTCAAAAATGCTTCCTTTGGCCCCCATGGACCAGATCATGTCACATATGGCTGTAGGTGTTTCAATTATTGAAATCAATTAAAATGAATTGTTCAAGGGACTCACCATTTTCAAGCATTATTAGCCAATCACATGACTTATTATGATGTGAACTGAGTCCACCTTAGCTGTCTGTTCTGCAGACACTATTTGACTGACCATCCTACGTTTGATCTTTAAAATATTAATCAGTCTTCAGCAACCTCCTAGGGTTCAATCAGTTCTAATGTGTTCTGTGGCCTTCATTCATAAATTTGATCCATTCTGATTTTGATCAAACTTCTTCAACAGCTATAAATATAATTTAGCATTTTATGTCAAATCCATTTATTTTACCCATCTCAGGAGCAAACTGTATATTTCAAAAATAACACATAACTATTACACTCCTCTTGTGGCAAAAACTTACCTAAATAATCTTGATACATTAAGCATAAGTTCTCCTTCAGCTATGTACACATCCATGATATGACATAATTCTGGTATGATACCTCTAGTGAGGAAGTCACCCCTTGTTTCTGGCAAGTCTGCTAGGTTGCGTAGGATCCCTGTTACTTGCACCAGCAGATTCACACCTGTTTTACTTAAACGACCACTCTTCTTTTGTTGCTGTAGTGGAAATAGAGGAAGAAGATGACAAGAGTTAATGATATACTCATAAGTGAGAACAATCCACTCCCTATAAAAAACATGCGAGCCAAAGGCGAGCACCTCGCCAAATTTCCGGCATTGCGGGGGTGCATGGGGGGGGTAGTGCACGGGGGCCTGTCCGGGGAATAGGCTGCAGGGTATCATCCCCTCCAAAAAAAGTTTTTTTTATGACAAATTATCATCATCCATTTCCGGAAATGTAAAAAAAATCAAAAGTCAAAAAATTCCGGAACTTTTTTTGGCTACATTTCCGTAATTCCGGGATTACGCCTCTGATAAGGACTTGTTTATGCTTTCATATCACCCTGACTATATTTGTTGCAACAACTTGCTCTTGTTGCAACAACTTGCTCTTTGGTTGAATTTGCATGGTACTGAAATTGAAATGCTTTGCTGGTGATGGTTTCCTGGGTGGACTATATGTCTCTATTCGCCAGTGAATTGGTTACGTAACCCCTTGGTAACTGGATCACGCACCTTTTGGAATTGCTAGTACATGCCATAGACTTTGTGTTGCGATCATTTCGATCGTGGTGCACAATTCAAAAGCGTGATCCAGTTGACATTGTGATAATCGGATTACACATAACACTTCACTGGCGAATTGATGACTAGTGACAAATTCTTGATGTCACTGTTAAGACCCATATGGCATATTACCATACTTGCAGGCCAGCAGTCAGGATTTTTGCAGGCTGCTGAATTTCCAAAATGTGGAAGCTTTTTACTACCAGTTTGCCCAAATATGATTATGCTTATTTAACTGAATTAAAAATGGACTTTGAAGAGCTATTTTGAACAGTTTAACATGAAAAAGTAGTCCCTCTGACACTGTTTCTTTCTAATTAGGAGCTTCTTGGGTACATTTATAAAACATTTCACCCTGAAAAGTAAACCTCTTTGTCAAAAGGAAGGGGTGTAGGCTTGCATCCCTGTGTTGAACATAGCAATCATTCTTTTGAATAACTCTTAATAACTAACCTTGCATGTGATTAACATGTAACATGCAGTATGGAATAAAACTCCCATATTAGCATTCATTTGAGCCTAAATTAAGTTTGTACGAAATCTACAACAACAGTTACACCAAATTAAAAATTGGCTGGTTTGTTTTCCCCTCCCTGTCCTCCACAGAGTAACAAATCACTTACCTCATTAATACTGGCTAGCAATTTGGCAAGAGCCTGTATAAGAGGTGCCTGGGATAGTCTCTGTGATACGGTTGTATTGCCTGATAAAAACTTGAGAGCACCTAGGCAGTACACAAGAGCTTCCCCTAAATCAGGATACTCCACTCGGCTTAGTAATGAGACTACCAGATCTGCAATGCAATAGAAATAAAAAGCTCAATGAGTATTAAAATAATTATTGCACTATTATGTGTGTGTTATGTCTTTATTGAGGATAGCACTGATCTACTTGATGATGGCCAGTTCAGCAACCTATGAACACCTCCCTTATTTGGACTTCGTTTATCCGGATCTCTCTGTAATATCCATCCAAAAAGATCTTCAATGGAAACATATTTTTTAATGTCACAACATCCTATTGTCATGCTCTGACGCATTGAAAGGACATCTAATTGTTGTCTGTAACCCTGTGTTACATGTAGCCTCAAATATATTCTTTTTTAATAGAATCATCACCCCGTATGAAGTAAATTCTTGTTGTCCCAATTTCAACAATTTTGGATATTCAATACAGAATAGCACATAATTCACTTATCAGGATTGTTCACTTATCGGGATTGTTCACTTATCCTGCCAATGATTAGTCCCATCATGGCCAGATAAACATAATGAAATACATTATGGGCATATCACACATATCAATTTTATTCACATTAATCAACTATTATGTTTGACACTTTTTGAGAGGCACCATGTTGAGCATCTTCATATTGAGGAGTTAGTACAATAGCTGCCCTATTGACATTTGATCATTTCTGCATTCTACATTGTACACATATGACACTTGGCAGCTATTGCAGATAGGCCTTTCATGTCCTAAATCCCTGATATGATGAATATGATAAGGCCTATTTGCAATAGCTGCCCTATAGACAATTTGACCATTTCTGCATTCTACGTTGTACGCATGATATGACACCTGGCAGCTATTGCAGATGGTGTCTTCTTGCACACTTACCTAATATATTGTTTTCTAGGAACAGAGAATCATGCTTTTCTTCTTTGCTGATTTTGAATACTAATTTACACACACTTGTTAAGTTGCCACCACTCACATGCAACTGGAAAAAATAAACAATAATAAAAACTTTTTTTTTCTATCTGTGCATAAAGCATTTCAATATCCTACATGTAATCAAAGTGTTAGTTAATGAAAGAAACATATTAAATAATTAACTTACAGTTAGCACACTTCAAATTACAATCTTAAATTTGACAATGAATCTAACCTTTTGAAATAATACATACCAAGATGCACACAACTTGTTTCACTACACATAGGTGCCCATATCAATCACTTTTAGGGGGAGCTTCTTCACAACAGGAATTTACAAGCATAATAAGCATTAAAACTACAGTGTATCTGAAGTCAAAATCATCATAATCTTAAGCTGGAAGGTTTGGATGGTATATAAATGTTATTGAGACATTTGATTGAATTTAGCTGTATAGGTGGATTGAAAAGGGGGCACTAACATATTTGTCATTTGAAATGTTACAGGGAGATATTATTACTAGAGAGGCACAAATTAAGTCAAATACAAGTTATCCACCCCACACCAAACTTGATTATATTGATTAGGCAAAAAAAAAAAGGTTTGTCTCAAAGCTCACGAGAAATTTAAAAACAAATGCGAAATGAGATTTCCCCGACTTTTTCATGGTATTTTGAGAAAAAAGTCTGATTTTCGCCGATTTTTTCTGGAAAAAAAAAAAAAAAAATGTTGAAATAAAAAAAATTTCTGCATTTCTTTTTTGTCAAATCGTGCGATTTTACATACGCGCGCGCAAGCTTTGAGACAAACCTTTTTTTTTGGCCTTGGAGGGTTAGACATACTCAGTTAACCTGATTTTCTGTTACCAACTTACAGCTAATATTAATCTTGCCGCTCGCAGTAGCACCCTAGGCTCACTCAGATCGGACAGCTTGAATATTGTTTTCAATGCCACGTTTCTCCTCTTTGCTGCTCTTCCAAGCATATTGCCTTCTTCTAAAGCATCATATAATTCATCACATGCCTTACATATGGCTTCTACTACAGGGGAATCTACGCTACCTGCAACAGAGAAATCAAGAAAAGAGAAAATGGTGATTAGTTGCTTAGTACTTGGGACTAGTTTGCATCTAACGTTTAACTCCACACAGCCTGTGATTGGTTATAATGAAAGACAGAGATAAAAAGAATTTATCGCATCTGACGTCATCTGTCAATCAAACTCTAGCATGGTTTGTTTACAAGTGTCGTGATGATGACTTGCTGAACGCGGTGGGATAGTAGGAAACTTTCTTTCGCGAAGGCACCATGTCAACAATGCCTAGAAAAGTTGATTTTTGCATTGTAAAAGTACGTAATTTTTCGCCATTTTATGGTATTCCTTTTCTCCAATCGGCACCAGATAAATCGGCCTTCCTTTTACGCGCTATTTAAAAATTCATCTGGTACCTTTATCAGGAGAAAAGCAATCACAGAAAATGACGAAAAATTATGCTACTTTTACCTAAGACGAAAACTTGTTAGATGGTTTTTATGTTTGAAGGTGCAAAACTACCAAAAGGGCACACTGTTTTACCACTGTATCCAAAAACTTCAATAACCATGACAAATCATAAACAAATCTGTTTCTGAGTTTGATTGACAAGTAGTATTTTTAATTCAGTCTCCGACTATAATTGTGACTGGTCACATCAAAAATATGTTTATGTTGGTAAAGTTAGTTTGTTTCGATGTCTTCATGTTCTTGGTGCTCTACTCTGGCTACTTGCACCTTTATCTATACCAGTACATTGTACCTACAATCATATCCAATATGGAGATTGGTCCAAAACTTGCAAATCATGGAAGAAAGTCCAGTTTTAGAAGCACAAGGAAACCAGAGGACCTGGAGAAAACTTCAGGCAGCAAGTATGGAGTGGAAACCAAATGAACATAAAAGTTGTCGGGAACAGCCAGGGCTCAAACCCGCGACCTTAGTGGTGCAAAGCCAGAGACAGAACCGCTTTGCTAAAATTTATATCAAGTCAACAAAATTGAAAAAAATTGAGTTATCACTGTGACTGTACTACTTCTGCCTATGAAGTTCTAAAGTGATGCAATGTTTTAAACACATATTTCTAACATACTCAGTTGTGTAGTCATGACATGATATTTTAAAAATTAAAGCCACAACAGTAAACTGGGGGTCAAACTGATCATGAATAGGTTAAGGGGGTACTACACCCCTGGCCAATTTTGTGCCTATTTTTGCATTTTTCTCAAAAATTATAGCGCATTGGTGACAATTAAGATATGCATGTTGTAGGGTAAAGGACTACAACTATTGCTTTTAAAATTCAGCAATTCAAGGCAAGTGGTTATTGATTTATTGATCAAATATTGGTTTTCCCTCATTTTTGACTGCAACTCCACAACTGCTGCCTGTGCCGAAATAAAATTTCCAGTGCAGTAGTTGTAGTCCTTGCCCCTATAATATACATATCTGACTTGTCACCAATGCGCTATCATTTTTGAGAAAAATGCAAAAATAGGCACAAACTTGGACAGGGGTGTAGTACCCCCCTTAAAGGAGCATCCTCTTTTTATGACATTTTCCAGTAGATATCCACTAAAAAAGCTTATTCCCAAAATTTCAGTTGATTCCGATTTTGCGTTTGCGAGTTATGCATTATTATGTGCATTGCATTGCTCCATAGACAATGTGTTGTAATTTCGTTCTGGTATACCAGAATGTAATTCAAATTTCACGATATTTTTGCTAAACGAATTAATCTGCAAGAAATTTTTTGTACATTAACATGTAGCCAGAGGTATCTAGTGGTACTAAAATCTCAACTTTGGGGATGATGCTGTGGATCACGAAATGCCCTTTTAAGGCACTACTAACTTGTTATACTCCATGCGCAAGGTGAAACTTACAAACTACAACTAGATTTTTCCAATTGGTGTATACAGTACATTTTACACCCCGTAATACATCTCTTACCTAAATGTGGAGGCAAAACCCTCTCTAATATTGGTGCTACTTTGGTATTCCAATATAAAGCTTCCTCTGCTGTTTCCTCCTCCCTCTTGGAACCACTCCCTGAAATAAAATGGAAACAAATACATAAGAAATAAACAACAAATACATAATTATGAGTTATAATGTGTGACTTTAGCTCTGATAGTTAAATCAAGGCACTATTAAGTTTGAATTGAATTGGGCCGAGCCGAGCCGAGCCGAGCCAAGCCGAGCCGAGCCGAGCCAAGCCCAGCCAAGCTGGGCTAAACTGAACTGAACTGAATTGTATTGAAATCTGAGTTTCACAATGGGTACCGTAACATTTTATCTCACATTTGAGGCACTATTGCAGAGCATATCTTAATGCATAACTTAATGCAGCTACAAGTTAGAACACAAAGAGGAGAACATCTTACTATAAATAGGCTAATGTTGTGTGTGTGTATGTATGTGGTTTCTGTAAAAGGCTCCGTCAGTTTCGATCCAAATGTCGCCAAATTCATACGGGAGATCGAGGAATATACGGGAAATTGCCTCGACTTTATTTGGTTGAAATTGGTCAAGAATTGGCTGCAAAAACAGTGAAAATATGGGTAAAAACGGGGTTTTTGTTATGAAAATCAGTTGTCAGCATGCGCGTCAATGCAGCTGGCAGGCAGCGCGCCGGTAGCCATGAGCGTAATGCGCACTTACGCCAATGCGCTACAGTAACGGCGCAGAGCCACGCGACTTGCGAGCCAGAGACCAGTGGACATGATAATACAGAAAGAAGGAAAAATAAATAAAAATTAAAGGGTAAAAAGGTACATGGACGGTCACGGGATTATGATAACGATGAACACGTCCGCATACACGCTATGTGAGGACATAAAAAAAAAAAATATGTGTGTTGTATAAACAAAATGAAGCGGTAGACCTACTATAAGGAAAACTGAAATTAACATGACAAAAGAGGTACGAGTAATAGGCCAACGGGTTAAAGTAACTATATTGAAGCGGAAGCGAAACAAAGAAGGAAAGAAACTAATCGGAAAATAAAAAAAAAAAGAAGCAAATAAATCAGAATGTAACAATAACAGATTTAGAAAAAAAAGATGGGAACGGGCTTAAATAAATAAATAAATAACATGGAAACGGAAAATCACAAGCTAGGCAGCAAATTTTTTTTATAAATGGGAACAAAATAGCCCCATGTACGTCGTAGAAGAAACTGAAAAGAAAGGAAAAAAAGGAAATGTAAGAAGAGACAGATTTATAATATAAATAAAATGTATCTTTTCGACGGATTCTACCTGTTCAGTAATTCTTCCTGTTATAGTGAACGCTCCCATTTACTCATCTAGCGGGGACCCGCGCGAAGCGCGGGTATCCCGCTAGTGTTTATAATATGCAGACAGGAGAGATGAAATCTGCTTTTAGAAAGGAAAACAAGTTTATAGTCCCTATTACAAAGTCACTCTAAAGCAGTGACAGAGAATTCTCTGATCAAGCCTTACAGTAACCGTCCTTACTATACAGCCATTACTTACCTGTGCGACTCCCTCTAGAGGCAGCTCTGTCGCTGACATAACCACTCTCACTACGACATGACCCACCACTACTTGCACGTTCCCTGCATATTACAAGATCAAGATTAAGACTATTAGTCGATGCAAATAGAACCATCAATGAATGCTATGTCAAGGGGAGGGCGAGTTAGCGCAGCGCAGCGGTAGTTCCTCGCTTTGCACCACTGAGGTCCCGGGTTCAAGCCCGGTAGCGGCCCAAGGACTCATGTGCACTTGGTTTATCCCGATTCCATGCTCGCTCTCGCAGGTTTTCTCCGGGATCTCCGGTTTCCTCCTGTATCGCAAAAATCGGTGATTAGTTGTTTGGTTATCAAAAACTTCCTTCACCCAATGGAATTTGGGGAGCTGCACAGATAATTGGTGGATGTTACAATCTAAATGCGGATAGGTGTGCGCCGTTCGGCAGCAACCTAGTTGATGCGATCTGATTGTGATGATTCACCTTGCAGCGAAATTACAGCGCTTTGAGTCCTCTAAGATCTGGAGAAAGGCGCTTTATAAATCCAAAATTTATTTATTTATTATTTAAAAGCAGGAGGACCAAGTAATTTGGGGCACACACTTTTGAGAGACCTAGTAAATTTCAATATTATGCAATAACTAGATAACAATTCAAATACATGTTTAATGCTGACCTTATCTTTCTCAACTATTTGACATAAATTTGGCCTGTTGAGAAGCAATAAATAATTTTAGCATACAGACAAGGGGAAAGGGCATACCGCAAAGATTCGCCTAATGGCGCTATGGGCTGCCTTGACCTAACTGGAATTTTAGGCACAATCTAAAATAGCCCTCACGTAAAATCCCACCAGCAAATAAGGGCACATACCCTTAATTCATGTTGGGATTTTTAGAGGAGGCAGCTCTCTATCTGTACATGAAATTTATGCCTCGGCAAAGGAGCATATGTGCACCATTAGGCAAACTGTCACAGTATATTAAGAATAACTACTGCTACCCAAGGGAATAGGATGAGGGTTAGGGTTAGGATTATGGTCAGGGTGGAGACACCCATAATATTCCAAAACTGTTCTGCCATTTCTATTAATAAAAAATATGGAAAATTACCACCACTGGAGCAGATTATTATCACACAGCGAATTTAGGAGAGCGTAAGTTGGGACTTTCTTGACACACACAGTAACAAAAACCAATTTAATAATAATTTTCGCCAATATATAAGATGAACAAGAAACCTCAGTCTATCACACCTTTGACCTGGGGGATGTAATGTCCCAGCTGATGATGACCTTTGGTTACTCTCTTCCCCATTATGTTGCAGCTCCAGCCTGGTTCTTTCCTTAGGTCCACTATGTACTCTCCTTGACTGAGATTCCTCTGGTGAGGTTGGTGGCTTGGTTGGCATTGAGTTCTGCCTTACTAAAGGCGGCGGAAGTACTTGAGCTAGAAAAATAAAAGAAGAGAATTATCAAAGATGACAATTAATGGAATGCAATGATAATCACTTGAGCTGAAAAAGATACAAGCAATGCAAGACATTACTCAGCCTACATGATAACAGTCATGCAGCAGCAAAATAATAAAATCATTAGCAAGTGATACCAAGTGGGATAAAATCTAACAATTAAATTTGCTCTTCAAAAAATTGTAATACAAGATGTGTACTTCTTTTGTGAACCGAGCGTGTAGCATGAGGCATTCAACCGAGCGTGTAGCGTGAGATGAGTTGCCCTGTTCTCAACTTTTTCTGGTACTAAAACACAGACACACATTCTTATACACATACTCTCCCACCCCTACACCCCATGCACAAACATCTTTACACCCTCAAATTCTGATAAATATGCCTACCATTAACCAACAGAAAGAAAATATCTTACACGACATCAATATTACTTAGCATCAAAGATTACAATGTGCAAAGGAAGCAAGCTGGACTCCTTGTCAAATAATTATAATCATAAATCAAATTGAATTAAAGTTGATTGCCAATACTTCATAATATTGTAGCCATCATACTGGACCACACTCATATAAATAGAAATAGATGTGTAAATGAATCTTTGACAGTTAAGCAATATATGCTGCAATCATAGCATGTGTATCACAGATTCAAGATAGGAATTGAAGTACTCCCAGAATGCTTTATGATCTTATGCTCCCACATCCAATGGGGATTTTGAAGATGTGGTCTACTGACTATATAAAGTAGCTTTTAAAATATTATTATTCATTTTCAATCATTAAAAAATTTGCTTGGTAAATATAAGAGGCATTGCGATGCTGCTTTCCCAGCTTGATTTGGAATCAACTCAGAATCAATGATTTAGGCCAGTTGGTAATTATGCTGATTCTAAATCAAACATGTCTTCCATAGTCGCTCCCTTTAAACACTAATAGGAATATGAAATTGGTCCAGAAGATGAAATTGGTCCAGAAGATGAAATTGGTCCAGCAACAAATCCCCTATATGACTTTCATCCATTTTGGACTCAAGAATCTGCCTAAGCCACCACCTGCAAGTTTTGGTGGTCGCAGATCAATAGGTCAAAAGTCGTATGAAACTTTAATGTCTTTCCTACAACCCCCTCCCCCTCCCCAGAACATCACATCATCTGTTCTTCCCCATTCCACTTAAGTACTCTTAGCATTCTTGATACTACATACATGTAAATGTATGCCAACCTATTTTTGACCATCCTTCTCCTCCAAATGGAAAATCTAGCTTCCCTCTCACATCCACACCCCAGCAAAACTGGAATACATGTAGAGTCCAGTGCATTGTGGTATTCTGATCAATCTTATGCACATCTTAAACCTACTATTATGAAGCTAAGGTAGATGGTAAGTAATTTAAAGGCCAAGGGCAAGCCTGCATTTTTCACACAATGGTAAAAGTAACTCTACTGTTAAATCCAATCTTCAAATTCAAATAAAAAAATATTGAGGCAGTCGACATTATTCATGCAATATGTTTTAAGATCTCAGCATGTTTTGGGGAAAATATTGTTAAATAAATATTATATTATTACCTAGTTGATGGGCTGCAATTTGCGGAAAAGCTAACGAAATGTAGAAGAAATTGAAAATGTACAAAAAAATTGAATATGTCTCTCAACCATTTCTCAAAATCAACTGCACCTACAGACTCATTTGATTCATCACTTATAATTCCTCTAATTGAATTCAAGGTCAGTTAACGGCGGGTGGAATAAAGGAAATTATTGGATTTATATTGGTCTATTATACGCAAGCAATAACCATTCAATAAAATCAGGGCAAACCACATTTTCACTTAATTAGTGCCCAGGCACTTTATGTCAGTTTTTCGTGGAAGGGGGCTTGTAAAAATTGATGAAATGAAAGTAAAAATTTGGATGAATTATTGAATTAAACAATAAATATATACAGTGTATCCCATTCAAAATCATCATGACCCTATGTTAATTTTTATTTATACATTTCAAAGAATTTCTCATGCCAGTGCATTGAAAAAGGGGTGCTTAGACAATTGTCACTTGAAACATTGGGAAAGGAAAGTGGAGGAACAGTAAAATACACTTCATTATTAGTGCCTGGGTACTATACAAAATAATTTCAAGAGGACATATATTTTTTACTTTGCTCTGGAATTCAAAATTGAAATTTTCCAAAATCACAATAACAGAAATAAGAATGGTAAACAAACATGTGTCACTCCCATTGTCATTGAAAATCAATGTATGTTATAAATCCACATTAGTTAGGGTCCTCCAAAAATATTAATCTAATGAAAATCTGCCAAAATACAATAAAAAATAAGTAAAATACATTCAGCAGAAAAAAAGGATATAATTTACTTTTAAAAAATAAAGAGGACTTTAAATATGACTTTGAACTTGAAGTACAATGATGCAAATAAGAACAACAATATGTGACACGATCAAGGGGAATGAGTTGGATGTCGCTAACATTGATTTTGAGATATTGACAAAGAAAGTGTTAAAATTCTTTTGTTTTCAGCGATTGATAAAGTGACGTAACTTTGCAAAGAAAAGTCATATCAACTTGGGGTTTTCAGTTTCTGAAAGCTCTAAATGTCCTTTTTAGAAACATATGTAAAACTCATTTTCGACAGGGTCGACATGCGACTCATTCGCCTTGATCATGTCACATATGTAGACAGGGTTGCCAAAAAATTTCAGACCAAATCGCGGGTCAAATAATCATAAAGACGCCCAATTTTTCTCTTTACCATTGGTTTCTATGGGGCAGGAAACTATCGCAAGTCGTGGGAGCCAATGTTGAAAAGTCGCCCAATTTTTTTCTTAACCATTGGTTTCTATGGGACAGGAAATTGTCAAAAGTCGCAGGAGAATCTTCAAAAGTCGCCTAATTGGGCTACCAAATCGGGGGTTTGACAACCATGTATGTAGAGCTATCTGCATACACACACACTTGCACAAAACACCCAACAAATGGTAACATGTGGTAAATGCGGTTAATTATTTACCAACATTGATTGACAACAGTTATTGCACCAAATCAAATATTGATTGACAGTTGTTGCACAAAAGAAAAATTGTTGCCATCTATTGATTTGGCTTAAATCTAATTAAACTTGATTGTCTGGTCACAGTTAATAGGCTAGGTCAGTCATTAAGGAAGAAAGACTGAAAGCAGAACTAATGAGTGTCAACAGGCAAAGTGGGTGCGATGGGGTGGGGTGTCTTTGTATGACTGGGTGTGTCTGCTGAATGTTTGTGTGTGAGCTGAAAGACAAGTAAATGTATGACATTGAAACGTAATAAAACACTTTTCAACCACATACTGTTAATGTGCTGTATACTTCATGAAGGGCATTTATTGTCAACAATATTTTGTACCAAGTTAAGGGATCTGGAATGAGAGTTTTGAGCATTTCGACAGTATTTTTTGTGGGACATGAGAGCACATCAGACATATCGAATTGCATTCTGAATACGAAGAATGTCTTTCCGATATCAAATAATTTTGTTTTTTGAAATTCACGATATAATACAAATTTTACAACAAATTATTAAAATTTGATATTTTTCACATTTTTTATAACAGACCTCAAAGTAAATTTTATAAATCTAATGATATATTCTTAAAGTGTATGTAGCTGGGAGGAAAAGCCGACGATCAATTAACAAATTTGACCTTTCATATTAAAGATATGGATTTTTTCCCCAAATTTTTTGGGGTGTTTTTGGGAAAATACGAAAGGTCAAAATTTTCAATTGATCGTTAGCTTTTCATCCCACCTACATACACTTTAAGTATATATTATCAGATTTATAAAATTTACTTTTAGTACTGTTAAATATCAAAAATATCAATTTTTAATCATTTGCCATAAAATGTGTATTACATTGCAAATTTCAAAAAATGAAAATTATTTGATATCAGAAGGACATTCTTCGTATTCATAATGCAATTCGATATGTCTGATGTGCTCTAATTGCCCACAATAAATACAGTCCAAACGTTCATACCCCATCCCTTAAGGGAACTGTCTGATGCAAATGATTGGACTACAAAAGTGATCTATCTATCAGCGATGCCCACAAAGGAGAAAAATAAATTTTGTCGTTGGGCAGGAGAAACATCCTATGTGTCTTTGGCCCCTGAACATGTTTAAAGCAAATCCTCGTATGTAACCTGTTGGCGGTTTTGGTTTAAACATGTTCAGGGGCCAAAGACACATATGAGGTTTTTCCTGCCCAATGACGATTTAGAATAGCTTAAAAGTAAAGGATAAGTCATTAAAATTGTCATTAGGTGTTTTCATATATGAAAAATATTGGCAAAAGGAAGAAAAATGGCAGTGTTGATAAATGAAGCTCCATTCAGCTGCATGTAGGTGTCCATAGAGACAAACTGCTCCAACATTTGACTAAAATGTGACCTTTTATTTGGTTGTGTTTGGTCTTATCCATTGCAGGGTATGTTAGCAAAAATTAGAACATTTGACACTACACAATCAAATTGCTTGTTCACTTGCATTTTGATATAAATTGCTCTTCTGTCAATAGTTTTCAAACATTTGATATAGTATACATTATGATAGTCTTGGCCAGCCTTATCAGTGCTTGCTTTGTAATTTTTGGCAGGCAAGGATGACATTGAATATCTGTTCAATACTTTGCTTCACTAAGTCATGAAATTAATAGCAGATCTACATAGCTAGGAATGATGCAGGGCAATTTCAGGTCAAAAAAATTCAAACAAACTGTTTCTATTCAAACACTTACTGATTCCTTCCTGGCTGACAGCATTGATCAACTTAGCTCTCTGTCGTCTGGATCCTGATCCTGGACGTTTTGTTACAATAGAGGGCGGTTTGGGGAGCTTTGGTACTGCATCACCACCTGGAGGTGATACCGGTCCTGGTGGTGGCAGGTTTGGAGTCTAACAGAAGAAATGAAAGAATAATAAAGCAACATAACTTTTAATACTTAAAATACCAGTTGGTTTTGTGCTACAAGAAGAAACCAATTTGTAACACCCAAGTATTGTTTTAGGTTTTGGCACATTAAAACTTTGTGTGAAAAAATCTTAAGTTTAGCTATATTCCCAATACTTTACGCTGAATATGAACTCAATGTTCCCAATTCCAAATTCAGTTTTTATGCATTTTTTTCAGTGCTAAAGCCTCCATTCCAGGCCAATCGGAACCGCTACGGACAGTACGGCCATGGCCATACCACTTTTCAGCCTAAAAAACAGTCCATATTTCACCTCATGAATATAATATTCTTACCATTGTACTCATAAACATTCAATATTTGTATAATATTGTATAAATATGATAACTTTATAGTTTCGGTGATTTTTGAATGGTTGATTTTACATTTTATTTTATATTTTGAGGTGTGACTTACGAATTTAGTATCGCATGTACTGCAATCGAGTCTTAACATGAATTGGTAACATTTTATGGTTGATCATTTTGTTTCGAATGTCCTAGTTTTGAAGTTTAGTCCTATTAACTTACCGTTGAAATTTTACTTTTCATTTTCAAAAGTGCTTGGGCTTCCAGGTGGCTTTTCCCCCTTGAACCCCCAGACCCCCAATGTGGGCCGTACCACTTTTATTAATTTGCTTCTGACGGGCCTGCTCCATTCTTTAAGTTTCATTCCAAATCAGTTCCTAAAAAACTTCCTGCTTGTTCCAGATTAATTCTTAAGACCCCTGTTCTGACTCACTGAGTGTTGCACTCCATGTCATATATATCCAAACCCCAAATCTACGCCACACACCTCTACCAAAAGTTGAGGCCCTAACCGCCAACCCCAAAATGAGGATATTAATCATCAAACTCCTCATTACCTTACCATTATAAATAAAATAGATACAGTACCCTGAAAAGAGTTTTGTTCATGTATGTAACTTACCATTTCAAGTGGTGCCAGGCGTTTGCCTGACACTGGTCTGCCTGTATCTCTGGATGAAGGCCTGGAGTCATTCCCGTCCAAGTGACGAGCACCAAGACTGTAACACAACAAAATACATTTATTGCTGCAAGATTTTTTCATGACTTGTTAGTGCTACTCTGTTGCAGTTGCTTGTGAACATACTTACTCAAATTTCATTTTGTAATCATTATTTAATAGCCTTCATTTGGGTAACAACAGGCTTGAATTATAGACGTGGAGCCATTCTGACATTCCAGAATTGCACACACATGTACCGTAACTAGCGCCCTCTCCTAATAAGCACCCCTACCATGTGACAAGCTATAGAAAAATTATCAAATTCGTGGACATCATGGAACATACTCTCTGCGTGGCTGTGCGTAGTAAGCAGTTGTACGCAGATAGCCTCGCTAATATGGACGCGTGAGAGTAGCGTTATGCTGCGTGTAGTTAGCATGATTAGTCGGCGGAGTAACAAGCGTAGTTGAATGTTCCACGATGTCCACGAATTTAACATTTTTTCTATAGTGTATTAAGCTTTTCTTTTGCCTCAATGCCTCCACCTTGAGGCGTATCATGTTGAATGTACCCAACCAAGTTTCATGCCCATACGACGGTTTTTAGTAATTTGACCTCAGATGACCCCTATGTGAACCCAGATGACACCAAAATGTCCATCCAAAAATTTAACTTTAAATGTTGACTGTATCCACCAAGTTTCATGCCCATTGAAAAGTTATTTGACCTCAGATGAACCCGGATGACCCCAAAATGACCTTCCAAAATTTAACTCTAAATGTTAACTGTAACCACCAAGTTTCATGCCCATACAAGTTTTTAGTAATTTGACCTCAGATGACCCGTGTGAACCTGGATGACCCCAAAATGACCATCCAAAAATGTAACTTTAAATGTTTATTGTACCCACCAAGTTTCATGCCCATACGACAGTTTTAAGTTATTTGACCTCAGATGACCCCAAAATGTCCTTCCAAGAATTTAACTCTAAATGTTGATTGTACCCACCAAGTTTCATGCCCATACGACAGTTTTAAGTTATTTCACCTCAGATGACCCCTGATGACCCCAAAATGACCGTCCAAGAATTTGACTCTAAATGTTGACTGTACCCACCAAGTTTCATGCCCATACGACAGTTTTAAATTATTTGACCTCACATGACCTCTGTGACCCCAGATGACCCCAAAATGACCTTCAAAAAAATTTGGTTCTAAATGTTTACAGTACCCACCAAGGTTCATGCCCATACGACGGTTTTTGCTAATTTGACCTCAGATGACCCCTAGATGACCTTGGGTGACCTTGACCCACTAACCAAACCTACTGGAATTTGAAGACCGCCAACGACCATCCCCCCACCAAATTGCATCACTGTACATCTTACCAGTTACGAGAAATTGCACCCGCAAGCTCGGACGGACAGATGGACGGACGGATGGACGGACGGACGGACAACCAGGAAACATAATACCTCCGGTGGAGGCATAAAAATTCAATGTCAACTCAAAATATTGGAGAAATATGCTCACTAAACATTGAGAAAGTACGCAATTTAATTCCCATTCACACGCGTGGGAAACTGAAAGTGCATAATCAGCCCCTTAGTAAGAGTAATATCAACAGGTTATACTTCCCCTCTTGATCAAATGACATTTTCAAAAGAACAAAAAATGCTACAATAAACCAACCTGAATGACGATGGTGGTCTTTCATGACCTGCTCTTTCACCAAAGAATGTCCTCCTGTCATCCTTGGGTGTGTGTGGTCTATTGGTGCGTAGGGTTCTCAGCGATGAGCGAGCCTCGTTTATGATGTCCGAACTAGTGGCTTTATCTGCTGGTTTCTCATAAAACGCTCTTTCTGCTGGTTTACGCTTTGTAGGTTTCGTGGGCACTCTGTTCATGGAACTTGCCATGCTAAGCTTTATTCAAGCTTCAATGTGGTGGCATGATATAAAACACCTGTAGTTCACAATTCACTCTGAAATAGGGAAAAACAAAAAAACATTTTGTCCAATGAATCTTGTGTGGTATCAGTACATTCATGTAGTGTGCACCATTTTCAGCAAGATTGCTGCAGGATAGTTATCTGCGAGAGGTTCTTCTGTTCTCCAGCGAGTCCCATTCATGGGTTTTCAAAATATTTGTAACTGTTCCAGGGGTGCGAGATGAATAGTCATTGAAGACAAAGCGACCAGATTTAGGACATGAATAAAAATTTCTCTTGATGAAACCCAGTGTCCGGTTTGCCTTTGCTGATATCTGTTGAATATGGTTCTTTCCAATTGAGTTTGTTGGTAATGAAGACACCTAAATAGGAGTGGCCATCCGTTTCATTTAAAACAGAGTCACCGAGTTTGTATTCAAAGTGTGTTGGGTTTCTGGAGTGTGCGAGTCTCATTATGAAACACTTTGAGGGGTTGAAACTAGGGATGGGTTATTCCGTTTATTTTCCTAAACGTTTAACGCATCAGTGATGCGTGCGTTTAACGTACTAACACGCATTGATCCAGCCCTGTCTGGCGGCAAGATTTCATGAATATACAATAGGTACGGTGCACCTCACAAAACCAGAATTTCCAACAGAATATGTTAGTATCGATGGTGCCGTACATAAGGTAAAATTCGCGATGTCAAGGGGGCGCAGCACTAATTCAGCGCCCCATAGGATAACGTGTGAATTCGGCCTACTTCAAGCGCCATTTCTGGCGTCCCTGCAATACTTGGCAAAATAAATTTGGTATCAAATTAAAGCTCTGTTTCTCTAGTTTCCAAAACTTTTGTCGGCATATATCGATGACCATTGACTTTTTTCGCTATTTTACGGTGCAAAAAAAAGAGCTAAAAATATACTAACCTCACCACTCACATTTCAAAATCGGGTTTTCTCTTAATCCGCCACAGAGAATTGCTTTTGAGATCAATTGTCCACTTTTTTTCTGCATGTTATCATTAAAGACACTTGTCGAATTCATATGAGCCAATATTGAGTGATTTAAAGTGAACATGTCGGTAGATATGGTCGCTACAATCTCATATTCACTATGGACTATATTAGCCGAATTTCGTTGTTACATAAAATGCGGAGTGATTTAGTGTTGGGCCCTCTCAACAGCCCAAACATGTCAGAAACTATGGCTATGTATTATTTAAATGTATTAGTGTTAAATATAAATGAATGTTTTGAGCAAGTTTCATGTAAGTTCTTAAGGTCGTCTTCAGATTTTGTTACTTTCAACCGTTGATTTAATAGCATTGAAATGACTTGTGTGTTACACGTTTACCACAATCCACCAAAAAACATTGACAACGTAAAGAAAGCAGCAAGTTTAAAAAGCCCCCACCTCGGCTCACTTTTTGAAAGTTGGTCCCATTTGTCATGTTTTGTAAAAGATACTGATTTAAATAATTATCAACTTAAAACATTTCCAGAAGTGTTATGTATCTTTAATGTGCCGATGCGATATTAAGTTTTTAGCATTATTCTATATATGTTTTGTTTTATAATAATTATTAAGTTCATGATCAATGATTGAACGAATAACAAGTATGCATGTTAATGACAATGGTGCTATTGTTTAAACGTTAAAAACACCGATTCGCTGTTGATATTCAAAATAGGACCAAGTTTCAAAAAGTGAGCCGAGGTGGGGGCTTTTTAAACTTGCTGCTTTCTTTTACGTTGTCAACGTTTTTTTGGTGGATTTTCTTTCTTTTTATGAATGTAGCCAAGCAGCTCTAAGCTTGGAAAGTCATCGGGTTACGAAATACTCCATAAAACGAAAAATAGATGTTTGAAATGATGTTATCCTTGATTTATGACAGTAAATACTTTAATAAAACTTTATCAGCCGTTTATTTTTAAAACTTGCTGGTCACAGCTACCGCGTGACTGTAATGTTAATAGGGATACATATACATTTTAATATACTTTAATTATTCAAGGCAACTAAGAAAATATCAACAACACATACCCAATGTTGACGATGCCAGCGAGACACAGAGTCAGTCCGATTTACTTCAAATTGAAACTGAGAAATGCGCATATATGTAGCAAGGCTTATACTACGGAAGCGTCTAAGTCCCCGGAGTAGGTGTCCAATGCCTTAACCATTAGACCACAGGACTCGGCTGTTAAATAGAGTGTCGATGTACAATATTTATTATATGAATTGATGTGTCGTCCGAAAAGAACAAAAGAATTGTGAAAAACTTGATTTTTTGGCGAATGGGGTTGAATTTGTATGTACGGTATTTCAGAAATTGCTAGGGTATAATTGGAAGTGAATCTGAAAAAGTAGTGTGAAGGTGATAACCAGGTAGACCTGTAGCAGTGTCTAAAAATTCTGGATCAGTATGATTTGCCACTAATTTTCGCTATGAAATACCGCGTGAAATGGAAGCAAAAATTTGTTTATTACGAACAATGATTGACTGTAGGATTGGTGGCCCTTTTTGAATTAATGAGTTGTCAATATATTACACCTGGGACTATAAATAACATTTAGCATGGATTTAGATACATTTTTTACCCAGCGAAAAATAACATCGAACAATAGAAGTCAAGTGATTTAATGTTAGGTGTAAATATAGTCTCGCGGGAGCATCTGTTATTAGTCTTCTTTATCAGTCTTTTTTTTTTAAACTTGCTGGTCACGGCTACCGCGTGACTCTAATTGCTAAACGTTTAACGGATCATGCATGCGTTTAACAGTACATGCGTTTAACGTTCCCATGCCTAGTTGAAACTCCAATGTAGTAACAGCATTCCTTGCCCCTATACATAACTTTTGTTACCAGTGTGTTATTATTTTTTGAGAAAAATGCAAAAATAGTCACAAATCAAGGTGTAGTACGTACCACCTTAATTTCATAAAGTTTCTCTATTTTGTATTATTGTTATCGGTGGTACACATTTTTGTAATCACTAGAAACATGATGAGGTTATCCGTAAATTTCCATTATTTACCACATCCTCTACCCCTACAACTAAGAAAACTGCTGATTAGGATCAGCAGGGGATGTCAGACATTTTGAGATAATTGACTTTTTTATAAAAATAATGAAAGTTTTGGTCAAATCGAAAATTATGTGATGCGGGCAGTCAATAGGAAACTAACAATCGAGTTCCATTAGCCTAAACTTGTATGGCTCAAAATTCGGACCGCTCGCCATTAAGTTTACTGATTCTGTGTTTTGAAATTTGTTGGCGTTTTTATGATCCCTGATTTCCGATCGATTATTTTAGCTTGTCACGTCACGTGCATGACGCTGGTGGGTACCAGCCAAACTTCAGAATAAAAACACGATCGCCGATAACGATGTGATATGGGACTTACATAGAATTACACAGAGATATTTCTTGCCAAAATTTGACCATTTCTAGGCAAGTTGGCCCTACTTAGTCTGCGTTATGTGAAAGGACAGTCTTTTTAAGTAATTGTATATGTGCAATGCTTTTGATGTTTTGGGAGCCTGGGAGGTATCCGAATAAAACAATGACGGAGCCTATTCTTGACTGTGTACTATTCCTTCACCACACTGCCGTACAGTAATAGTCTTATTATACGAATTACGATGGACAGATAGTATCATCAGTTTGTGAATGAGGGCATCGTGTAAGTTACTAAGCAAACTCAGGGCTGGGCGATTTTTTGGACATCGGTACATCTACACTCAGTAACACATCAAGATCAAGAAGTATCTAGTTCCAGTAACTGTAACTCAGTAATCTTTATTTAACATTATGACATTAATTACTGGGCCCCGGGGGGCCCCTCAAATATAATGATGTAAGCATGCGTGACCAAAAAAATGTGTGAAAAGGGGTGTTTTTTCCTTGTTGGGAGCGTTACAAGCGTGACGCGTTAAGGGGGCAAAAAACGGTGATTTTCATGAAAAGGGATTGTTTTAAAATCGTTTGCAACGCATTTAGGGTACCGGTACCATTTTAATCCGCTTTTCAAATCTGCTGAAAATCCGATTCCGAAAAAATTTATTCCAGTGTCGTATAAATGTTTAAAGCATTCTCCAAACACTAGAGTGTCACTATGTTACCGGTATGCAAATATATTTCACGACGTGTTACATGTGATTTAACTATGGCCTCGTACTTCTATGTAAAATACCGTTTTGATTAAAAAACATGCATATTAATTAATGACGTCATGAATATAAATGTTGCTTGAATTGTGATCATGATGGGTATATAGTTCAGTGGACAAACGGGGAGACGAAAATATATGTATTTCAAAAAGATTTTCAGGACCTTTATAGATTCCTCACATTATTTACTACTTCTGCTGGTTGATTTGCGAGTTTCCTCTTCTCTGGATTACTTTAGAAATTATATTTGCAGTAGAAAGCATGAAAAGGAAAACGATATCGGGACACAATAATCAACTTTAGGTGCCGAATTCGGAACCAAATACGATGCGAATACTGCTTAACGTTGCCTCTGGATAAATTACACTGAATATTGGTTCGGGATATTGGTATTTTATATTCTCACAAAACTACTTTACGAGAATCCAATCAGATTCATGTAACAAGCTACGAATCTGAAGGCCTCATGAATTCATTGTGTCATTATTTATATTTTAAAGTGGTACGGTATGGATACCGGAGTGGGGTATATCCGGAAGGGGTAGACTTGTAAAGTGGGTCAAATTTAGACAAAAACTTGTCAAAATTAGATGAAAACTTGTTTAGATTAGGGGGTCAAAATTAGACAAAAACTTGTTTAGGGGGTCAAATTTTTTGGGAAAGCGTGTTTAAAACTTGCTTAGTTAGGGGGTCATTTTGCTCACAGAGGAAAACTTGTTTAGGGGGTGTTCGAAAAAAATTTGGTCACGCATACGTACACTCTCATATTTGAGTGCCCCCCCCCCCCCGGGTCCTGGGCCCCGTCCCGGGCCCAGTCACACTCATGGCTATGCCAGTAAAATGTCAGTATCATGGTATAGGTATCCCAGGCAAACCTTAGTTAACACATTTGCTAGTCAGCGAAATTCGCAGAGACCGGGGCCCAAACACAATGCATATATTTACATAGAAATTTGAATTTTTTTCGAGAACAGGTCAGTGAAGGAAACCTACATAAATATGTTTTCTATACTTCACTTGACCCAAATATATGATTTTTATGGTGATAATCAAGTCGCACATGGAATTTTAGAGGATTTTGATAGCAGTTCCATTAAAAAAAGCTGCTATCGCCATGAGACTAAGATCTAGAAACACCCCTAAATGCCGTTTTGGGGAATTTTGCTAGCAGAATCTTTTTGATGAAAGTCAATCTTTGACAAGATGTAACTTTGTTAAACGGAAAGTGCTATGACAAAAATGTTTTCAGTTTTGGCTTTCTTTACTCAAGGGCTTTAATTTGATATGTAAAATGATGCAGTTTGATGGCAAATTTGAATTCACCTAGCATACCTACATGGTATGCAGGTACATGTACCGTACCGTATATCATATTCATATGTACCGAAGTTCAAAATACATTTCGAGTCATTGACATTGTACCGGTACAAATTATCGGTACATAGTCATGAAGAAATGGACAACGCAAGCGTACGGTAAAGCCTAAAGTTACTATGTACACTAAAGAAAGATTGTAGCGTTAAGGAGTATTCAAGCAGAAGCAGAAGCAGAAAGGGCCAAATGTTAAATCATGATAATGTAAATCATATTCATGAAATTGGCCATAAATCTCAAGATCTTTGCAGCCGTTAGCACAATTAGTCAAGTGATAAAAGCTTACCATTTCGCAGACTTTGAAGGGACAATATCTTCCTACATGTGTATCCGAGTGAATTTCTGATGATAAGCACTTGAATCAGTGTCTTTATGCCATTATTTCATGAACAAAATCAGCATTCAAGCTTCCTAAATCCTTGACTACGGGAAGCTGTTGTGCTGCCCTCACCGGTGACACAGAGAAAGTAAATATTAGTCTTCGGTGCCAATCGTTTTCGATTTGCGCACCTAATTTTTTCACTTTTATGACCGGACCCAGGCGGAACCCGGGGACGGCTGGGGTTAACTAGCCTGAATCCTTCTGGCCTCTAATGGCGGCGCCTTTTTTACCCACAATCCTTCACGTTGCCTTATCCTTCTGGCCTCTAATGGCGGCGCCTTTTTTACCCACAATCCTTCACGTTGCCTTATTCGAGGCCTGAATTCTTTTGGTGTAAAAAAGAAGAGCACTTTGACAATGGAATTACGATGTCATTAATAATTAATTAGGCTGTTCTAATCATGCGCAGTAGGTCAACACAGGCTTTAGTCTCCTCCTCCGCCAGTAATAATTGAGTGAGTAGGATCAAACCGGCAGCAGAGGAGACTATCATGACGATTTTGCTGTCTACCGTAGATAGCCGATAATTACAAGTAATTTTCATAGGCCTATGCATAAAATAAAAAAAGAACCCAAAATGCCCGTATCGTGGGGATATAGTGTTTATGATTATATAAATTATTATATAATAAATATGCTCTTGAAATAAATATGGCATGATTTTCTAAATATTAGGCAATCATCATGAGAAATTAAAATATGCCCCTGGGCTGAATAGCTCTCATTTTCTTCGGAAGTGGGAGGGTCCCACATTTTCCAAAAGTCGGCGTCAATAAAATTGCGACCCCTTCCCTATTTCGGCAACAAAGATTTTATGACCCCCATAAACAGGCCCAAAATTGTATTAAAATCAGTCTTTTAAAATAAACACACTATCTGTGGTCAACTTGTGACTCCCTACATTTTGGGCATCAACAATTTTTATGACCCCCCCCCCCTATTTTTCTCCCAAAAAAATTATGACCCCCCCCCCCCCACTCATTTGGGACCCCCACGTCCGAAGAAATTGATAGCCCTGAATGACTGCACTAACCATTTTGATATGTCCAGTGGGGGCCAGGATTTTTTGGGGGAGGGGCATAAAAATGAGGGGGGGGGGATCAAAGATGAAAAACATTTGCCCAAAATTTTCTCAGTATAGTCAGTAGCCAAAATGTTTGAAATTCAGTCTCCAAATTTTTGTTCAAGAAAACAAATTAAGACAATTCAGTTGCGTTAAATTTGGCCAAAATATTTGGTAGGCCTATATCCAAATTTCTTTTAAAAAAAATGGTTTTGATTGGTCAAATTCTCTGCAGCACCCCCACAAATGGCCATTTTGCCCTCATCAGAACAAAACATTTTTCCCCTAGCAATTTTACAAATTTGTAGGTTTTTTCATGTTCCATAAAAAAAACCTCAACCATTAATTTATTGATCAGTCCTTACACCAGAAAACAAACACATAGATACATGTAAATTTGTATTATTATTCATTGTCATTTTATTTGTCTAAGACATAACTAACATAGTGCAAAAACACATCGAGTAGTCCAACATGCAGTCAGTGTATAATTCAAACAAAAATACATGATTAAACAAGTCTTACATTTTTATAATAAAAACATTATTTAAAATTAGAACATTTTACTGGCAGTGTTGAAACTGTATTATTTTGAATAGGCATACTTAACATTAAACATAATTTTTAAAGGAATATCAACACTGAATAATAGGCCATGCCATTTAATAGTTTGTCTCAAAGAATAGTTTGTCCTTACAAGAATCATAATAAAGCAGCCAGCTTATAAATTACATTGTGGTACAATGTAGGTAGTCAAACAGGAAATAGCAACATTCAAAGCATTGTACAATGTAGGCTACACTTCACATTCGGCGGAGGTAGAATAGCCTATTCATAAAATTTTTAAGAAATATAAATTCCAAGCAAAAAATATATGATCTTTCAGCCCCAATATTTCACAGGGACAATGAGAAAATATGAACTTAGGGGCTGTGCAGTAATTATGAGCCCTGGGGAGGGTAAAATTGGGGAGGGGGGCAAGAATTTTTGGTGAGCCGAAGCGGGGGCAAGCACTTTTGGCAAGCCAAGAGGGGGGGGGCAAGCGATTTTTGGCACACATTCATGGCGCGCCTTTTTAATAAAATGCTCTAATATAAAAAGGCTTAGGAAAACAGTCTGGCAACGCTTAAATATGCAAATTTTAAAACCATTTAAAGTTTTCAAATTGGGATCCCAAAAAGCAGGCCGAGAGGGGGCAAGCGATTTTTGGCGAGCCGTTTGGAAATTTTACCCGGGGGCTCATAATTATTGCACAGCCCCTTACATGTACACTGATACCAAAATCTCCATTTTGATGAAGAAAAGTGGAGATGAGGCTGTTGAGTTTACCATTCTCCTTTATTTCTCAGGACTAGATGAGCAGATGAGAATTTTAAAACAATTTAAACCATTTTAATTTTACAAAGATGAAAAGCATTGGTTTGAACACCCTATAAGGCCTACTTTGATATAAAATTGGATCAATTGAGCCCATATTTATTGAATTAGAGCTACGAGTTTTCAAATATTGGACGAGGCGTAGTCGAGTCCAATATTTGAAAACTCATAGCGAACCAATAAATATTGGGCGTAAAGCATCAATTTTATCATTATTATGTTTTTAGATCAAATATTTTCACACACTTGGATTCATCAAAACATAATATTGACTGGCATTGATCCCCAATTTTATTTAGTTAAAACCCTATATTATTGAAAAGTGCATTCTTAATTTCCAAATTTTGATTTTAATTTCACTATCTACAATTACGCCAAAAAAATTGTTAGCTTGTCCATAGATCACTTTCAGAAGTTGGGTCAGTGGGACTCGGAAGTTTTAAAAAAAAAGTACATGTACCGTATTCGTCCGAGTATCAGTACCATGTTTGAGTAAACCCCCAATTGGGATTTTACTTTGGATTTGTAGTGTCCCTGGACCTAGAGCTGAATGCTAGGATCATTCATGGTTGACTTTGTAAAAAACAATAATAATAATAATAACATGATTTCAAAATGCATTGGATTTGTATCCATTTTGAAACCATTAAAGCAATATTATAACATTTTCAAACAAAATAGATTAGCATTTCTTTGCCATAAAATGTTAGCTTTTACTGTCAGATATATCCCTTTTATTTTTGAGCGAACAACTACGGCAAAGCAAAGAAAATTGAATTTACTACCAGCGCACATGTCGCCAATACGTACCACTCCTTGGTTATGTTGAGGTACGACCCTTTGTTGTGTATATCACCGTCCTGCCGCCGTGGCGTACTGTGTGTTATGAACATCGTGTATGCGTTCGACTAATAATTCCATCGTAATAATAAAGCGCTGAATCAGCCTTTAATTCAAAATCACGGATTTTGACAAAACTACAACACTTAGAGTCTTGATTTTTGCAGGGTATATTGGTTTAATAAAGTACAATTTAATCGTGTAAAAAAGGAATTTTAAAAATTCAGTGAGGCGTCTTCCTCAGCAAATGTTATAATATGGCTTTAATAGACCATGACATCATTGACATGAATACAAAATTAATTATAACTTTACTTCTTTACATATTTAAGACACAAAACGTTATTTTTTAAAGTCAACCATGAATGATTCTAGCATTTGGCTCTAATTTTATTTTTATTTTGTAAAAATTAAAATTAAATTTTCAAAAAAGAAAGAAAAAGTTCTACAGTCGGTCTGATGAGACAGTTGATCGGACGAGGACAAGCAAACAACTTTTTTTGCCTAATATGAACACTATTAATGAACACTGCTGATTTACCAATAAGATTGTCCAGTCCACAGGTACATACACATAGTACATGCATGACCAACAACACTTCCATCTCTGCTAGAGCTGTAACAGAGTTATAGTCTGAATAGGCACATACATATAGTTTATCAAGGTATGGGTGTGGAGTATTTGTAAACTTGATCAGGGTAAGGGTGTGGGCGTGTGGCCCAGGGTGCGATTGTGGTCAGTACATGTATTTCAAAATTATATGAGTTCCACTGTGGTAAAGTCCGGTGGTGGGGGTTCTTCTTTGTTGAAGGTGTATGTGGATTTGCAATGGCCGACGGGTACCTTTTCAGCGAATTTGGTACATATCTCATTCTCTTCTCTTGCTTTAGCTTCTTGCTGCAGGTGGTTCCTTTCAGTTCCAGCAGTACAAGTTCAAATTTCATCTGTAAAAAAAATCAATTAAAAATATTTTTAATTTAATACATTTTTCTTACCAAGATTAAATTGAAAAATTAATCTACCGAGCCCACAAAGTGGCATGGAAAGAAAACATATCTTGGGCCCGATTTAGTAGCTTGGGCCCCAGACTTAGTAGTTCAGGCCCCAACTTATTAACTTGGGCACAAGATAGTAACTTGGGCCCTGGCTTTAGTAGCTCGGACACAGACTTACTAAGTTGGGGCCTTGAGATTTACTACGTCGGGGCACAAATTACTAAGTTGGGCCCTAAATTACTATTTCAGGGCCCTAAGTTTCTATCTTCAGGCCCCAAATTACTAAGTCAGGGCCCTGTGTTACTAAGCTGGGCCTAAAGCTACTAAGTTAGGGCCCTGAATCTCCTGAGATTATTTTTTCTTTCCTTGCCACTTCTGGAGCTCCATAACAACCTGGAATATTGCAATGCTAAAATGATTCCATGAAATTTAAATGCTCTCATTTGATTTTGATTTTGAATTATGCATACGGTACATATTAAGCCAGGGATTTTTGGGCGGGCTCGCGGGTACCCACCCGAAATTACGTTACCCAGGCAGGAAATACCCTGCCCGGGTGCCCGAAATTAAAAAAAAAAAAAAAATTAAAAAAATTCCCCGGTTTTGTAGTGTCCCAGGACCTAGACCTAAATGCTAGGATCATTCATGGTTGACATAAAAAAAAATTGCATGATTGTTTGTTTTAATATAAAAATTGATAATTTGTATTCATGTCATACTCGATTAATGATATCAAAATGCATTCAAATTCAATAAACATCATGCAATTTTATTTTAGGTCAACCATGAATGATCCTAGGCCTAGGTCCAGGGACACTACAAAACCGAAAAATTAAATAACATAAAAAAAAAAAAAAATTTGATTTTTTCTTTGTTGCAATTTCGGGTACCCGGTTACCCACCCGAAAAATGCACTGGGAACCCGCCGCTATCCGGGCACAAAATTACCTGAAATGTTGAAATTCAGTAACCAATTTTCATTCTATGTGACCCAATTATGCTTAATGCACTTACTTGTAAACGTTTCAGCAAACACTGTTGCCTTTGTCAACACTTGACGAGGAATGACATTTGATTGAATTATAATAAGAATAATTTGGTATATAATTTTACAGAGAGTAAGTGCAATTCAGCTGCAAGTAGGGGCGACTTGGCCTAAATGATGACTAAGTATTCTGGTCCTTCGATACCAGGGGTCAAAATTGAAAATTCATGGGGAAAAGGCAATTCTCCCCAATTCTCCCAAAATAGCTAGCCCCATGGAAAAAAAAATTGTCAATGGCAAAATACACATGAGGGCTATTTTGATTGGAATCGGAATCTGTCAAAAATAGCTATTCAAAAAAGTATTTTGAGGGCTGCCCGGAACATACATTCATTTGCCTTAGACCTTACGGCATAATCCTTCATATAAAAACAATAAAAATTTATTAAACTCATTGTACGTACCAGATTTTTGATGATTCACAGTTGAGTTCTCCATACACCATGATTTGAAGTCACAATGAACATCTCCAGAATGCAGTTGCTGTAACTGTCCAGTTCACTTCAAGTTGACATCACTGATTACAACCTAGTTGTGAAAATTCAAAAATTTAGATTTTAAAATTGAGCAACTTTTTAATAAGAGAATTTTTCACAAAGATTTGCGTGAATCAAAGTTGATTCTTGCAAACGTTTGTAGTTACACAGAAGATGATTTGCTGGAATCAAATGATTCCCGCAAATTTATTCTGCAAGAATCAATATTGATTCGCGCACTGTTCGGTTTTTATTTGGCGGAAATTATTCGGCTTTTGTTACTGCGCCGCATCAAAGTCCTTCTCACGATTGCGTAAATTCAAGCGTGCACCAGGGCTGTCAACTCTCACGCACTGGCTGGGAGTCTCACGCATTTGGTCATTTTCTCACGGTCTCACGCCAAGGTTGTATAATCTCACACCTAGTAAATCTCACGCAAAGAGCTGTAAAATGAGTAAAATCTCATGCATCGTAAAAATAATTTGATGTCCTTACCCCCCCAAATCACACACACATTTTTCAAGCGGCAGTGTATTTGCAAAAATAATTCCGCCCCAGTATGGAAGTGTCTCACGCTACAGACAGTCTGTCCACATAAAAGTACAAACCAAATTTGTGGGATCGGGGCGATGCTTTGCGTCCACGCTTGAACGCTGACAGCGTAAAAGAGCATGGTGCAGCAGTTGGCGCGCCAAAGAAGCATTGCACTGAAATAATTATTCTCATAGGCCTACCTCCAGTTTCCGAGGTCTATTTACTTAATACTTTGTACTTCTAGTGGACAGACTGTAGCAATTCCAAAGTTGACAGCCCTGGCGTGCACTGATCATTACGTATTAAATGCACAACTAGCGTAAACATCATTTGCGCCCAGCCGCGTACAAGCCATTCTATATCATTACACGGCGTTTTTTTTTTTGCCTTATATAAACAGAACAAACTTTAATTAATATATTTATTTTATTGCACCGTGGTAGGCGTAGTTAGGAGTCTAGCCTAGCATGCCTAGCCTCCGAATACTATCAATCATGCTATCGTTTTGCTTTGAAATTCAGTCAATCATGAGTCTTGACACTGTTCTTACCCCGTAAAAGATATGGCCTGTACAAAATGAAGTAATCATGCACATCCTATGTATGTTTCAATGACACTTGAATACCATGCTTACCGTATTAAAATCCGAGGCAGTCGGTCATGTCGGTACTGTAGTTTGTACGGTGTGAATGCATGTCATCACTGTGGTGAGTGGCGACGATTTTTCCTCCTCAAAATCAAGGCAACTATTATGACTTGACGGGTGCAAATGGTCTCAATGTGTTGCAAATATAAAAGTGTTTCCCATGAATACTTTCAAAGACATATACATCATCGCAAAGTTCATTAAAAAGTGAAAATTTGAGAAATATGTAATGGCGATAACAACGGTAACTCCAAATTGATGGCAAAGAAGGTTTAAAACGGGGGATTTGATCCGCTTATGAAAAAATGAAGACGCGTACGCGACGAGTGGATTTTAGCTGATTTTGTAGCTGGTTGTTACGCTACATACAGGGAACTTAAAATAAACTGCCGAGTACTGGTTAAGCGTCAGATCAGGGCTCTGACTCTTGCTCTGAAGTGTTTATCAGATTTATGATTCCGCGTCTCCGCGCGCAATGACGTAATCAAAATCTACTAAATACTCAAATTTCACTGCTCCTGTTTTAGAACGTTGTTTGCTCCAGTCCTCAATACAGCACAGTGGAGCGGCCGTGCGTGAGTATTCGAGGACTGGAGGAGCACAGTGGAGCGGCCGTGCGTGAGTATTCGAGGACTGGAGGATCGAGTCTAGGGGTTAACTGCATATGAATTTGTATTTTGTAAAATTGTAAGCGCTCTTTAAGGGGTGGGGTATGAACGTTTGGACAGTATTTATTGTGGGACATTAGAGCACATCAGACATATCGAATTGCATTCCGAATACGAAAAATGTCCTTCTGGTATCAAATAATTTTGATTTTCGCAATAATACACATTTTATGGCAAATCATTAAAAATTTATATTTTTGATATTTAACAGTACTTGAAGTAAACTTTATAAATCTGATGATTTATACTTAAAGTGTATGTATATAGGTGGGATGAAAAGCCGACAATCAATTGAAAATTTTGACCTTTTGTATTGAAGATATGGATTTTTTTTTCCAAAACAAAAAAAAATTAGGTCTTTTTGGGAAAAAAATCCATATCTTTAATATGAAAGGTCAAAATGTTTCAATTGATCGTCGGCTTTTCCTCCCAGCTACATACACTTTAAGAATATATCATTAGATTAATAAAATTTACTTCGAGGACTGTTATATAAACTATCAAAATGTGAAAAATATCAAATTTTAATAATTTGTCATAAAATTTGTATTAGGCCTATATCGTGAATTAAAAAAAAAAAAAAAAATTAGGGGGCCTATTTGATAGGCCTATCAGAAAGACATTTTCTCAGAATGCAATTCGATAGGGCCTATGTCTGATGTGCTCTCATGTCCCAAAAAATACTGTCGAAACGCTTAAAACGCTCATTCCAGATCCCTTAAGCAAAGTCATTGTTCGTTGAATTTACAACCTGATTTGCAATTTAATGAGAATTGGTCATTGAAATGAAGCAGACGAATCCAATTTCACGCATTCCTACACCTCAATGGCAGCCATATATGGGGACCCAGCTATCTCACAAACATAGGCTACTTAGAAATGTACGTTCGGTTCTAGTCTTGCATGACATTTTAATTATGTTAGTGCCGTTGAAGTTAAAAATTTTGATCATGACCAGTCATTTACATGTAATAAAAAGATCTATCATGGATCATTGTCATGATTTAACTTTGTTGTAGTCGCACCATTTAAAAAGTCAAACACATATAAATGCAAATAAAATTTAATAATAATTATGGATTTCATTCTTATTTCAACTGGTTTCATAGATACTATGTAAATTGAGGTTTGTTTAATACCATCATTCCTTCCCATGAATATCAGCATTCGCTTGACATTTTTAGATATGACTTTACACGACTATTGTTTTCTGTAACCTAAGTCATTGTTTTAAAAATATTTTCTTTAAAATTCTTTTGTTTCCAAATGTGACAACATTTGATTGAATGGACTGCACTCCGCCATAACTACGGTGAAGGACACCGGCTCAAATCCTTTGTTTGGAGCAAATCGATAATTTCATGCAGGGCCTCTATTAGGAAAATGATTAATATCCTGCATATTTAATGCCTCATCATCAGTTACTTGCCGTCGTTCTATCTTTTCTGTTTCGGTTTCGGTTTCCGGTTTCGGTTTCGGATCTCATTGTTATTTTGAAGTGTTAGCATGGTACGTGTGAACAATCCTTTTATTCTAGTCTTTTGTTGACTACAGAAAAGTTGAACGAAGATAACTTCTGTTTCGGTTTCGGGAGTTATGTTAATTTCTGACATGAAAAACGTGAGATGAGAGGGTTGATGCTAATCTAGACAAAAGAAGTGTGTACATTTTACGGTCGTAAATTCGCGATAAATTGTACGGCTTCAATTGACTTGCGTTGGGTGTATAGGTACTTCAGCCTAGGCGGGAGTACCTCGTGAAAATAGCCCAGCGTAGAAATATACATTAACATACATTAATCAATAGTAATCAGTGTTGCCAAGAATTACGTATACTTGTTCGTGCAATCGCGCAGAAATCGGTCAGATTAAACGGGGAATTATTTTCGTCCTAAATACACCTTAAAACTTGGTAATATGCAACACCAGAGAAGTGCGTTGAAGTGAAACTATATAAATAGGATTTCTTTCATTGGAATTGGTAATCTGATAATTGCTTCTGGCAAAATTGCCAGACTCAAATCTATTTTAAATGAATATTATTTGAGAGAGTGGGGATGATGAGACGAGGAGATGATCGGGTGGAGGAGAGGAGAGGAGAGATAGGTCAAAGTATATAATTAATATGATAGTCATACACAAGTTTACACTTCGTCTTTCTTATTTTGCTCACCACCAGGTTGATGATCCTGTCAGGCAGATTCGGGGTGCATGGTTATATAAACTAACATTTTCTGATCGACGGAAGTAGAATCAGAGGCAGGGGCACCCGGTGCCCCCTGGTTGCTTGTATTGCAACCAGGCTGGTTGCTTGTTGTGCAACCGTGCCTCACCTTGTTGCTTGTTGTGCAACCAGGTTTGGTTACTTGTGTTGCAACCATGGTTACCTGGTTGCTTGTTTGACTGCAACCACGTTGGTTGCTTGTTGTGCAGCCGATGCTTCACCTGATTGCTTGTTTTGCAACCAGGTTTGGTTGCTTGTTTTGCAATCATGGTTACCTGGTTGCCTGTTGGACTGCAACCAGGTTGGTTGCTTGTTGTGCAGCCAATGCTTCACCTGATTGCTTGTTTGTGTAACCGTCGACACCCAGTGCTAAATGTTAAGCAGCCTTGCTTCGTCAGACAACCCGACAGGGTAATTTCACAGATTGGTAAGTAATTTGGCGTTTTGTGGTCAAAATCTAATACAGAAAAGACTTAAAACAAGCAATTGGAACCGGATTCATATTTAATCCTCATTTAGGCCTGGATATTAGATTGTCAATGAAAAACGAGCAAGATCCAACTTTGAATGATTACAGAGCAAAATGGTCAGCACCCATTTTTAGGCAGTTGATTGTGACCAAATGTTGACTGATAAGTCGTAGATAGGTCAAAGTATATAATATGATAGTCATACACAAGTTTACACTTAGGGCAATATTTTGAGGTTATCAACTAGACTATCCTTTTTGCCCATGCAAATCGTTTGTCTTTCTTATTTTGCTCACCACCAGGTTGATGATCCTGTCATGCAGATTCGGGGTGCATGGTTATATAAACTAACATTTTCTGATCGACGGAAGTAGGATCAGAGGCAGGGGCAGTGCCTCCTGGTTGCTTGTATTGCAACCAGGCTGGTTGCTTTTTGTGCAACCGTGCCTCACCTTGTTGCTTGTTGTGCAACCAGGTTTGGTTGCTTGTGTTGCAACCATAGTTACCTGATTGCTTGTTGGACTGCAACCAGGTTAGTTGCTTGTTGTGCAGCCAATGCTTCACCTGATTGCTTGTTTTGCAACCAGGTTTGGTTGCTTGTTTTGCAATCATGGTTACCTGGTTGCCTGTTGGACTGCAACCAGGTTGGTTGCTTGTTGTGCAGCCGATGCTTCACCTGATTGCTTGTTTTGCAACCAGGTTTGGTTGCTTGTTTTGCAATCATGGTTACCTGGTTGCCTGTTGGACTGCAACCAGGTTGGTTGCTTGTTGTGCAGCCAATGCTTCACCTGATTGCTTGTTTTGCAACCAGGTTTGGTTGCTTGTTTTGCAATCATGGTTACCTGGTTGCCTGTTGGACTGCAACCAGGCTGGTTGCTTGTTGTGCAACCGTGCCTCACTTGGTAGCTTGTTGTGCCACCAGGTTTAGTTGCTTGTTCTGCAACCATGGTTACCTGGTTGCCTGTTGGACTGCAACCAGGTTGGTTGCTTGTTATGCTTCACGCGATTGCTTGTTTGTGTAACCATCGACACCCAGTGCTAAATGTTAAGCAGCCTTGCTTCGTCAGACAACCAGATTTCACAGATTGGTAAGTAATTTGGCGTTTTGTGGCCAAAATCGAAACATGTTTGCCATAATCATGATTATTGAGAACAATAAAAACAGAAACATTCCTGGTTTAGGCAGTTGATGGAAGATTTATTCCAAAGTAATGCACCTTGGATTCTAATGGTGTTATATGCAAGGCACGTGTTGGTTTGATCAATATGGATATCGCCTGCATGACGAGTGTTGTAATTATGCACATCACTGTTAACAATAAAGTAATTATGATCAAGTAGGTCGTTGGGAAGGAGACCATGATAAAACTGATACATAAAAATCACAAGTTGGAGAATGTACAAATCATGTATTTTTAATGTTTTCAGAGATGAAAAAAGTGGGTCAGAAGGTGCTAACCAGAGCGAGTTAGTGCAGGTTCTGACAAGCTTCTTTTGCAACAGGAGAACAGAGTCACGGTGTGAATTGTTCTTATCAGCCCAGATAATTGCACAATAGTTTAGGTAAGGATAAACCAAAGAGTTATACAGGGTTGGTAATGACTCAATTGGGAGAAATTGCCTAACTTTTCTGATGATGCCATTATATTTAGAGATGATGTTACAAACGTGAGTGGTGTGGGACTTCCAACTTAAATTATCATCAATTAGGATCCCCAAGAATTTAGTAGTGTTTACTTGACCTAATTGTTTGTTATCAATATTAACTTTGATCTCAATGTTAGGATTTGGATTATATTTATTTTTAAATATCATGTAATTAGTTTTACTTACATTTAGTGACAGCTTGTTTAATTTAAACCAATTGGAAATTATTTCAAGATCTTTATTTAGTAAAGTTTCAAGGCTAATAGGATCTTTATTGGTACAAATTATATTAGTATCGTCTGCAAAAAGTATAAATTTAAGTGTAGAAGAGCAGTTGGGCAGATCATTTGTGTAAAGGAGGAAAAGTAAAGGACCCAGGATCGAACCCTGAGGAACTCCGCAATGGATGGTATTAGTGGGGGATTTTTTCCCATTGAAGACAACAAATTGTTGTCTGTCCTTTAAATAGTTTTTAATCCACAAATTGGAAGTTCCTCTAATGCCACAGTGGTAAAGTTTTTGAAGGAGAATGGAATGGTCAAGGGTGTCGAAAGCCTTGCTTAAATCAAGGAAAATACCAACTGTGCATAGTTTCTTGTCAATTGCAGTGGTTATAGTGTCATACAGGTTATTAATGGCCATGTAGGTGGAATGGTTTTTGCGAAAGCCAAATTGGTTTGGACTGAGAATTTTGTGCTTAGTAATAAAGTCAAGGATCCGGTTATAAATGATCTTTTCAAGCAATTTTGAAATAGATGGCAAGATAGAAATAGGACGATAATTGGTAAACGTATGTTTGTCACCAGATTTAAAAACCGGATTCACTTTGGCCGTTTTCAATTTTGATGGAACAATACCTGTTGACAAGGAGCTATTAAAATATGTGTGATGACATCAAGAATTTCGGGGATGATCTGCTTAAGAAGGTTTGAGCTGACGCCATCAATACCGCAACTGGTGCTGGTCTTAAGGGAATGCGTAATTTCTAGAACTTCCTGGGTAGAACAAGGTGATAGAAAAAGGGAGTTTATTTAACGGAGACTTGGAAGTTTTAATTTGGTCCAAAATGGAGATATTAGGAGGAGGGATTTTACTTGCAAGAGATGGACCTATATTAGTAAAGAAATCGTTAAATTTCATAGCAATTTTGTTGGGATCTTTAATTACATTGCCATCATCATCAGTAAAATGGCTAGGAGGTTTAGTGGTTTTATTCCTGCCTAGAATATTATTGAGAGTTTGCCACGTCTTCTTCATGTTATTCTTATGAAGATTAAGCTGAAAACTAAAGTGGTTTTTCTTAGATGTGCGTAGTAGGGAGTTTAGTATATTGCGAAATTTTGTGTATTTAAGTTTATTTTCAGGATTAGGTTTAGCCAAGTATTGTTTATATAATTTATCTTTAGTGAGGATTGACTTTATTAGGCCAGGTGTTACCCAAGGTTTTTTGGGGGTTTTGCGCTTACTAACTTTGGATGTTTTTATCGGGCAATGGGTATTTAGTAATTTTTTAGTTTAGTATCAAAAATATTATAAGCTATGTTAGGGTTAGATTCCTATAAACTTCATTCCAATTAGTTAACGATATACCATTCTTAAGACCTTTGATATTATCAGTCTTCAATTGGCGCTTCTCAAATATTTGGGTGACTGGATTCACATGGCTGCTAGAGTTTATATTTGATGTGAAGGTAAAAATTGGGAAATGGTCAGAAATATCAACAACTAGGACACCAGAATTGATCTTAGCAGTCATATCGTTGGTCAAAATATTATCAAGAAGAGTTGCGCTATTTTCAGTAATCCGTGTAGGTCTATCAATGCAGGGAAAGAAATTATTAGAATAGATTAGATTAACAAATTCAGACACTTTATTATTAGAACCATGTTTAAGTAGATCAAGGTTGTAGTCTCCAGCTACGTAACAAATCTTGCGTTCCTTATTGATGATATCAAAAACTCTGGCAACATCAGAAAAGAAGCTATCCAAATTAACTGTGTCTGGGCGATAAATGACCCTATGATAGAATTAGGAGTTTGCTGGTTATTGAATTCAATGAAAACGGAATCGCAGTTATCACACTTGATGGTAAGATCATCTCTAATCATGAACTCAATGTTGTTATCAATAAAAGGAAGCCCCTCCCCTCTTTGATCGGTTCTATGAGAATTAACAGAAGTGTAACCTTCCAAATCAATGAGATTTGCGTCACAGTTAGATCTAAACCAAGTTTCCGTGAAGGCATAGATATTGAAATGATGATCAAATGTCGATAGATAATCAATTATATCATTGGCATGTTTGTTGAGACTACGGATGTTCATGTGAAACAGTGATAGCTTACAGAGATTTGGGTTATGAACCTGATTAATAGATAAGCTGTTATAATAGTTACAGTCACATTGCATAATTTGATCAATATTACAATCATCATCAGTTTCAGTAGAGTGGGTATTGAGGGTACTATTAAAACGAAATGGGTCAAATCTTAAGGAGGATACAAAATCAGACATAGTGCAAACAAATAGGGACAAATAACAATATCAAAATAAAATAATTATAGGAAAGAAATTTTAACTTAGATTACAATTTAAATCCAAATCAAGAGATTTGAATGGTACAAAATCAGGAGAGTTTGAATAGAGCTCTCCAAAAACCACACACAATAAATAAATAGTTTAAAAAAATGTGAATTGGGTGAAACAAATTTCGCGATGCCAAATGCAAAGCCAAAATAACATTGAGAGCCAATATGTTATGACCAATAAAGTTGGAGCCGGTTAATGGAATGGGACAACTGCAACAGTGTACATCAAAAAAAGTCGGATGGCCATTGGAAAAAGAGTGGCTGGTGGTGAAGCGAGCAGGAGATGGAACCGAACCAATTTGGTATACACTGAGGCAATTTATTCCACAGGCACTGATCGAAAACATAGGGAAAACATAGAGAGCAAATTAGCAAATCTAGAATTACCAGCATGTCAACAAAGGAAATATAACAATGTGAAAAATAGAGCACTCCAGGATCCACAAAAATAAATAATACTTGATGAGTAAACAATAATCAATACAGTCCCAATCAGCATAAATACAGTTAAACAATAACAAAAAATGATATAGTGAGGGCACTGGTAAAATAAAACATACTATAAAGTACTGCGTAAGCCCAGATATAGTTTGGCAGTTTCATGAAATACATGAATAGTGAACACACAAATTATGGTAAACTTAAAGAAAATATCAAAAATATTTAAAAACACTTGGCCCGATGACGTGAGCCCAATGCATGGGTTTATGCTGAAACATCATGGACCCAAAGAAGATATCTAGGATCTATACTTAGGATCATGATATATATTTTTTTTAATAATTTTGGTTTTCAAATAAGGAAGTCTTTTGGTTAATTGAACACACATGTATTTGGGTTCATTGTGTGTTCGCCAAGTCTGTGTTATTCTTGTATTGTACAAATGATTCATTGATATGAGACAAACCGGATCCGCATTAAAGGGACACGTAACTCATCAATAATAGGTGCACCTAGACACAATTGGAACTCGAATGTTTTTGCTTGCTAGTGACTCTAAACACCCGCCTAACATATCCAAAAAGGATAAAAACGGGAATGGGGAAAATGCTTTGCAAAAACAAAAATGGCCGCTTATATTTCAGGACTCAAATTTCACAATCTGACCAATTTGAGCCCCTACATAAGCGCCCAATTTTGTTTTATGCAAATCGGTATTTTCCCTATTCCTTTTTTGTCCTTTTTGGGGTTTTAGGGTTGTCTTCCAGAGATTCCTACAAAAAACATTGATGTTCCAATTTTGACTGGCTCCAAAGGTAAATTGAACAGGTAAAGTCATGCTGGATCAAGACTCACATGTTGAGGTGTCTGTTTCTTGCTGTTTGGGTCAGACTCTACTGAATTCACTTGTTGTGGGCCGCTCAGCGAGTCATATTTTATCCTCCCCAAGCTACAATTATGCCAGTACCCATTTATAGGCCTACACCAGGAGTGGAGAGGTAGTTCTAGCAGGCCCGTACGCAGGATTTCATTTGGGGTCCAGATTTTAAAAAGTGGACTTTTTTTCCAAGTGGGTCGATTTTGTGAAAAGTGGACTTTCTTCCCAAACCTTTTTTTGTCCAAAAAGGCGCTAAAACGCAGGAGTGGGGATGGTGGTTCTTGCAGGCCCGAACGCAGGATTTCAATTGGGGGTGCTGATTTTGAAAGTGGGTTTTTTTCCCAGGGGCGATTTTATGAAAAGTGGACTTTCAAAAATTTGGACCTTTGTCCAAAAAGCGTAAAACCCGATTTGTTTGGACTTTTGTATACTTTTTCCAAATTTGGGGTGCGTCGCACACCCTGCGTACAGGTCTGGGTTCTTGAGAGAGATAATAGGGGGTAGGGCCTAGGGGCATACTACTTGCGCGATTATATTCCCTGTACATAGAGTGCATAACATGCAATTTCGAAGCCAGGAAAAATGCGCGTCTTAGAAGTCTTAGAATTCGATGGGGTTTTTTACTTTAATTATACGAAAAAGTGCTTTACCATTTTTGTTTAGGAATTCAGGAGCTTCATATTCACATAATTATATTCAAAGGGAGCAACTGTAACTAACCCGATATTCATTTGAATTTTTCCCTTGGTTCTGAGCCAAATAGGATACATGCTTCAGGGAACACAAACTGCATGTGTACATTTCAAGACTGGTGAAATCAAAATTGCAACACTGAAAACAGCAACAACTAACAAAAATCATATTTCACCCATTTATTTCATTTCCATATATTTAATCAAAATATAGGCCTATATTTAATCGCGCACAAAACCTCATCTTCAATGCAATTAAAGTTATTAATTAGAACGTAAAATATATACAAATAATACATGTTTGATGTCAATCACAGTAATGAAATAAATGACTACATGTACAATAACAACGATATAAAAAAAAATAGCACAACTATATGAATTATACGCAATATGTTCCAAAAAAGGTAATTTCTCAAGAAGCTTCAAGACAAGCCCAAGTTTCAAAAGCTATAATTATTTTATAGGTCTGTTCTTTTTCTACTAATTCTTGACACGTCCCAAAATGGTAAGTGTTTCAACTGGACTTGTCTTTAAGAACTAATTGATTAAGCTTCAGTATTATTTGAACCGATGACTTTTCGTTGCTTTGATGTAGTGCCTTTCAGGGTAGTACAACATAGGTTGAGAAATAATTAGGGACCATTCCATATTTACATAGGTTGAGAAATAATTAGGGACCATTCCATATTTGCATAGGTTGAGAAATAATTAGGGACCATTCCATATTTACATAGGTTGAGAAATAATTAGGGACCGTTCCATATTTACGCCCACGGGGAGTGGGAGTTTTGAGGGAGAATCCTATTTTTTTGGAATCTTGCGCGGTAATCTGAATTACTCAAACCATGAGAGGGGAATATTAAGTTTGTTAAATGGAGAAAAGGGGGAAACAAGGGAGAATCCGAAACTTTTGAGCGGACGGCGCAAGGGGGAACACGAAATCTTTTTTGTTAAAACTCCCACCCCTGGCGTAAATATTGTACGATCCTTTACACAGCCTACAGGCGACGCGACACGATCAAGTGAAGTGAGTTTGTCGCATAAAGTGATAAAGAAACACTCAAATAAGATGTTGCATTTTAATTGTATTCTATTGTCGATCCAACTTAATTGGGCGGATCTAATTGGGTGGTGCTTATTCCAATTATATACCTGAAAATAACTATCTGTGTTATTTTCTTACCAGATTACCAGTCTTTATTATTATACATAAAAGTTATCATCCGTTCTACCTATGGTAAGTAATTGATTTATCACTCACAAATGTTCTAAATATCTGTGACGTGTCATGTCAAAAGGAGACACTTTTGGGCAGGTTATAAATTTTGAGGTTTTTTCATATCGAGTTCCATTAGCCTAAAAGTAAAAATATCCTATAATCTGTATCGTTTTATGGATAAAAATGACTCAAAATGTCATTTATGAAATAATTTATATCTTAAACATCAGTTTTGTCTTTTCAACAGGAAAAATTCGATGCAATTTCAGGGCCTATTTTTGATATGGGTATAATTTATATACATGTAGGCCTATTATAATTGAACAATATCAGTCTTTATACATTTTATAATGTGCTATATTAAGTATAAATTGCAAATTAATATAAAATTAATGTGCATGTATAAGGCAAGTAGGATGGCAGTTTTTAGCCAATTAACTAAAAACTGCATTTCTTTATATTAATAATGAGCTAAGGGTAGCCTAAAAGGCAGAAAAGACAAAAAGACAGAACAATTTGGAGTAATTAATTGACAGGAAGTTATAGGAGTTGTTTGGTTTGCTGTTTCTGTGTGCATGTTCTCATCATTGATGGTTTGGTGGACTGTCATGAAACATGATGGATCATAAAAAGAGTGATCCTAAAAATGCCACCACCCAAACTAATTACAAGGCATCTTCTGCATTGAAGCTGGCTTTCCCTTTAAAGGGAATTTTTATTCATATCTTAAATATATAACAACGCCGTTTTCCCCAATGAAATTGGACATTCCTAAGCGAAGATATTGAGTTCCGAAGTTATGGTATTATAAAATTGGAAATTGAGATATCGACCTTTAAAAATATTATTAACAATGTTGAGAGTAGGAATTAACTTGACAAATGTCTCAAAAAATACAAGATGCTAGTTATATTCCGCTCTGAAACTATAAGACAATATTTTTAACATTAATAACATCACAAATTCGCAACAAACCCAAATTGTGAAAAAATCGCCCACCGGTGCTGCGCGATGATCCCGTTGCCATGAAAAACCAGTGGTTCATCACGTTTTGACCGTGACAGAGTCGTAGTATACTATGATATCATGGTGATAGTACTTATATACACTCGGTGTGCATTGAGGTTAATTTGCATGTTGGTATTTTCGTATTTGCATAATGTTAGGAGAAAATAACCCGTTCATTTGATGAAGGTATCCAAGGCTGTATTTAACAGATTGGTACTGGCGTCTGCTCCGGATTGATACTTGCATGGGATCTGTGTTTAGGGCTTAGGGGGCTCTCATTTTCTTCGGAAAGGGGGTGGGTCCCAATTATACGGAGGGGGGGGGGGGGGGGTTTTAAAGAAAAACAAATTGATGACCAAAATATAGAGAGTCACAAATGACCACAGATAGTGTGTTTAATAAATTAAAAAAGACTGATTTCAATAAAATTTTAGCGTAGGGGTAAGTAGGTGTATCGGTGAGGGGGTCACAATTTCATTGACGCTCACTTTTTGTAAATTTGGATCCCCCACATCCAAAGAAAATTCTAGCCATAGGTGGTATAATATTTAGGCCTACTTTCGTTTGTTTGTTTAAATGGTCGTTCCGTGCGAGACACGCTTGGGTCTTGATATGACCAAGCTCAAACAAAATGTTGAAGCCAGGCTAAAGAGCATTGGCCTACAGAAAAATAGGAGGCACGTGTGTTTTGGGCATCTTGCAATATTATACTTCATAAAAGGCACAGAAAAACAATAGGAAAACGGTGGCAAATAGTATGCACAATTTCCTGCTCGCTGTTGTCACGTTTTTAGACAATATTTCAGTGTTTTTTAAACTGCCACAGAATTAAGCCTATGCGGTTTCCAAATTCCAAAATGATCTGGCCTGTCATTGTGTGTCAGCCTGTCAGGTAATGGATGGGGGCATTTTAAAGGTACGCGGCCCTACATGGGTTTCAGGGGGTTGGTTTGGAGTTTAAAGGGTACATGTTGGAGTTTCGTAGATGTCATGGGGTTTAAGGGCATGTGTTGTGGTTTACAGCTACAGGTACAGGTTGGGGATTTAGGGCAGGGCCTTCATATTGGGGTTTAAGGGTAGGCCTACAGGTTGGGTTTGGGTTTTAAAGGCAAGCCTGACTTTAGGTTAGAGTTTTAAAGGTACATATGTTGGGGTTAGGCCTACGTATAGGTCTACAGTTTGGGGACAAGGGCCTACATGTTGGGGTTTAGGGAAGGGTAGGCCTACAGGTTGGGTTTGGGTTTAAAGGGCAGGTCTGACTTGTGGGAGTTTTAAGGTACACGTACATGTTGGGGTTTAAGGGTAAATGTTGGGCTCTAAGGGTATGCCTACGTTTGGGGGTTAAGGGTACGTGTCAGGGGTTTAAGGGTACATGCGGTTGGGCTTTAAGGGTACATGTTTGTATGTTGGGTTTCAGGGACTGGTTGGGGTTCAAGGCAGTTCAGGTTGGGTTTAAGGATAGGCCTTGGCCTACGTGTTGGGGTTTAAAGGTGCAGTTTGGGGAATAATGGTACCTACGTGTTGGGGTTTAAGGTTAGGCCTACAGGTTGGGTTTGGGTTTAAAGGGTAGGTCTGACTTGTTGGACATATAGGTACATATAGTTTGGGGACCAGGGCCTACATGTTGGGGGTTAAGGAAGGGTACAGGTAGGTTGGGTTTGGGTTTAAAGGTTAGGGCTAACTTGTTGGGAATTTTAAAGGTACATATTTGGGTTTAAGGGTAAGTGTTGGGGTTTAAGGTTAGTCCTGCGTTTTGGAGGTTAAGGGTACGTGTTAGGGTTTAAGGGTACAAGTAGTTAGGCTTTAAGGGTACGTGTTTGTTGGGTTTAAGGGTACTGTTTGGGGTTTAAGGTAATTCAGGTTGGGTTTTTGGGTACGGATTCTAGGTTTAATGGCATGTTGGGGATGGGCTGGGTTTTCATTTGTATCCATCAATTTTGTTTGTGGTAGTCATAGTACTTCCATTGGCCTCCAAACACCCATTATTGATCTGATATATTGCTTCCTTCTTGAATGCCTGTCTTTAACAAGTTTGGATGGTCACTTTCTCTTTGAATTTCAATTAACAATACATTCCACATTTATTTATGAAATGTTTGTAATTTAAACCAAAATTCATGACTTTTCAAGGCAGTACAGGACACGCATTATGAAAGCACAAGCCTTACGAAACTACAATGCTGAAAGTGGTTTTGGAATAACATAATTATTTTTGATTTAGCAAACACATAACACATTTTATGATTTAGAATTAATTATTTGTGAAGATTTCATGATAGTGACCCAATAGTGATGTCAAAAATATCACATCCAGTCTCCTCCCTGAACTTTTCCATGATTTTTGTGCCTTTTTCAACAAAAAAAATATGTCATGAATTTTGCCGACATATTGCAACACTGGTGAATATATTTATAACCCTGATGATAGTCATGATACCTGGTAAGAGACAGTAAAACATGCAATAATTACACTGGCTAATGTTTAATTTCTCTCTTGAACTGTTTATTATTATAGCATCATAATAGAACACTTAAAATTGAAATACTAAAAGTTACATAATTTCTCGTTTACATACAATAATAGCAATCATGTACTTGTGCAATTATTAGAACCACTCAACCATCTGTTTTTATGCATGTCACAATATACATACACATGCAATTTACTAACAATATTTTTCTTTGTTCCCATCAATCAAATTTGGTTTGGTACACAAACTCAGTCAAGTAATAGATAACTTTATTTTTCTATAAATGATATTTAATGTAACTGGTATGTTTTCAATTGACTATGATTTATATTTTCATTTAATTTATTATATTTAAAGGGGTACTACACCCTGCCCAATTTTAATGCCTATTTTTGCATTTTTCTCAAAATTATAGAGCATTGGTGACAAGTAAGATATGTATATTATAGGGGCAAGGACTACAACTGCTACACTGGAAATTTTATTTCAGCACAGACAACAGTTGTGGAGTTACAGTCACAAATGAGGGAAAACCAATATTTTATCAATAAATCAATAACTACTTGCCTTGAGTTGCTGAATTTTCAGTGCAGTAGTTGTAGTCCTTGCCCCTATAATATACATATCTTACTTGTCACCAATGCGCTATAATTTTCGAGAAAAAAAACAAAAAAAAAAAAAAAATTGGCTAGGGGTGTAGTACCCCCTTAAAGGGACTGTGCATTCTCAGAAATGCATAATGGGCTAGTATTCCAGTTGAAATCTACAGGGGAGTATATTTTTCAAATGTAACTGCCTAACTGGTCAGGGTTTATCATTTTGAAACCCATACTCCCCTCTGTATTATGGCTTTACCTATATCTTCCACAGCTGGAGTGAGTATTTCAAATGAAGTTACCCAATGGTTTATTCTATTCAAAACTCATACTCCCTCTTTGAAAGACTTTAGCTAAATCTTCCACAGGGGTGGTGTGGATTTTAAATGGAATGGCCCAAAAGTTACTAATCCAAGATAAAAGTATACATTTTTGGAAAGGAAATTATCTAAATATAAATACAAATTTGGGGTGAAAAGAACAATTTTGAAGAAAATAAGAAAAAACCTCATGATTTTGCCTAAAATTGTTTGGAACACACTATAGGAAGGAAAAATCCAAAATTTGGATTTTGTGTTTTTTGTAACCTAGACTGGCGCTTAGGCCTTATTTTGAATTATTGACCAAATAAGACGAAAATTCAAAAATTCAAAAATAAGACTAATATCCAAATCATGAAAAACCGTTCCATGAATGGAGTGTCTAATTACAAAAAAAAAAACCATGAAATCCAAATTTGGGTATAGTGTGTTCCAAATAATTTAAGGCAAAACAATGTGCTTTTTTGAAGTTTCTTCAAAAAAAATACTTTTTTGCATAACAAAAATATATACTTGCATTAAATTTTGTTTAATTTAAAGTTACAGCACTTTTAATTAATGCATTTCTGAGAATACACAGTCCCCTTAATATGACACTTTGAATAAAACTTACTTTTAATCATATATGGCAGATTTATCCAAGATTCTCACTCTGACTTGATGCTCATTCATTTGAAACAAAAAATGTTGGGGGGAGGGGGGCTCAAATTAAATTTTAACAGGGGTGTGCTGATGGCAATCTGAAACCCCTACCTAAAAACTGCTGATTTGACAATTTTTTTTAAATCAGGTCATATTGTAACATTTGCTGAGGAGAACAACCTCATGTTTTTCAAAACTTAACACAAAATGTTCACAATACTCTCCATACAAGGTGTGCGGGACCGACACCAGTCACATTTGAAGGAGTGGCTCACATTGGCGGCTTATGTGCTGGTATTATACAGTGATTTTCTTTTTATTGCATCATTTGCTCAGGCCAAATTTAAAAGAGGACATATCTGACAGTGAAAACTAACATTTTGTGGAAAAGAAGTTAAATTCTATCTCTAATGGAAATGTTATAATGTTGCAATGTGGGTAGCTGTAAAGGCTATCTAGAAACACATTACATTTAACTTTTTGCTAATTTCAATCTGCATAATTTTCAATTATGACTAATTTTTGGACAAGTCAAAATTAGCTCTAATTAATTATGCAGATTGAAATTTGCAAAACTTTTAAAGAAGTTCCTTACTGTTACCTAGCAAATTAAATTAATATACAGGGTGTTCCAGAAAAAGATTACAAGGTGAATGAATTTTGACATAAGCTGACAAATAAGCATCCAAATCCAAAACATAAAAAACAGCATGTAGCCCTCTTATTCTGCATCTTACACACTTGAATCGGTTGACTGATTGCAAAGATATGAGCGATTACATAACATACATCTCAATTCATTTCATTAAGTTTGAAAGAAAGATCATTCAACACAATGCACACTAATGCTTATCAATTGACTTTGTGTTTTGTTTGGTGAAATTCTTTTTATTCTTCTTACACAATCTGTGTTTTGCTAAACATGTAATAAACTTTTGTTAAAATGTGAAAATACTATGTGATATTAAAGCTTGAATCTAAAATGGTGCTTGGTACTTGTAAATATATTTTTTCGTTAATATTAATATAATTATTGCATAAAGAATTATTGTATAAAGAATTCCAGCTGACAAAAAAAGTTTTCTCACACAATAATTAATGTTTTGGAATTTTCCAAGAAATGGCTATGTAAAATGTAAATCTTTTAAAATTTGAACATAATGTTGCATGGTATCAAAATTACACGTAAAGATGTACAAGCACTTGATCATTGTCATTCTTGGCTCACATGTTCTTTGGAAAGTTGCAATATAACATATTGCACAACACAAAAATTAAAGCTGGAAAGCTTACAAAATCAAAGTTTTCTTGGACAAAATGTTGCTTCAAATATTGCCATGAATGCAAAGTTTTAACTTAAAAATTAAAACATTAAACATAATATAGCACAGTATAAAATTAGAAGCTCTAAGCTTAATCATGTATTTCTTGGGTTTTTGAAAGTTTAACATATTGCGTAAAGAATTAAATCTGTTAATTGTATAGCTATCCAATTTCTGCAATCCATGTTAAGTTTCTTACAATTCAGGCACTGTGTAATGTATCAAAGTAAAGGCAGATCAAATGTTATATTCACTCACGTTTTTCACCTTCAGTGCAAGCATGAGTAACATAATGCCATCGTATAAAATAGATCAGAGGACTGAATTGAATGAGATACACAAACTTTACGAAGGGGTGAGCAAGTGTGACAAAAGTGCCTGTTAATCAAACTTGGAATGAGTTGTTGATGTGTGCATTGTGTGATCAATCACTCATTTCTTTGCATCCAGCCAACCGAATTAAAATAAAATTTGTGTATAATGTGCACAATGAGCTACCCACTGCTTTTAAAATATTTTGATGATATTGTCTATTTCTGGAGATGTTTTCTGGGACACCCTGTACTGTGAGAATATAATTATAATAATTTGCATCCCTTTCAGTGTTTGACTTTGCTAATTCCAGCCTAATTGGAGTTAGCTGAAAGTTATGAAAGTTCCATGTCTGAATTTCATTGCTGTGTTAATGAAAATTGATCAAGAAACCTTTACATTCAAACCAATTTTTTTACCCAAATTATTTTTGGCAACAACAAAAACATTCTTCAGTAAAAATTTTTATTTCTAAAAAACTAGATATACGCTGGCGAAGTTACGTAATTAATCGGATTAACTTTGCAATAGGTGCAAACAATTTTGAATATACCGCTGCACTACAAGCAGGTTGCACTCATCACCTGTCGCCAATCATAATAGATGGAATACAATACCGCTCTTTTCACAGAGACTAATCTTACAGGTGCAAGTGATTAGCATTTCTTTGACATCTATGGTTCAATGCAGAGGTACCGCATGAGCGTAGTAGTGCAGCGATATAATCAAAAATTGTTTGTACCTATTGCTATGGTAGTTAATCCGATTATTACGTAATCTTCGCTTCAGCGATAGATATCTAGGACCATTTACTTTTTAAAATTTTGATCAACTTCACCAAAAAAAAAATGAAAATTGAGCGAAAAATCAGGCTTTTTTCATGTTTTTTTTTTCGCAAAATTGAGCATTTTTCAACCAGTTTTGGTAAAAATTTCTCAAAGTTGGTCAAAATTTAAAAAAATGAATAAAAAATAGGTTTTTAAAATTAATTTTGTAAAGAATTTTTTGGTACAATGCCCATGAAAATTTGGGTAAAATTGTTTTTAATTTTCTCCATAACTGAGCATTTTTGCCCAAATTTGACCTCGCATATGAATTCATCAAGTCTTTGTCATTTTAAAAGACCAAAAATTTAGCAGTTATGAGGCCCATAATTCCCTGAGGGTTAAGACCAACCTTAAGAATTATTTTTTTACTGTTATGTGACTATATGGTAATACCAGTTATATTCACCAGATAGCCAGCTCACATAAAATCATCACTTCAAATCACAGATGTTCCAATATCTGTGTTCAAATACAATGTTAACAGCTCTCCTAGCAATCATGCTAGAGAATGATTTGACCACTCGCCTAGCATCATACTAGAGAATGAGTAACCACTCCCCTTTAAAATCTAGACGACAAAGCCTGTCACAAGGATCCATGATTGGCCCTGTTACATGTATGTCATTCACCACCATAATATTATACACTTGTCAATCAAGGAGGCTCTCTATATGTTACGGTGATGACATTCAGTTATACAGATATTTTAATGTATCTTATCCAAACTCCATGAAAACAGCCTCATCTAGCATCACTGAATAAAACACTGGATGACCATAAAATCTCTGGAAGCTAAATGATGAGGAGATAGAGTTTTCTATTGGCGCATCAAATTATCATACACATAGCTTATCTCCTGCTATGCTAACAGTTGGCGATGATTCCATCAATCCAGCTCTGCAATCCAGTATGCAACCTCTGTGTTATATTTGATACACAGATGACAGTGGCTGCACATATCATATACATTGTATCCCTGTAATCTATTATAAATTAGCAACTACATAAAATATCAATTGGTTTCAAGGACCATGGCATCTACTATCTGGTGGTTTGTGCCTTGATCTTGTCCCAAATGGACTATGGCAATGGATTGTTATTAAGTTCCAATAATGACATCCAAAGACTTCAGGGCAGTTCTTATTTGCTGCATTCTTGATTCTCTATACTCTCTTGTTCTTTGTGTTGTTGCCTGTTAAAAGGCTGCTTCAATCTGCAAACAATTGAAGGAATCCTTACTCCTTAGACAGTGCTAGTGCCTGCAGAAAAGTTATTAATGAGAATAACATGAATATTAATAATAATTAACACAACATTTTCAGACCTTCCTTTTATTTAAGAAATAAAGGGTAATGCATTATCCTTTACACCCAAATAATGTGTCCTCACCCATTATTTAGACGTTTTTACTGCCAAGGACACATTATTTGCGTGTAAAGGATAATGCTGCACCCTTTATTTCTATTCTATTACCAGAAAATAGTGCGATTTAAAGAAAAAATATCATTTTTTGGCACAAATATTTTCAGTTGTTTACTTCAAGGTGGAGCGTGTATCGCGAAATATTGCACAGCGTAATGCTGTGCGTGAGAGTGTGTTACGGCGCTTGACCCATTATTGCAGAATAATGGGCTCTCATGTGACGTGTTTTAACAAATCACAGTGCGCGATTTTGAATAATGGGTCGTAAGAGTAATAGAATTATAAATAAGTCACAGAATTTTTAAAAATTATATACGGTAGATATTTAAGGTGGCAAACTTAACTATGGTGTTGTGCACAGAATTGCTTTAAAATTATCGTACAGGATGTGATTTTTCAAAACAGCTTCTTGACTTATGCAAATTCACAAAATCCCATTTAAACACTTTTCTTTGCTGATTTAAGTTAAATGAACATAATGGATTTGACATAGCTAGCTATTGTATCTGTAAGGTGTAGTATTTGAGTTAGCTATCTGAAAATACATATAGACAAAATGCCACCTAAAATGGTCAATATGTTCTATGTACGTCTTTCATAAGGCGAGTTAGATGGTAGCATGAACTAGCAGCATTTGCATTCGAATATTGAGACAAGTAAAGCTGACACACATGAGGAATGGTATTGGTTTTATTAAGGAAATCCCAATGATTGATATAAGTAGTGTCATTTCCACCCCATTTGCATGATGTTTTTTGGGAGGGTTAAAATGGCAAAACTATTGCTTAGATATATTAAAAAATAAATCAAGAAATATCAAGAAATAATTGCAAATTTTCATTTATGAAACTTGCAAATCTAAGCTAAACTTATTTAACATTCGGCCGAAAATTCTGCCCAAAACATATAGTGTAAACCTTAACTCACCTCTAGGAAGATCAATTACAAAACATCAGATGCCCTGACACCCGAACTCGCAGCCAATGGCTTCACATGTTCATTTACTTCATGAAGTTTGCACCATTCTTTAAAATATAAAAAACAAAAAACATAAATGTTACATGTGGGTAAAATATAGAAGATTAAAATTGTGCTTTACAAGATACCCATGAACACATAACTTTGTCACAGGTGGGATAGGATAGTAAAGATGATTTGATTTAAACAATACAACATTCCTTGTATACCACAACTTTGTCACGGGTGGGAAGGGACACCTAAATCATAATTTTAATTGTGCTATACAACATTCCTTGTATACCACAACTTTGTCACAGGAGGGACAGGACACTAGAAATAATTTACATTATAGCACAATAGATAGTGTCCTGTTCCACCCATGATAAAGTTGTAGTATACATGGGAGTGTTGTATAGCTCAATGGAAATCATCTATAGTACTCTGTTCCACCCATGATAAAGTTGTAGTATACATGGGAGTGTTGTATAGCTCAATGGAAATCATCTTTGTGCTCTGTTCCACCCATGATAAAGTTGTAGTATACATGGGAGTGTTGTATAGCTCAATGGAAATCATCTATAGTACTCTGTTCCACCCATGATAAAGTTGTAGTATACATGGGAGTGTTGTATAGCTCAATGGAAATCATCTACAGTACTCTGTTCCACCCATGATAAAGTTGTAGTATACATGGGAGTGTTGTATAGCTCAATGGAAATCATCTATAGTACTCTGTTCCACCCATGATAAAGTTGTAGTATACATGGGAGTGTTGAATAGCTCAATGGAAATCATCTTTGTGCTCTGTTCCACCCATGATAAAGTTGTAGTATACATGGGAGTGTTGTATAGCTCAATGGAAATCATCTGCAGTACTCTGTTCCACCCATGATAAAGTTGTAGTATACATGGGAGTGTTGTATAGCTCAATGGAAATCATCTTTGTGCTCTGTTCCACCCATGATAAAGTTGTAGTATACATGGGAGTGTTGTATAGCTCAATGGAAATCATCTACAGTACTCTGTTCCACCCATGATAAAGTTGTAGTATACATGGGAGTGTTGTATAGCTCAATGGAAATCATCTACAGTACTCTGTTCCACCCATGATAAAGTTGTAGTATACATGGGAGTGTTGTATAGCTCAATGGAAATCATCTTTGTACTCTGTTCCACCCATGATAAAGTTGTAGTATACATGGGAGTGTTGTATAGCTCAATGGAAATCATCTTTGTGCTCTGTTCCACCCATGATAAAGTTGTAGTATACATGGGAGTGTTGTATAGCTCAATGGAAATCATCTATAGTACTCTGTTCCACCCATGATAAAGTTGTAGTATACATGGGAGTGTTGAATAGCTCAATGGAAATCATCTTTGTGCTCTGTTCCACCCATGATAAAGTTGTAGTAGGCCTATACATGGGAGTGTTGTATAGCTCAATGGAAATCATCTACAGTACTCTGTTCCACCCATGATAAAGTTGTAGTATACATGGGAGTGTTGTATAGCTCAATGGAAATCATCTACAGTACTCTGTTCCACCCATGATAAAGTTGTAGTATACATGGGAGTGTTGTATAGCTCAATGGAAATCATCTTTGTACTCTGTTCCACCCATGATAAAGTTGTAGTATACATGGGAGTGTTGTATAGCTCAATGGAAATCATCTTTGTGCTCTGTTCCACCCATGATAAAGTTGTAGTATACATGGGAGGGTTGTAATGATAAAGTTGTAGTATACATGGGAGGGTTGTATGATAAAGTTGTAGTATACATGGGAGTGTTGTATAGCTCAATGGAAATCATCTTTGTGCTCTGTTCCATCCATGATAAAGTTGTAGTATACATGGGAGTGTTGTATAGCTGAATGGAAATCATCTATAGTACACTGTTCCACCCATGATAAAGTTGTAGTATACATGGGAGTGTTGTATAGCTCAATGGAAATCATCTTTGTGCTCTGTTCCACCTGTGATAAAGATGCAGCCTAGTATACATGGGAATGTTGTATAGCACAGTGGAAATCATCAATAGTACTCTGTTCCACCTGTAATAAAGTTGTAGTATACATGGGAGTGTTGTCTAACACAATGGAAATCATCTATAGTGTTCAGTTCCACCTGTGATAAAGTTGTAGTATACATGGGAGTGTTGTATATCACAATGGAAATCATCTATAATGCTCCGTTCCACCTGTGACAAAGTTGTAGTATACATGGGAGTGTTGTATAGCACAATGGAAATCATCTATAGTGCTCTGTTCCACCTGTGATAAAGTTGTAGTATACATGGGAGTGTTGTATGTCACAATGGAAATCATCTATAGTACTCTGTTCCACCTGTGATAAAGTTGTAGTATACATGGGAGTGTTGTATTGCACAATGGAAATCATCTATAGTACTCTGTTCCACCTGTGATAAAAGTTGTAGTATACATGGGAATGTTGTATAGCACAATGGAAATCATCTATAGTGATAATATTGTTGTACACATGAGAGTGTGGTATACACATGTAGCACAATGGGAATCATGAACTTCAATGTCCTGTTTCACTTGTGAGCATGATAAAGTTGTGGCATACACTAGAGTGTTTATTCTAGTCTTTTGTTGCCTACTGAAAAGTTGAACGAAGATAATTTTTGTTTTCGGTTTCGGGAGTTATGTTAATTTCTGACATGAAAACGTGACATGAGAGAGTTGATGCTAATACAGACAAGAGAAGTGTCTAAATTTTATGGTCGTAAATTAGCGATAAATTGTACGGCTTCAATTGACTTGCGTGAGGGTGTATAGGTACTTCCGCCTAGGCGGAGTGGCTCATGAAAAAGCCCAGCATAGAAATATACACTAATCAGTGTTGCCACGAATTACGTATACTTGTTCGTGCAATCGCGAAAAAATAGGTCATATGATTATGTAGAGATGAAACGGGAATTCTTTTTCAGTCAAAATACACCTTAAAACTTGTGTGTCCGAGATAGTAACTCAGGGCCCGACTGTAACTCGGGCCCGACTTAGTAACTCGGGTCCGAGATAGTAACTCAGGGCCCGACTTAGTAACCCGGGGCCTCAACTCGGGACCCGAGATAGTAACTCAGGGTCCAAGATAGTAACTCGGGCCCCGACTTATAGTAACTCGATATCTGAGTTAGTAACTCGGGCCCGGATTTAGTATCTTGGGTCCAAGATAGGCCCGAGATAGTATCTCAGACTTAGTAACTCTGGGTCCAAGATAGTACTCGGGGTCCGAGATAGTAACTTGGGGCCTCGACTTAGTAACTCAGGGTCTAAGACAGTAACTCGGGGCCTCGACTTAGTAACTCGGTGCCTCGACTTAGTAACTCGGGGTCCGAGATAGTAACTCGGGGGCCCGACTTATTAACTCGGGGTCAGAGATAGTAACTTGGGGCCTCGACTTAATAACTTGGGGTCTGAAACAGTAACACGGACCGCGAGATAGTAACGCGGGGTCTGAGATAGTAATTCAGGGCCCCGACCTAGTAACTCGGGGTCCGAGATAGTAATTCGGGCCTTGACTTAGTAACTCGGGGTCCGAGATAGTAACTTGGGCCCTCAACTTAGTAACTTGGTATCCGAGATAGTAACACGGACCCTATATAGTAACTTCGGGGTCCGAGATAGTAATTCGGGCCCCGGACTTTATAACTCAGGGTCCGGGATAGTAACTCGGGGCCTCGACTTATTAACTCGGGTCTGAGATAGTAACTCGGGGCCCCCTGGCCCCGAGATAGTAACTCGGGGTCCGAGATAGTAACTTGGGGTCTGAGATAGTAATTCAGGGCCCCGACTTAGTAACTCGGGGGATGAGGTAGTAACTCGGGGTCCAAAATAGCGACGTGTAGCGACGGCTTGGTAACCTGGGGTCTGGGAGCGTAACTCGAAGCCGACGTAGTAACTCGGGGTCTGAGATAGTAACTCGGGCCTCGACTTAGTAACTCGGGGTCCGTGATAGTAACTCGGGGCCTCGACTTATTAACTCGGGTCTGAGATAGTAACACGCACCCAGAGATTGTAACTCGGGGTCTGAGATAGTAACTCGGGGCCCCGACTTAGTAATTAGGGGTTAGAGATAGTAACTCGGGGCCTCAACTTAGTAACTTGAGGTCTGAGATAGTAACACAGACCCCAAGATAGTAACCCGGGGTCCGAGATAGTAACTCAGGCCTCGACTTAGTAACTCGGGTCTGAAATAATAACACGGACCCTGATATTGTAACTTGGGGTCCAAGATAGTAACTTCGGGGCCCGACGTAGTAACTGGGGGTCAGAGATAGTAACTCAGGGCCTCGACTTAGTACCTTGGGGTCCAAGATAGTAACTTGGGGCCTCAACTTAGTAACTTGGTATCTGAGATAGTAACACAGACCCAAGATAGGAACTCGGGGTCCGAGATAGTAATCCAGGCCCCCGACTTTATAACTCGGGGTCCGGGATAGTAACTCAGGGTCCGAGATAGTAAGTCGGGGGCCCGACTTAGTAACTCGAGTCCGAGATAGTAATTCGGGGCCCCGAGATACTACTTTGGGATCCGAGATAGTAGCTCAAGGTCCCGAGATACTAATTCAGGGTCTGATATGGTCATTTTCACGGTAAAGGGTGTAACTTTTGATTTTAGGGTCAAAATTTCAAACCACTTAAATATGTTTCTGTTTACTGAAATCATGCATAGAAGCAACTTAAATTCAAGTAAAATAATGTTTCAAGGCTTAAACCTTTTGATTTCTAATAAAAAATTTGACATTTGTATAACATTTTGGTTAAAATCTAAGAAAAAATGTATTTTACATAACCTCAGAAAATTTTGACATGAAAGCTGGAATACATGTGAAATTCCATTCCAAAGTAAGTCAACAGATATAAGTTAAATTTTATACCATGTTTTGCTATGTTTGTAATTGCAGTTTTGAAAATTTTTAACATCAAGTGTCATTTACAATGGAAATTTCCAAACCTTAAACATATTTTTTAAGTTTTAATTGGGTTCCTAAAATAATTTGAATGTCTAACTTCATGTACAATTATACTACTTGATGAAAGGAACCTCCCATCCAAGTTTCACAGAAATTGGAGGTATTTTTTAGAATTGGCAATTCAAGCGATTTGTGTTTCGGAGGCTTCAGTTAACAACACAGGTGATCATAAAAGTAAAATATTTAGCTAACTACTACAAGTTGACATAAAAAAATAGGTAAAAAATATCACAATTACCAATTTTCATGCTTTGCTTCCAAGTATTGAATTTCAGTTGTGACAAAAATTAAATTATCACAGCAAGTCATTTTTTTTTGTTTCGGAGGCTTCATGTTAACAATTGTTAAACATTGCAGAAGTAGTTTTTTGAAAACAACAGTGTTGGGATCATCTAAGCTGTTATTTTCTTGTGTGTATTGAATCAATGATTCTATGCGGCAGATATTGTAGATTTATCACACATTAGTTTTTTCACCCATTTGTTAAGTATGGTGTTTTTTGCATGTGAAGCCTCCGAAACAGGCTTTTTAAGATATCAGTATATTTTTCAAACATTAACCATAATGTCAATTTTTTTTTTATTTTATGACATTCTGCACATATCAAGTAATAATTACAATGCAGATATCAGTATGAAACACACCAATTTAGATATGCATAGATGATAATTAAGTTTACTGTTGTTTCGGAGGCTTCATTTGTTTCGGAGGCTTCAATTGTTAACGGAAAGTTTGTATTGGGTCCCATTTTCAAACGGTGATATATATCTCCACGATTTAAAAACATGTGACTTGAGGATCTACTTTGCTACATTTTGATAAATAGATTGGATGAGCTCTTTTATTTATATTTGCACAAGCTTGCTGAACAGCTTGTTTCGGAGGCTTCAAAAAAGTTAACGGAAAAACGGCTATTTGAAGTCAAGATTTTATAAAAATTTTAAAAGCTTGCAAATCGGCTAATTTTTGTTACCCATTTCAAGTTAAGATAACAACTGTTATAAATCAAGAAGAAGTGAAGAAATAACCAAGAATTATGAACCAAAGCTACACCCACAAAGTTTGTTAACAATTGTTAACGGAAAATGAAGCCTCGAAACGACAAATATCAAGTCCGGTTCTCAAAAATACAGGGCCGTTCACAATTAAATCTAATGTGGCAGTGTTTACTGAACATATGACTGTACTTTCAGGATAAGAAAAATTATCCATGAACTAACTGAAGAAAACACAGGGTTTTACAAAAATGTTACTGTTTTTTATAGTTTTTCAAAATGGCAATATTAAGTACATTTAAGCCTGCTAAAACTGAACGCAGTAACTCCCAAAGCTGATTATGCTACCCATGGTAGCTGCTAACTAGATGACTTATGTGCCCAAAAATTATGGAATTCTGTGGCTTTATTAGAACACTACGGATTAAAATGTTAAAAATCCAACGTTACACCCTTTACCGTGAAAATGACCATATAGTAACTCGGGCCCCGACTTAATAACACGGGGCCCTTAGATAGTAACTCAGGGTCCAAGATAGTAACTCGGGCCCCGACTTATAGTAACTCGATATCTGAGTTAGTAACTCGGGCCCGGATTTAGTATCTTGGGTCCAAGATAGGCCCGAGATAGTATCTCAGACTTAGTAACTCTGGGTCCAAGATAGTACTCGGGGTCCGAGATAGTAACTTGGGGCCTCGACTTAGTAACTCAGGGTCTAAGACAGTACCTCGGGGCCTCGACTTAGTAACTCGGTGCCTCGACTTAGTAACTCGGGGTCCGAGATAGTAACTCGGGGCCCCGACTTAGTAACTCGGGGTCAGAGATAGTAACTTGGGGCCTCGACTTAATAACTTGGGGTCTGAAACAGTAACACGGACCGCGAGATAGTAACGCTGGGTCTGAGATAGTAATTCAGGGCCCGACCTAGTAACTCGGGGTCCGAGATAGTAATTGGGGCCTTGACTTAGTAACTCGGGGTCCGAGATAGTAACTTGGGCCCTCAACTTAGTAACTTGGTATCCGAGATAGTAACACGGACCCTATATAGTAACTCGGGGTCCGAGATAGTAATTCGGGCCCCGGACTTTATAACTCAGGGTCCGGGATAGTAACTCGGGGTCAGAGATAGTAAATCGGGGCCTCGACTTAGTAACTCGGGGTCTGAGATAGTAACACTGACCCCGAGATAGTAACTCGGGGTCCGAGATAGTAACTTGGGGTCTGAGATAGTAATTCAGGGCCCCGACTTAGTAACTCGGGTGAGGTAGTAACTCGGGTCCGAGATAGTAATTCGGGCCTCGACTTAGTAACTTGGGGTCTGAGATAGTAACTTTCGACCCGACTTAGTAACTCGGGTCTGAGATAGTAACTCGGGCCCCCGGCTAGTTACCCCGGGTCTGAGATAGTAACTCGGGCCCAGCGACTTAGTAACTCGGGGTCTGAGATAGTAACTCGGGGCCCCGACTTAGTAATTAGGGGTTAGAGATAGTAACTCGGGGCCTCAACTTAGTAACTTGAGGTCTGAGATAGTAACACAGACCCCAAGATAGTAACCCGGGGTCCGAGATAGTAACTCAGGCCTCGACTTAGTAACTCGGGTCTGAAATAATAACACGGACCCTGATATTGTAACTTGGGGTCCAAGATAGTAACTCGGGGCCCCGACGTAGTAACTGGGGGTCAGAGATAGTAACTCAGGGCCTCGACTTAGTACCTTGGGGTCCAAGATAGTAACTTGGGGCCTCAACTTAGTAACTTGGTATCTGAGATAGTAACACAGACCCAAGATAGGAACTCGGGTCCGAGATAGTAATTCGGGCCCCGACTTAGTAACTTCGAGTCCGAGATAGTAACTTGGGGCCCGAGATACTAATTGGGGGTCCTGAATTACAATCTCAGACCCGAGTTACTATCTCGGTCTGTGTTACTGTTTCAGACCCCGAGTTATTAAGTCGAGGCCCCAAGTTACTATCTCGGACCCCGAATTAATAAGTCGGGCCCGAGTTACTATCTCGGACCCCGAAGTTAATAAGTCAGGGCCCGAAGTTACTATCTCAGACCCCGAGTTACTATCTCGGCGCCAGTGTTACTATCTCAGCCCCGAATTACTAAGTCGAAGCCCCAAGTTACTATCTCGGACCCCGAGTTACTATCTCGGGGTCAGTGTTACTATCTCAGACTCCGAAGTTACTAAGTCGAGGCCCCGAGTTACTGTCTCGGTACCCAAGTTACTAAGTTGGGGCCCCAAGTTACTAACTCGGACCCTGAGTTACTATCTCGTGGTCCGTGTTACTATCTCAGACCCCGAGTTACTAAGTTGAGGCCCGAGTTAGTATCTCGGACCCCGTGTTATTATATCTCTGACCCCAAGTTATTAAGTCGGAACCCCGAGTTACTATCTAAGGGCCCTGTGTTACTAAGTTGGGGCCCGAAAGTTACTATATCAGACCCTGAATTAGTATCTCGGGACCCTGAGCTACTATCTCGGACCCCCAATTAGTATCTCGGGGTCCCAAGTTATTATCTCGGACTCCTAGTTACTAAGTCGGGGCCCCGACTTACTATCTCTGACCCTGAGTTACCGTACTATCCCGGACCCAGAGTTATAAAGTCGGGGCCCGAATTATTATCTCGGACCCCGAGTTACTATCTCGGTCTGTGTTACTATCTCAGATACCAAGTTACTAAGTTGAGGCCCTGTTACTATCTCGGACCCCGAGTTACTAAGTCGAGGCCTGAGTTACTTACTAAGTTGAGGCCCCAAGTTACTATCTTGGACCCCGAAGTTACAATGTCGACGCCCGAAGTTACTATCTCGGACCCTGAGTTACTATCTCGGGTCCGTGTTACTATCTCAGACCCTGTTACTAAGTTGAGGCCCCGAGTTACTATCTCTAACCCCCAATTACTAAGTCGGGGCCCCGAGTTACTATCTCGGCCCCCGAGTTACAATCTCTGGTCCGTGTTACTATCTCAGACCCGAGTTAATAAGTCGAGGCCCCGAGTTACTATCTCGGACCCAGAGTTACTAAGTCGAGGCCCCGGTTTACTATCTCAGACCCCGAGTTACTAAGTCGGGGCCCGAAGTTACTATTTCGACCCCGAAGTTACTAAGTTGGGGCCCTAAGTTACTAAGTTAGGGCCCCCAAGTTAGTAACTCAGACCCGAGTTACTATCTCGTTGTCCGTGTTACTATCTCAGACCCCGAGTTACTAAGTTGAAGCCCGAGTTACTATCTCGGTACCGAAGTTACTAAGTTGGGGCCCCAAGTTACTAACTCGTTACTAACTCAGACCCCGAGTTACTATCTCGTTGTCCGTGTTACTATCTCAGACCCCGAGTTGCTAAATTGAGGCCCGAAGTTACTATCTCGGACCCCGAGTTATTATATCTCTGACCCCAAGATATTAAGTCGGAACCCTGAGTTACTATCTAAGGGCCCCGTGTTATTAAGTCGGGGCCCGAGTTACTATATCAGACCCTGAATTAGTATCTCGGGACCTTGAGCTACTATCTCGGATCCCAAAGTAGTATCTCGGGGCCCCGAATTACTATCTCGGACTCCGAGTTACTAAGTCGGGCCCCCGACTTACTATCTCGGACCCTGAGTTACTATCCCGGACCCCGAGTTATAAAGTCGGGGCCTGATTACTATCTCGGACCCCGAAGTTACTATCTTGGGGTCCGTGTTACTATTTCAGATACCAAGTTACTAAGTTGAGGCCCCAAGTTACTATCTCAGACCCGAGTTACTAAGTCGAGGTCCGTGTTACTATCTCAGACCCGAGTTACTAAGTCGAGGCCCGAGTTACAATCTTGGACCCCGAGTTAATAAGACGAGGCCCCGAGTTACTATCTCGGACCCGAGTTACTAAGTCGAGGCCCCAAGTTACTATCTCAGACCCAGAGTTACTAAGTCGGGGCCCGAGTTACTTAAAGTCGAGTTACTATCTCGGGGTCCAAGTTACTGTTTCAGACCCCAAGTTACTAAGTAATTAAGGGCCCAGGGTGTAGACATCACCCTGGGTGTAGACATAATTATTGCACAGTCCCTATAGTATTGTGTTGTCGTGGATACATGTTGGTAGTTGATAAATTACTCGATCAAATCATTTGATAATCGGGTACTACACTTCTGCCCAATTTTTGTGCCTATTTTTACATTTTTCTCAAAATTATAGAGCATTGGTGACAGTAAGATATGTATATTATAGGGGCAAGGACTACAACTGCTACACTGGAAATTTTATTTCAGCACAGACAGCAGTTGTGGAGTTACAGTCAAAAATTAGGGAAAACCAATATTTGATCAATAAATCAATAACTACTTGCCTTGAGTTGCTGAATTTTCAGTGCAGTAGTTATAGTCCTTGTCTCTATAATATACATATCTAGGCCCTATATCTTACTTGTCACCAATGCACTATGATTTTTGAGAAAAACACAAAAATAAGCAAAAAATTGGCTAGGGGTGTAGTACCCCCTTAAACATAATAGATCCCACACAATTTAAAACCAACATAACCCAACATCTACAAGAAATCTATAGACTAAAATTTGCATGCATGCGATATCAACCTAACCGCTTTTACTCCTCTAGGACTGTTGGGCAGTATCAAGATCAAGATGATGTGCAAATTCCAAGTTAGACTTCATCATGTTCTTGCTGTCATTGACATATTTGTAGAGACGACTAGAGTCCCCGCTATATGTCGAATGTATGGACTAGGGTAGCCCGAAACATCATGGCCCTGTTCCTTCCTCACTAGGGCCATGAATGCCCTACGAGAGCCTCACGTAAAAACGGGCACCGTGAACTCACGTCATGCGTGATGACGCCACACTGACGGCATCTATTTATAGAAAGAATTCAAAACATTTTCCCTCCTCAAATGTGCTCAAAATTTACGAACATGCACCAAATATGTTTTGTTTAAGTCTCATCTTCACGTGAGGAATGGTAGGAAGTGGTATTTATGAGAAAACGTGGTATTTTATGTGTACCCTGGACCAGATATGCTCAGGAGTCTCAGACCTTCGTGACGGAGAAGGACAGTGGAAATCAGGGGTAGGCCTACAGCATTAAGGCCCAAAAGTCGGGGTTGTTTTCCTGTGTTTTTCACTCCAGAGCTTGCAGAAAATCCAAATACATGGGGTGAAAATTAAATCTTGGGGGTGAAAAATATTTTGCAGTGTAGTCAGGGGTAGGAGTACGGTCCAAAAGTAGCTAGAGGGTCAGTTTTCACCCCGAGCTTGCACATATTCCCAATAGAGGGTGAAAAATTAATATTTTTTAAATTTAGGGGTCATTCACCCCGCTACCCCTGGTGGAAATCGAGTGACGGACGTGTGAGTACCTCGGCTAGGACTAGGGAGCCATTGTCAAAAGCCGTAACTCACACATATTATACGATACACCTATCGAATGTGTGTCATCGGTCCAGTCATCGGCCTTGTAGGAACCCATTAGGTCCATGTACACATACGATGGGTGTACCCTAGTTCACCACGTAAACTTATGGCTCAAAATTCGGACCGCTCGCCAATAAGTTTACTGCTTTCTATGTTTTGAAATTTGTTGACGTTTTAACGATCCCCGATTCCCGGTCGCTTATTTTAGCCGTGTCACGTCACATGCATGACGCTGGTGGGTACCAACCAAACTTCAGAGAAAAAAAAACCTCGATCGCCGATAACGATGTGATATGGGACTTACATAGGATTACACAGAGATATTTCTTGCCAAAATTTGACCATTTCTAGGCAAGTTGGCCCTACTTTGTCTGCGTTATATGAAAAAGGACAGTCTTAAGTAAGTATAAGTGCAACGCTTTTGATGTTTTGATGTTTTGGGAGACTGGGAGGGTTCAGAACAAAAAAATGATGGAGCCTATTCTTGACTGTGTAATATTCCTTCACCACATTGCCGTACGGAGACAGTCTTATACGATGGACAGATAGTATCAGTTTGTGAATGAGGACATCGTATAAGTTCCTTGTACTAGGTGTACCCCGCTAGAGTCCCGGACTAGAGTTTTAAATTATACTACATGTAGTATGTACAGTACTCGGAGAACGTGGTTGTGTATATTTTTTCTGTATACGTCGCTATTTATAGAAAGGATAAATCAACTTGAGAAAATATTGTGACTTGCTCAAGTTGTTATACTCGCGTACATACTCACACTGTACAGAGTTGTACAGTATGTACAGTGCAGAAACTATCACAGCTTTTGGTATTAATAGCTATTAATATTGGTAAGCTTACACTACCATATATTCATTGCAACTGGTAAGAAACTGGACGAAATGTACACTTACTGTTGTTTAAAATGCTTGAATTCCGAAATTACTGGTTAGAAACTGGAACAAAAGTACACTTTTCTATAATACTGTGGTTTAAAATTCAACCGCCGTGTGTGTGTTAATTAATTTCACTGTGGTGACGAGCTAGATCTATAAAATAACATCATTCACGATCTGTACGAGTCGATTATTAAAAAAATGTATGACGCGGATGACGTAGAGTTCATTAATATTCATATATACTACTACGATTTCATCATGAGAGGGGTCTGGCACACGACACCGGCAGTTTTTTGGCTATTTCTCCATTTACTATCCTGCCCAAAAGTGTCTCCTTTTGACATGACACGTCACATAATTGCCTTTAATGTATTATGTCTAATCAGGCGCGTCGCAAGCGGGGCGCCTGGGGCGCCCCACTTTTTTGCAAAGAAAAGAAGAGAAGAGAAAAAGAAAGGGAAAAAAGGAGAAGAAGAGAAGAGAAAAGGAGGAGAGAAAAAAAGTTAAATTGCGCGTATAGTCATGATAGTAGGCACCACACATAAAACCGCGCAGTCGGGTTGATCGGTAGTAGGTCTTATGATATACCGGTATAGCCCTGCAATTATTTTAGGCATTGCTTGCGGGTCCCGGTTCCAGCACTCCGTGTATACCGCGGGTCACTCATGCTCGTTGGCGAACTTTGAAAACACCCCTTTTTGAATCTCATTTCAGGATAAAAACACCCCTATTTTTAGCAATTTCGCGAATTTTTTGCCCTTCTACAATGCCACTTTTTTCGCTAAAACGCGAATAATATTTCTAATAATTATACCCCTTTTTGATAGAAACGCATTAATTAATGTACGGCACCCGCGGTTGTATAGGCCTATGCATCGTATAATAATATTTACCTATGTAATGTGCACCAAACGGAATAATGAAACTGAAATTCGTAAATGAATTGAATAATGAAACTACGATGATTTATACATGTGATTGGTGAATAAAGAGCACCCTTTTTCAATTTCGCGAACAAGTGTACGTGAAAAATGACCCATTTTTTATTGTATTTCGCGAACATCCCCCCTCAAACACCTCCCTGCATAGTGGGTAAACAAGTGCCCATTTTCGCTTCTTCTTTCAAAATTTGCCAGTTTAGGCCCTATGTTTAACAGAATTTATAGGCCTACAATAATAGGAAAAACTACTTGTCCACGAAAGGCTTATGTACCGTCATTTCACAAATTTTCGGCTTTTTCAAACTAAACTTTTCTCACTAATAGTGCTAAAATGGTTCACCAAATCGCTTCAATTAGGTCTTCATTTTGCAAAAGTTTCTTACTACCCCCTGCATAGTCGACAAACAAGTGGTAATTCTCCTTTCGACATTTGTCAATTTATGTTTCAACACAATTTGTAGGCCTACAAGAATAGGGAAACTTGTCCACGAAATTCGCGAAAGGCTTCATGGAACGCTCATTTCACAAATTTTCGGCTTTTTCAAACTAAAGTTTTACACACTAATAGTGCTAAAATGGTCCAACAAATCGCTTCAATTGGGTCTTCATTTTGCAAAGGTTTCTTACTTCTTTCGACATTTGCCAATTTATATTTCAACACAATTTGTAGGCCTACAATAATAGGGAAACTTGTCCACGAAATTCGCGCGAAAGGCTTCATGGAACGCTCATTTCACAAATTTTCGGCTTTTTCAAATTAAAGTTTTACACACTAATAGTGCTAAAATGGTCCAACAAATCGCTTCAATTGGGTCTTCATTTTGCAAAAGTTTCTAACTTCTCAGGGGGGAACATCCCCCCTCAGACACCCCCTGCGTAGTCGACAAACAAGTGGTAATTTTCGCTTCTCCATTCGACATTTGTCAATTTATGTTTCAACACAATTTGTAGGCCTACAATAATAGGGAAACTTGTCCACGAAATTCGCGCGAAAGGCTTCATGGAACGCTCATTTCACACATTTTCGGCTTTTTCAAACTAAAGTTTTACACACTAATAGCGCTAAAATGGTCCAACAAATCGCTTCAATTGGGTCTTCATTTTGCAAAAGTTTCTAACTTCTGAGGGGGGCACATCCATGGGCACATCCCCCCTCAGACACCCCCTGCGTCGCGCAAGCGCGACGCGATGCCCGCTTCGCGCCCATTTTTTAAACATTTTTTGCAGTGTCATATTGGGTTCGTCTATTGGGCGCCCCACCTTTATACGCCTTGCTACGCGTCTGTGTCTAATAGTACCTTATACGATTTCACACCAATGGAGATTAGACCTATGGGGGGATCTCTTTACTATTTTCTTTTCCTCCTCCACAAATTAAACTGCAGCCATCTAATATTATAAAGCTACATGTATTTTCCATAAGCAGGATCTACAATAATAAACACATCAAAAGAAATAAGTCCCCCTCTGAAAATTTCGTCATAACATCGTAAAGTAAAAAAAAACTTTGTACCAATAAAACTTATTTAGAAATAATATTATATGATTGTTTACCAAGTGTTTTGTGAAAATGAAAGATGTCCATAACTTCGTGGCTGAATGAACCCAAATTGAAGACAAAAACTGCCCTTTCCAAAAGTCACAAGGACAAGGAATGGAACTGGCCATCTTACAACTCACTGTGCTGAACTCTGCACCAAGGGGATTTGCATGGCTGAATGATCAAGAGTCGATACACATTACAGTAAATGTTCACTTGGTGAGGATTTTAAACTGCACTCAAACACATGGGGTTTTCCATTAGTAACAAGCCATGAATCAACTTTTGTGACAAGCATAGGTCTACTTTGTGACTTTTGAAAAGGACAGTTTTTGCCTTCAATTTAGGCTCATTCAGCCCTGAAGTCATGGAAATCTCTCATTTTCACACAGCACTTAGTAAACAGTCATATAATTATTTCAAAGTTAGTTTTATTGGTACAAAACGAAACCTTACAATGTTATGATGACATGTTCAGAGGGGGACTTATTTCTTTTGATGTGTTTATATAATAGGGTACTAGTTAGACCAGGTCTGAAGTTAGATGAATGCTCGTAAGTCTTTGTGAAAAGGGACTCTGGACATACTTGTTTTGTCGGAGAGCACGAACAAAAACGAGAAGAAGAAAGACCCAAAGTAAAACATTAAGACAACGTTTGCAAATTATTGTTTCAGGGTAAGCTATTATAATTGGAACCTACGATTGACAGCTACGGGTCTAGTGAGCTTTGCCTTAAGTTTTTGCCAGAATAACTTATTACCTACGGGATCATTGGTATATTCAAGGACACCTTTAATACGAAGTAATTTACGCAACAGACGTGTCATTTTATCGTCAGGAATGGGTTGCAGAAGTACTGAAATGATAACATCACGACCCTCATCTAGCAGCCTTTGTTGTGCAATTTGCATCTCAAAATAACACCATTCGCTTTCCATAAAATTCGGTGACAATACTAGAATAGTTTTTCTACTGCGTTCAATTCCGTCTACTATAGCTTGAATACGGAACTGACCAAGTTCTTCGTCTCTTACACCTATGTATAGTCGTAAAGCATTCGCTCCTTCTTCTATATTAGGTATCATTTCATTAAGTACAAACTCTTCATCGCGTTCTTCGTAAGCCACAAATGCGTCAAATTGTGGCAACTGATGCACTTCCGCTTCGTCTTCATGGTCATCATCGAGATAGGGCACAAAGTTTTGATATCGTAATTTGATGCGGAAAAAGCAATATTTAACCCGCCAGCGATATATATAAGAAATCCCGATAAGACAAATAACTATGACGAAAGTAATTGGTACCAATGTTGTGATTAAGTAAAAACTTTTCGAAGAACATGTAAAATGTACCCGAGGATCCGTTAACACTAGCCCTCTTTTACTTTCAGGTGTGTCACATAAGTAGTATTTATCTACGTCAAAGTCAAGACGCGTTTGTGTATCTGTTAACAGCCAGTGCTGTAAATATTCATTGTCACTGCTGCATTCACAAGAAAATGGGTTTCCACTTGCGTCAAATACTGCAAGAGAATGGTTTGCTCTGAGAACAGATTTCGGTACTTCTGTGATTAAATTAACGGCAATCTTCAGCGTCTCCAGAAATGGAAAATCGGCAAGGCCGAGCGTGACTTCTTTCAAATTATTGTATGAGAGATCTAACACTTTTAGATTGGATAAAATACCAACTGAATCTGTTGTCTGAAGAAGATTGTTATCCAAATACAACATTTCAATGTTACGGGACTGATAGAAAATGTCTCTTTCAAGACGCGAAAGTTTATTGGAAGACATTTTCAACGTGATCAAAGAAGGCAGTTTCCCTTTGTAAAACCAGTGAAAGTCGTGGTCTTCAAGGCAGTTGTTTGATAGGTCAAGATAAGACAAATGAAGCAGGTCTGGTATCTTACCAACAAACCTGAATATTCTACATTGTTTGTGTTCACCTTTGTTCATGTTGTTAGATGACATATCTAATCTCGCCAAAGACTGCATATGGATTAGGCTAGTAAAATCAATACTAATTGCAATACCACTATAAGGGTTTAACATTTCTGATAAAGTAAGTTCTAATAAATTCGTGCATTTCTCGGGGATATCCTTCGGTGGAATAAATGAAAATTGGTTTCCACTTATATCCATTTTTCTAATATGCGAAGTATCAAAGCGGTCAATAAATATACCAATGTCGTCTTGGTCGTCAATTGTTGCCGATGACAGGTCCAATGTTGACAACTTTAGCTTTGATATTGAGGAACCCTTTGTTGCTCTTGGATTATATACTTGCAGGGGATTGTCGCCTAATCCAAGAACCGATATATTAAATGATCCAAAGGGATTGGCGAATTCTTTCGGAATTGACTGAATTTCGTTTAAATTTAGAATTAAAATACGTAGATTGGTAAACACCTGAAGTGCTTGAGATGGGACGCTGAAAAGTTTATTGCCTCCCAAATTCAGTTCCTCCAATAGAACTAAATGGTTGAATGCTCCTCCTGATATGAATTGAAGACCGTTCAAGTTGAGTTTAAGAATACGAATTGTCGGGATCCATTGAAAAGCATCATCCTCTATTGCGAGTATATAGTGCAGAATCTGGAAAAAGTTTAAAGACGTATTAAACTTTTTCAAGGGCATGAGAAAATTTGATGTAAGGTTTTTGGGGCCAGTACCATCCGAATTACAAATAATTCTGAGGGTGGTTAGATTCGCGTTGACTGACTGCATAACATTTATGTCTTCTACACACATCATGAGATATTTCAGATTGTGTAAAGGAGTGAAGATATTTTGTCCATTGACCAGAACTTTGTTGTAAAATCGTAGATCCATGTAGATGAGTGAGGATCCATTGAGATATTGAAATGATGAGTCTGTTAATTGTAACACTGGTGCCTTTTCATGAGGATATAAAATCAATTCTTCGAGTTGAACCGTAGAGATTAGCCGATCGCTTTCCGCTTCCAGTGAGTGTATTGGGTTAACTCCTAAATCCAAAAGTACCAATGATGTTAGCGGTACGAGTGTTTCATACGGTACAGATGAAAGCAAATTATAGAACAAATAGAGTTTCTTCAAAGATGTCAAATCCCGAAACACAGTTGGTGCCAGATATTCAAGCATATTGTTTCTCAAATCAAGCAATTCCAACTGGTGTAGCTTTTGAAAGGCATCAGTATGAATGACGCCGATCATGTTCTGCTTAAGATCAATGGAAACTAACTCGCAATGAATGGGTAAAAAGGCATTTGCTGGTAACGATGTCAAGTTATTATTCTGTAGCTCAACCACCGATATACCTTTATCTTTGTCGCCTTCAAACAAGCCGTCAATATGAGTCAGACCTCTACTTGAACAATCTTTGTATGTCAGTGTCTCTCTTCCTGATGGTGATCTCCAGATCTTACATGGTAGATCCTTGGCCACGCGTTCATCAATATCTATGCTTATTCTAGCCCGAAAAATATCAACATGTTTCAGAATTACGAACGGAAAAAATACCACAGCGAGAAATATGACAAACAAATGCATGGTGTAATACGTATAGTTTCCAACAACATAAAAACGTAAATTATTACGCAGGGATATAACTGCAACGTAACACTAAAGCATCCAAATCATACAATCTTGTTGTGACGCAGTTCTTCAATCCCGATATGCCTATACACCATGTTTGTACACTCACACAAGTTTCTTCGTGGATATTGAAAGTGATGAAGATTTTCAAGATATCAGGATGATGCTATGTAGCAGTTGACCATATGTTGACTATGACGAATGAAGTGACACACGACCACGTGACTTATTTTATTGTACCTTTTATTTTATTTCCAATACAAGTTCCGGGATCATTTTGAACCTGAATGCGAAATCATCAGACTGGAAAAATTGACCCCTTCAGCAGTAAACACAAATTTGCCTTGACTTTGATATCGCATTCATTTTCATGACTTCGTGTGGCTTTTCTCTGAACACGCTGTACGGATATCGTGATATGCAGTGCGGGTTTTGACTTCTGAGTGAAGGTCCGAGTATTTTACATGTTCAGTGTCAGTTCTCTGAGGGGCAAAGATAACTCAATTCTAGGTGGGCATCATTTTGGCCCTGTGTTACCGCGATAATCATCATAGCGCGCGTTTCATATTTTTCAATTTTACACTATTTTAGCCAAAAATAAAGGTGAAATTTTGTGTTTATACCGGGTTAATTTTCACTTTTATACTATTTGGGGAGAGGCAATAGTGTCAGTGCTTGAAGCAGCTATCAGTGTTGATGAAGTCCTGTCAACTTCAAGTAACTATCTACTGCTGATTTTACTATTGATGAAGTATCTATTACTGCTGATATTAGTACTGATGAGGTATCTATCTACTGCTGATATTATTATTCATGAATTAGCGACCTACGTATTGTTGATGTTAATGTTGACGAATTACTTAATATCTGCTATTGATATTGGTATTGTTGAGCTATACTACGTCTGATATATTGTATTGACAAAGTAACTATCTACTGCTGATACTGGTGCTGATGAAGAACAACATTGCCATTTAGGAGGGAGACGAGTATATTTTGTGCCGGTTTTACGGGCACATTATCGCGCAAAAATGTGTAATTTGACTCTATTTTAGCCAAAATTGCAGTGTTTTTATGCTGTAGTGAAAGATATGTTTTCTTTTATTGCAATATTTAGCGGGGACGTCTCCCATGGAAATATTTAGGTGGAACGTGGCCCCCACCACCCGCTTCCGCCCCTATGATGAAGTAGTTATGTGTGCTGCTGATATCATTGATGAAGTAACTATCTATTATTATATACCTCATAGGCCTATATAGATTCCTGTCATCTGATTGGTTAAAAGTGCAGTCATTGAATTAGCTATGCCCTCCTTTTTAACTATTCCCCGGGCAATAGTCTTTAAAAAAGATTATATACCTCATATATAGATTCCTGTCATCTGATTGGTTGAAAGTGCAGTCATTGAATTAACTATGCCCGCAAAATGAACTATGGACCGGTCCATGGAAATGAACTATGGACCGGTCACGTGCGTCACGATCAAACTGCGCGTTTTTCCCAGCATAAAATTCATATTACGCACGCGTTAATGTTTTCACGCGCTATAATTACGCAGAAATCGCAGATTGTAATCTGTGTGCCGTTCGCATTGAAACTATTAATTTCTCTTCCCAAAATCGATGCTTTTAACCAAACAGATGACAAGAATCTTAAGATTTGGTATATAAAACAAATATTGACTGCTTTTTATTCGGGGCATGGTTAAAATTATAGGCCCGCGGTGATCTCAAAACCATGACTATGCCCCTCGGCTACGCCTCGGGGCATAGTCATGGTTTTGAGATCACCTTGGGCCTATAATTTTAACCATGCCCCTCATAGCAGTCAATATTTGTATACTGATATTAACATTATAATAATATTATATAGCATTGATGAAGTCTAATAATCTAAAGCTATCTACTGCTGATAACGGTATTTATTAAATATATGATGCGGGTATTGATGAAGTAGAAATCTAGTGATAATATTAGCATTACTAAAGTAGTAAACTACTGCTGATAGTGATACTGTTGTAGTAGATAAAGCTGCTGATATTATTATTGTGGATATAACTATTATATTAATTATGCTGCTGGTATTAGTGTCGATGAAGTAGATGTATAGTTGATAGTATTGACTATCTACTGCTGATATCCATATTGATTACTACTGCTGATATTGATATTGACGAAGTAGCAATTTAATGCTGGTACAGTATAAGTATTGATGAAGTATAAATACTGCTGATATTAGTTGTTGATGCCATTTACCTAAATCAAAGTTTGTTTTAGTGTTGTGCGCCCTTGATCTCATTCACCCTCTCATTACCAGGGCTCTTTGCACATCACATTCAGAGCTCATTGCCGTCCTCATGTAAGCCACTGGAGGCTGCCATTTTGATTTTGATGTATTGTTGTTGTGGAAGCTCTCGGTAAAGACACAATTAATCTTTACCTGAACCATCATAATTATTTTGTGACAAAAACTAGAAGAAGAATATAGCAAGTGAAGATAATAAACATCATCAAGATACGTTTCAGCTTAAGTGTATCCTTGGATTTGTGATGATTTTCAATGTCATATTTGTTGCTGGTTCCGAGTCATCGAAGATTGATCATTGTATTATTTAGTACCCAGCTTCTGCATAAATAACCAGGGGAGCAATCCAAGTTTGCCCCTACATTAGTGTTGATGAAGTAGAAATATTCTTCTGATATTAGATTTGATGAAGTAGCTATACTGATGAAATTAGTATTCATGCTAACTATCCATTTATTTTTTTATTTTTTTATTTTCGTTGATCACAACATAGGAGGTTGTTTTCGTTCTACGGTATACTTTGCAGCCTATAGAGCCGGTGAACAGGACGAATGGATGTTTGCATTCGACCAATATCTATGACATAGATAGTCATGATTAGCAATGTTAAATCCTGCGAATATACTACAGATGTTAGATATTAAGTAATTTGTAATGATTTTAATCACCTTTTTTGTTTTCTGTCTAGAAACTCTAGCACGATTTTACGAGATAATAAAATTCCCGGATATCATAGACTTTGAGGGCCAGTCGTAAAAAATGATAAAAGGTCAACCGTTGTTCGTTCGTAGTCATAGAGATCAGGCAAAGGTCGATTTCAACCATCATAGATGTCGCTATTAAAACAAAAACCACATAAGAAATGAGTTGCTCCTGTGACGAAAAATAACGTTCTCTTAAGGGAGGTCTAATGAGCGTGAACCTGGTTTGGATGCAGAGGGAGTGTGCCTGTAACAGACACAGCCACCAGAAAAGGACCAGCTCAGATCGCGCGCCAAATAAGTTTGCAGTCCAGAAATTTCATTTTTTTCTCAGCCTTGCAAAAAATAGGCAGAGGTGGGAATCGAACCCGGGACCTCGGTGTTGTAAAACCTACTGCGTTACCACTGAGCCAACTGACAATCAGCTATGAGAAGTTTGATAGTAATCCTTGATATTGCTGAATAGAATAAATCAATACTGATAGGTCTATTTATCTAATGTACGATGTTATTCAAATTGGCCTATAAACTAGGAATATAATGTGAAATGACTATCAATCGATCAATCAATCAAGTTGTCAAGTTATCAACAATCAATAATAAACCGACGTAGGCCTATCATGGAATATTACTAACTAGGCCTACTAACTAATATACCAAATAAATAAAATAAATAAATAAGTCAGTAAATAAATAAATAGGCATAGGCCTAAATAAATACATAATGCAGAATGCAGTTAGTATTTTAGTTGCAAAATTCCAAACATTCTATTCACACATTCTATTATAATTTTCTGCTATACACGCAAAGGACCTGTGCCTTTAATATGTCCGCGCCTAATCAATAATGAGTCTTTCACCATGCTCACACACCATGTTAAACTATTGTATCCCTGCAAGTATTATACTGACCAAGTCCTAACACCTCAATGAAATGGATGCTATAACGTACCCAATCAAGCGAACATATCAAGGTCATATCAGGGCGTTATACAAAGAATGGTCAAAGGTCAACGTTTCCAAAGAAGTATAGTAATAGATGTAGACACAAGCTTTCGTGCGGGAAACATAAACACATAGTCGTCAGTCGTGTGGTTTTTATGAGATTTGACACGGCGCTGAAGTCTATTGGCTGTCCCAAAATCAGTACCAGACCCGGTTTCCAGACGGCAATGTGTGTGTTGTTACAAGGAATGCAAACTCATTTTATCAATGAGTGAACCACATAGAGGAATACGACATCTATAGTGAGCCAATCTGCATTCTGTTGCCTGCAAAAGCCGACGATCAGGTAAAAATTCTAAAAGCAGCGTGACTAGATATTTGCGTTAATTTCATGATACGTGTAAAACGCATTGAAAACGCCAAATTGCAGTCATAAAATATATAATATTAGTAAATCACCCAATCGAATGTTAACGTAGGTATGTGGAAAAGAACTGCAATAACAATAACAAACTATGTGCCCAAAGAGTTGTCTTTGGCATGTCGCTTTTTTGAAATATGACCAAAAATATCAAATTTTGGAAAAACGCCCCAAAATTTAAAACAAACACGAACCTTCCAAAATAAATATATATTAGCACTCGGCGGCCCAGTCACTACCTGCCGCTGTGATTTGGGGTAACTCATTGCTTCCCCTCTCCAGATACCGGAACTTGAAGGTCGCTCATACCCCAGCCCTTAAGGCGAATTTAGTATTCTTCTCTATGGGGCTGGTATTCTAAGCAGCAAAGTCCCTGAAATGTTGTTTAATAGTTTATGGAATGGTGTGGGGCCGTAGAGGTCAGCGACAATCTATAATTTATACCAGTTTGGGTCTCCTTTTCATAAAATTTGGTATATTTTCAAGGTATAATGTGTTCAAAATCCAGCAACATGTCCATACCCAATCCAAATAAAGGACCCCTGCATGGAGGACATAATGTATTTAACTTTGTAATGAGTAATTTGACTGAGTAAATCATCAATGTGACACTAAATAATATTGCATGATGTTTTACATCCTATATCCTTTTACTAGGATGATTTACCATTTCAATTTGTATACAATAATGTTACTTTTATATAATAATGATATATACTTCAAAAGTTCTAAAACCAGAACACGTTAACGTAACAAGAAAAGCGGACTTAATCAAAGGATTTCACTGCATAATGATATAGATTGCTTTTTTAAGTAGTTGCATGATATCCCGCATATGGCGAGAAGGGCTCAAAATACAATAAAATTACTATTTCATGTTAAAATCCCAGATGTTGGAGAGCACAACAGGCAGATGAAGCACGCAAAATAAAACATTTTCTTAGTGTAAAAATTGTGCGAATAGCAGACCAAGTTTACCATTGTTTCAGATTAAGCTATAATTGAAACCTACGATTGACAGCTACGGGTCTAGTGAGCTTTGCCTTAAGTTTTTGCCAGAATAACTTATTACCTACGGGATCATTGGTGTATTCAAGAACACCTTTAGTACGAAGTAATTTACGCAGCAAACGTGTCATTTTATCGTCAGGAATAGGTTGCAAAAGTACAGGAATAATAACATCACGACCCTCATCTAGCAGCCTTTGTTGTGCAATTTGCATCTCAAAATAACACCATTCGCTTTCCATAAAATTCGGTGACAATACCAAAATGGTTTTTCTGCTGCGTTCAATTCCGTCTACTATAGCCTGAACACGGAACTGACCAAGTTCTTCGTCTCTTACACCTATGTACAATCGTAAAGCATTTGCACCTTCTTCTATATTAGGTATCATTTCAGTTAGTACAAATGCTTCATCGCGTTCTTCGTAAGCCACAAATGCGTCAAATTGTGGCAACTGATACACTTCCGCTTCTTCATCACAGTCATCATCGAGATAGGGCACAAAGTTTTGATATCGTAATTTTATGCGAAAATAGCCATATTTAATCCGCCAGCGATATTTGTAAGAAATCCCGATAAGACAAATAACTAGTACGGAAGAAATTGGTAACAATGTTGTGATTAAGTAGAAACTTTTTGAAGAGCATGTAAAATGTACCCGAGGATCCGTTAACACTAGCCCTCTTTTACTTTCAGGTGTGTCACATACGTAGTATTTATCTACGTCAAAGTCAAGACGCGTTTGTGTATCTGTTAACAGCCAGTGCTGTAAATATCCATTGTCACTGCTGCATTCACAAGAAAATGGGTTTCCACTTGCGTCAAATACTGCAAGAGAATGGTTTGCGCTGAGAACAGATTTCGGTACTTCTGTGATTAAATTAACGGCAATCTTCAGCGTCTCCAGAAATGGAAAATCGGCAAGGCCGAGCGTGACTTCTTTCAAGTTATTGTATGAGAGATCTAACACTTTTAGATTGGATAAAATACCAACTGAATCTATTGTCTGAAGAAGATTGTTATCCAAATACAACATTTCAATGTTACGGGACTGATAGAAAATGTCGTTTTCAAGGCGCGAAAGTTTATTGGAGGACATTTTCAGCGTGATCAATGATGGCAATTTCCCTTTGTAAAACCCGTGAAAGTCATGGTCTTCAAAGCAGTTGTTTGATAGGTCAAGATAGGACAAATGAGGCAGGTCTGGTATCTTACCATATATCTGAAATGTTCTACATTGTTCGTGTTCACCTTTGTTAGATGACATGTCTAATATCGCCAAAGACTGCATATAGATCAGATAAGGAAAACTAATAGCCATTGTACTAGGATAATGAATATCTAAATTATCTGATAAATAGAGTTCTGATAAATTCGTGCATTTCATGGAGATGTAGCTCGGTGGAATATGTAGAAAATCGTTTCCACTGATATCTAATTTGCTAATATGCGAAGTATCAAAGCGGTCAATAATATTAATGCTCACAAAATCGTCAATTAATACGGATGACAGGTCCAATGTTGACAGCTTTGGCTTTGACACTGAGGCCTCTGTTGCTCCTGTGTCCAATTGAAATGGATTGTTGTCTAATCCAAGAACCGATATATTAAGGGATCCAAAGGGATTGGCGAATTCTTTTGGGATTGACTGAATTTCGTTTAAAGATAGAATTAAAGTACGTAGATTCGAGTTAGCAAACACCTGAAGTGCTTGGGATGGGACGCTGAGAAGATCATTGTCTTCTAAATGCAGTTCTTCCAATAGAACTAAATGGTTGAATGCTCCATCTGATATCAATAGAACACCATTCGAATTGAGTTTAAGTATACGAATTGACGGGATCCATTGAAAAGCATTATCCTCTATTGCGACGAAATGGTGTATAATCTCGAAAAAGTTTAAAGAAGTATTAAACTTTTTCAAGGGCATGAGAAAATTTGATGTAAGGTTTTTGGGGCCAGTACCATCCCAATTACAAATAATTCTGAGGGTGGTTAGATTCGCGTTGACTGACTGCATAACATTTATGTCGTCTACACACATCATGAGATATTTCAGATTGTGTAAAGGAGTGAAGATACTTTGTCCATTGACCGGAACTTTGGAGTAAAACCGTAGATCCATCTTGGTGAGTGAGGACCCGTTGAAATATTGAAATGATGAGTCTGTTAATGTTAACACTGGTGCCTTTTCATGAGGATATAAAATCAATTCTTCGAGTTGAACCGTAGAGATTAGCCGATCATTTTCCGCTTCCAGTGACTGTATTGGGTTGACGCCTAAATCCAAAAATGTCAGCGATGTTAACGACATGAGTGCTTCATATGGCACTGTTGAAAGCAAATTATAGTATAAAACGAGTTCCTTCAAAGATGTCAAATCCCGAAACACAGTTGGTGCCAGATGTTTAAGCATATTGTTTGTCAAATCAAGCAATTCGAGCTGGTGTAGCTTTTTAAATGCCTCTGGATCAATATCATCGATCATGTTCTGTCTAAGATAAATGGCAACTAACTCGTAATGAATGGGTAAAAAGGCACTTCCTGGTAACGATGTCAAGTTATTATTCTGTAGCTCAACCACCGATATACCTTTGTCTTTGTCGCCTTCAAACAAGCCGTCAATATGAGTCAGACCTCTGCTTGAACAATCTTTGTATGTCTCTCCTCCTGATGGTGATCTCCAGGTCTTACATGGTAGATCCTTGGCCACACGTTCATCAATATCTATGCTTATTCTTTTCTTAAAAATATTCACTTGTTTCAAATTTACGAATGGAAGAAATACCATAGCGAGAAATATAACAAACAAATGCATGGTGAAATACGTAAAGTTTCCAACAACATAAACGTAGCCTACTCAAGTTATATAACAGAATAAAAACAGAAATTATTACGCAGAGATAGAACTGCAACCGTTACGTAACACAAAAGCATCCAAATCATACAATCTTGTTGTGACACTGTTCTTCAATCCCAATATGCGTATACACTCACACAAGCGTCTTCGTTGATATTGAAACGGTGTGATCAGGGTGGTGCTATATTGCAGCAGTAGTAGACCATGTTGACTATGACGAATGAAGTGACACTAGGCCTACTCCCTATTCCAGAAAAATACAGAACTAATTTTTTTGGATTAAAAAAGTATTATCCTGTTTTGCCAAATGAAACATAGCTAAATCCTAATCCTTTAGTTAGTCCTAACTAGCAATAAAAGTCAAATTTTAATATTTGGCCAATTTTTTGAAATAAGGGCCAAAAACATGTGTTTTTATGGTGTTTTTCGTATGCTGCGACTATCAAGCCCAAAGATTTGTACTAAGACTAATTTCAGTTTATGCATTCTAAATTTTGGAAAAGACATGTTTCATTCTTATACTCAATTATTGAATTAAAGTAAGACAAAAAGTGAAAATTAGAGCAAAATTTCGGCATATACTCAAGATTTTGAATGCTTAGACTTGTGCCAAGTCTTTGATTTTTGTGACACGATTGTCAGAAAACATGCCAAAAATGCATGTTTTTGGCTCTTTTTTCAAGAAATTAGTAAAATAGTGAACTTTATCTTTTATCCCCAGTTAGGACTAATTAAAGGATTAGGATTGCGCTATATTTCATTTGGCAAAACAGGATAATATTTTTTTAATCCCAAAAAATTAGTTCTGTATTTTTCTGGAATAGGGAGTAGATCACGCGACTTATTTTATTGTACTTTCTTTTACAATACAAAAATGGATCTTTTGAACCTGAATACGAAATCATCAGCTCGGAAAAATTGACCCCTTCAGCAGTAAACACAAATTTCCCTTGACTTTGATATCGCATTTATCCTGATTTTAACAGCATTTCTTTCACGCTGTTTGAATACCCTGTTTATATGAAGTGCGTTGTTTGTCAAAATTCTTTTTAAGAGGTGAAGGTCCAAGTATTTACATGTTCAGTGTTGTATCGGGATCAGTTGTATCAGGGGACAGGGGATAACACAATTATCGATGGGCATCAGTTTGGCCATGTTTTATACCACGATAATCATAATAGCGCGCTTTACAAATGTCAAGTTTACACTATTATAGCCCAAAATAAAAGATTCTACACTGTTTGGGGAGAGGGTTTAGCAGGGCCGGATTTACCTTTTTAGAGTCTTTGGACCAGACCAAAATTTGGAGGCCCCAAACTCACCGTAAGGTGATATTGAACCCAGCGGCGTAGCTGGAATTTTTTCCAGGGGGGGGGGTGCCTGTATGGGCGGGGGCCCAAATCTACCAAATTTCCCTGCACTAGGGGGGGGGGCAGGGGGGCCAAATAGACAATTTTGCCAGGCTTATTGATAATAATCGTAAAATATTGCATATCGTATCTCTCTCTCTGCCCCTCCTCTCCCTCTCTCTCCTCTCTTTTTTTCCTCTTTCTCCCTCCTTTTTCCTCTTTTTTCCTTACACTAGGGGGCGGGAGCCCAAATAGGCAATTTTGCCAGGGGGCAATTGCTCCCCTGCCCCCCCGGCAGCTACGCCGCTGATTGAACCCCGTATAGGGCAAGATACGAAGCTCGCAACGGGAGCCTTGCGGCATATGTGTCCAGAGTCCGCTACAGGAGCCAGCATTTACAAAAGCTGAGATGCAGAAATGGTGCCAACATTAATACTGTGATAGGAATTACAATACAACACATTACAATTAAATGCAACACATTTTTGCCAAATGTGTTTGTTTTTTTATAACCAAGGATTTCAATATCAACAATAAAGAATGAACTAGTCTTCATTTTCCGCCATTGTATCCAATCTATGCTTGCAGATATACACAGGTGATGAGTGCAACCTGCTTGTAGTGAAGGGCGATCTATTCAAATATTGTATTCATCTATTGCTATGGTAGTTAATCCGATTATTACGTCACTTCGACAGCGAATACTATTATTCAGCAAATTACTTCAGCGGTGTCCGTCTACTGTCTGATTATCGCGTAAAAAGAACTAGGTCACGCGATGCTACGCAGTTTGACCAGCGAATGATGTGCCGATATGATGATGACGTGATTCAGTTAGCCAATCAGAACCACGCTTCTGCTATACGCCATAAACTGCCAAATTGGCAGACCGCTGAAGTACTGTGCTGAAAACTGTGCCACGTGGTCACTGGTATACGCATCTCGCATCCCATCCGGCGCGGCATCCTCCTTGTAACTTTATTTTGGGAAAGAGTATTAAAAGAGATTATGTAAGGGTGGTGAAGAGAAATCAAGAACAGATCTCTCAAAACTGCCAACTTTGACCAAATTTATTGGATAGCTTTTAGTTTAAAATGAATAGACTATGGATTGTAACCTACATAAAATAAGTAATTAAACCAATTTATTTGTTTTATTTCGTCTATATATTTTTAAGACAGTTCAATTCGTTTGCACAAACGGCCGGGAACCTTATGTATCACTATGTTATCATCATTTCCATTAATAAAACTATATCCTTGATTTCAGAAGAGGCAACCTGTATTTCATTGCATGCTTTTTCCATGAACAATCGTATTATTTCTTAGAAAAAAGGGTTCTTGGCTGATGTATGTAGAGCCCTCGAAAATGGCAAGAACCTCGAAATGGTTCTTTCCGGTCTTTACAGACTTTGATTGTCAAAATTCTTCACGGAACTATTTAAGGTTCCACACAGGATGGGTCAAGAGCTAGCTTCTATTTAGAATCATTTTTTTTTGAAGGGTGTACTAAAAGCGTGTGAATTTCTTTGCTTTCTTCTTTCAAAGTAAACGCATCCCAAAAAGAAACTTAAGAAAGTATCCAGTTTGATTTTGGTCCATAAATCAAAGAAGAGGTCTTAAATCAAGACCTACCAAAAGTATGGTACAGATGAATTTATTTCGCACAGTTTTATACCTCATTTGTCCAAATCGATGCAGAATTGATGACACAATGACCTTTTAAATGCAATCACCTCAATTTTAAAAGTGGCAGTAATCCCTATTGATGTGGTTTTCCTGCTTCTCAAGATTCTTCATACAGGTACACAATAACAGAGACGGTATAAGACTGTTTGACTTCACTTCATGTGTTTTATTCAATACAGATGCTCTTTTACTCCTCAATGTTTTACCATTCACTCTTCACAGTCAATATCTGGTATGTCCTCCTGCTGCATCAATGACTGCCAGCCAGACATCTGCGGCGCATGCTCTCAGCGAGACGTCTGATGCGCCCTGGCCTTGATTGAGCATGTTGAGTAGCAGGACCAAATCAATATAAATTTACTGCAACTTTTAAAATTGAGGCGATTGTATTCAAAAGATCATTGTGTCATCAATTCTGCATCGATTTGGACAAATGAGGTATCAAAATGTGCGGAATAAATTTATCTGTAATATACTTTTGGTAGGTCTTGATTTAAGACCCCATCTTTGACTTATGGACCAAAATCAAACTGGATACTTTCTTTTTGGGATGCGTTTATTTTACTGCATAACAACAACGTCATCAAGCCATTGGTGAACCTCTTCCAGATATGATTCCATCCATCTGATATTAGCTTGAGTTCGTTCTACAGCTTGCTTCAACGCAGTCTCTCCTGTACCTTGATCAGGATGGGCCTCCATGAAGTCAAGTAGCTGAAAAAATAAAACTGACGTGATTTAGACAATGTTTTTAATATACTTTTTTTATAGACGAATCCATTTTCACACATTCCTACACCTCAATGGCAGCCATAGATGGTCCCCCCCCTTAGGTATATCCCACCTAAAATGTGAAATGACGTGGCCTTGGCGGGGATATTAAACTGCATTCCATTACCCGTGTTACATGTAGACAAAAGAATGATGGGAGTTTACAACACACTACAATTAAACATCGATTTTTTAATCGGATTTAATCCACCCATTTGGGCAGTAACAACACCAGTTTGGTGCAGGCGGGACCCAGTAATGGCCGACTGAATTTTGTTGGATTCGTCTATATTGCAAAATTCTAAACGGCGTTGTGATCAGACAAATTAGTCCATATACCAGTGCCTAAACTTTCACATCGTACGGTACATCACCTAGAAAGATAAGTCAATAAATGGCTGGCTTCGAGATATCGTCACCCAATTACCGGCCACATTGTTAAATAGTTCCCCGATTGACCCCTTTTTTTCTCCAAACAGTGACTAAAGTTTATATTGTTTCCAAAAGTGTTTTGGAAACTCTCCTTTTCAAACAATTTGTGTATTTCGGCACTGTTATGGGTCAAAATTACCCAGTCTCACTGAATGACCCCAATTAAGGGGTTTCTCAACCAATGACCTAACTTCTCACCATGACCCCTTTTTTTTGGCGTCAAATCTCGCACCAAAAGACCTCTTGGATTGATTCGCTATCCGCACACCCCCGCCACTTCGAGTGCCCCCGGGCTTCCTCTCACCAAGTTGCCCATCTCAGCCATCTGTCATCCCATGTACATATATTTTTAAAATTAATGTTGCAGAAATAAATGTTATCTATCCCATCTCTATGCTTCATGTATAAGGCCTACTTCTCTGAGCTTCCTATTCCCCGCGTTTTTTCAAAACGGACAAAGCTGTAGGCATACTGGGGGCGTCACCCTTGGACCCCTTCAGGTGCGAGTCCCAAGTGCTTCGCCACCATTAATGCGACTTGCTCACCGACCCGGTTATTCGAGGCTGTGAATACATTGCTCCATCTCCCCAGGGGCGGATCCAGCTTTTTGAAAGAGGGAGCTCACTCATGAATTTGTCTTGAAAATAAAAACTCATGAAATATTTTTAAGATAAATGCAACTCTACTAGACATTCGGGGGGGGGGCCCGAGGGGTCCGACACTCAAAGTAAAACAATTTGAACAAATTTGATCAAAATCGGCTAAAAAATTCCCCTATTTTAAGGGCCTTTCTTTATAGATCCACCTTGAAGCTTGATCTCCCACCCAAATGTTAAAGATCCTTCAGCCTGAGACTATTATGGCCTCCGCCAATCATTTATAATGAAAAGACACATTCCGACATCATCATCGGTTACTTAATCAAAACAACGAAGGAATTTTGTTACCTGTTGAAGACTGAATTCTGTGTTAAAAGAAGCTGTGACGCCATCAATCAGCCCACGAAATTCAAATATACTATTTCCAAATCTGAAAATAACAATGAATGACCAAGTAAAATATGCAGTTTTTGACTTATCGCATATTAAAAACACTAGTTTTAGATAGGTCGATCGCCCAATATGCTATTCATGATAACTCTAAGAGCATGATGTTTTGCCATTAGTTTGTTTGATAATCGTGATAAAAAATATTTTGTCGCAAAAAGTTTGCTCTTGGAATCGTAAAGATGTTGCCCATTATGTTCTTCGAGTCAGGATGGTAGCTCTGCTGATTTGCCCAAAATCGACAAGCGCCTGAAACCGACAGAATACTGCTGTATGCAGCAAATTCGATTTTCATTGTCTAAATCAATATATTGTTGAAAAATAACACTTTGATGTTTTGCAACAGTTCATTCTACAAATCATATACTTTGAAAACTCGCTTGATTTATTGTTATTAATAAGTTATGTACGTTTTACAAAAGTTGTTGTTTCAGCCCTCTTTACAACATAACTCAAGAAGCACAGGACCTACAAAAGTATTTCTGTGATATTTGAATTCACACACGCTCGCAAGGAAATGAGCATTTTTTACCAAAGCTCACTATCATTCGCGAGATGTTGTGAACTAGCAAATCGCAACACTTTAAAATGGGTATAACCTTAAATAAAGCCTAATGAGTGTCTAAATTGCATTGTCAAAGTTATGCCTATGCTTCCTTTATCATAAAGTAATTGTGCTGTTGATGGCGAAAACTCTGCTCTTTCAAAAACAAACCAATGTTGCGCTTTATTCCATGTAGGCCTACTTACTCTTCTCTAAAGTGATCCCAGTTGGCTCTGAAAAAGTCCCAAGCTAGAGAACTACCGACTGGATTGGATGCCACAAACGTAACAACATCCACCGCATCTTGAGCACGGATCTTACTGCTGTCTAAGGTGTAGGCTAAATATCTGTAAACAATTGAATATTATTAGGGTGAATTCGTTAGCTCTTAATTTCTTTCTGCTAAATGGTTTTTAGTATTACAAGTATGTCGGAACAAAACATGGAGCAGTGGAAAATTGAAGCTATCTTCATCATCCTTAAATCCTGTCACAAATAGGATTCTTACACAAACCGGAAGTAGATACAATTTCATACATACAGTCAACCCAAAGCAGCTCATATCACAAACACTTTTGGCTTGTATAAGAAACACTTTCTTGGTTATAAATTAATTTGGGTTCAATTTCGATCAAAAAGTGTGAAAAAAATCTTTCGGCGTTCCTCTTCAGGGCATGAACCCCTCCTCCCTCCCACCCCCATGATTCTGTTACACATAATAATAAACAAAACATAAATCATCTAGGCCTAATGTATCTGGAAAGAAACAAGTTTGATTTCTACAATTTTGTTGACATTTTTAAGAAGCACTTTGTTTATGGAGGGCTGATTCTAAGAACATGCATTCAGAGTTGAGTTAAAGGAGTGTTTCGTGATCCTAGCATCCTCTTTTTATGACATTTTCCAGTACATATCCACGAAAAAAGCCTATTCCCAAAATTTCAGTTGATTCCGATTTTGCGTTTGCGAGTTATGCATGATTATGTTTATTACACTGCTCCATAGACAATGCGTTGTAATTTCCAGAACGAAATTCAAATTTCACGATATCTTTGCAAAACGAATTAATCTGCAAGAAATATTTTGTACATAAACATTATGTAGCCAGAGGTTTCCAGTGATATAAAAATCTCAACTTTTTTTGAGAAAAGTGGGGGATGAGGCTGTGGATCACGAAATGCCCAGAAAGATCTTCATGAAATTGCGTTCGTTTGCTCGATTATTTATTTATTTGCTGTTTTAACTCTCACGTGCTGAGTATCCAGGGCTGGTTAGCACAAGCCATGGCTCTCATCAAAGTTGATTTCTCTGCAGCTATTGTAGTAGTTTGATATTGGTCGAATGCAAACATCCATTCGTCCTGTCCGCCGGCTGCTATGGCTGCACAATATACAGTGGAACGAAAATCACCATCTATGCTGAAGAAGAAAATAAGAAAATAGTTAACATTATACCATTGTTGTAATATTTACAATTAACCGGGACAATTACTTTCAGTTCTCCGACAATGTTCTTCCATAGCGCCCATCAGACCAGGGACATATACAGCCTGTCTCAAAAAAAATTGTGCAAGTGAAAAGCGCCCTCTGTGACAATTAGAAAACACCGTTTTGACATAATGCTTGCATCAACGTCAGGGGCATAGTCTTAGCTCTCAAATACCGTTTGTTCTGTTCAATTTGCTTGTTTTAATCTTGAGATATGTTTAGTTAACAACGAAAGGGTAAAATCACAATTGTGCCACTTTTACTAGGGAAGAGGGCTGTACATGTAAGTCAATGATAGCATCAAGTTTATCAAGAGTTCCTTCGTGAAATCAAAAGAATGCATCAATTACACAACAATACATAATTGTTTTTAATGTTTTATCATGATAAAGGTATAATGGTTCTCTTTTTCCACTTACGACAAATTAAGCGATAAATAAATATTTCACATTCTGCTGTAAAATTAAATACATCTGCATGTCAATGATTTTACCATGGTATACTGTTCTCATTTGTCATTCAAGACATGTTAAAATATTGCACACTTATAGGTTAATGAACTTTGACAAGTTCATGAAATTGGACAAATTAATGAAATTAGACAAAATAATGCACGCGCACTGGTGTTGATGCGTCTAATGCGAAAGGGGAGTGCATTAGACGCATCAACATCAGCTATCATTGATTTACATGTACCAGCCCTATTCCCTAGTAAAAGTGGCACAATTGTGATTTTACCCTTTCGTTGTTAACTAAACATATCTCGAGATTAAAAAGAGCAGATTTAACAGAACAAACGGTATTTGAGAGCTAAGACTGTGCCCTTGACGTTGATGTAAGCATTATGTCACAACGGTATTTTCTAATTGCCAAAGAGGGCGCTTTTCACTTGCACAATTTTTTTGAGACAGGCTGTAATTATATTGACTTCATGCACAGATGGTATAGAACAGGGGTCCGCAAATAGCAGCGCGCGCGCCACATGTGGCGCGCCGTGGCTTCCCGAGTGGCGCGTGGCGCCGTTTAGATTAAAAAAATATATATAAAAAAATCAAAAATCAAACACTTTGATCAAACTTTGCAGGAATATCTCCAATATTCTATATTTCAACATTAAACAATACGATTCCCATGTTATATCCTTGTAAAGATAGGCTAAAATAGTACAAAATGTTGCACCAAATGGTGTCATTTGCACCTCAAATTGCAAAAAATCGATAGCTTCAAAGGGGGGACACCTCCCTCTGACTCCCCCGGCGACTTCGCAGCCAAGTTGAGTGGCGCTTTGCAGTTTTCTTTTTATTTTATGTGGCGCTTCAACAAATCTATTTGAGGAAGCCTGGTATAGAAGCTCGCCAGATTGTGGAACTCTCTATTAATACACTGGCTCCACAATTTTAAAAATACATGCATGAATTACAGATCAAAACATTATACCTATTTGAAAGTGTGAAAAAAAAAAAATGTGTGTATCGGAAATTAAGCTGAATAGCACCCATGGGCACCCTGGACTTTAAAGGGGTACTTCGTGATCCACAGCTTCATCTCCCAAATTCCTCCAAAAAAGTTCAGGTTTTTATACCATCGGCAACCTAGGGCATGACCTAATCTCGAATTCTTTGGGCATAATCTTTCTTGCAGATTCGGTCGTTTGATAAAAGGTATCGTCCAATTTGTATTTTCGGACTCCGAAATTACAACACAGTGACCTATGGAGCACCGTAATACCGTACGTAAAGATTCACCTAATGGCGCACTTGGGCTCCTTTGCCTTGAGGTTAATTTCATGTGCAAATAGAGAGTCCCTCATCTGAAATTCCAACAAGAATTAAGGGTCCGTGGCTGATTTGCTGGTGGGAATTTTACGGGAGGGCACTTTCCGGTTGTGCCTAAAATTCCAATTATATCAGGGGAGCCCATAGCGCCATTAGGTGAACCTTTACAGTATATGATGTCTGAATCAACTGAACTTTAGGAAATAAGCTTTAGCTTTTTCTCCCTCCATATCTACCGATTCTATTAAACCATATCCTAAAAAGGGGATGTTAAAAATCACGAAATGCCCTTTTAATAATAGTGTTACTTTGTTCTTTCGATCATTTTCAAGAATGTTATTACAAAATACCTAGAGAAAATGAGAAATTCTTACGGATTATTGGATGCATCATTCATCCAGACCCTGTACAGATTTGATGCTTCTTCAAGACAGTCCGGGTACCCATATTTACAGGCATTGTCCAGAGCTACTCTTCTTGTTAACCTGGTTATAAACAATCAATTAATTAATTAATCGATCAATTAATTAATCATTTAATTAGCAATCAATTAAATAATCGTTCAAGTAATCAAGTGATGAATCGAACAATCAATCATCAATCAATCACAAATTAATAATGTTCCATACAGCCACATATCAATCAAATTATAAATACTAATAGGTTTTCAATTCTTTTCGAATAGTTACTGATAAAAGATGAAAGATGCACACATTCCTATACAAATTAATAAAAGCTTCTTTCGCATATTTGGTAAAAACTTACTTTTCTAGATGAGTACCTTCATTTGTCCACCCAAAAAGATGATACAGGGGTGCCCCTTGCTGAAGCATATATTTCTGTAAACGTGACAAACAAACTCTAGACATTATTGATATCGTTATTTATTGGTGTTGATGAAGAAGTAGGCTAATGCAGAGATCAGTCTTGATGAGTAGCTGTCTACTGCTGATATGAGTGTTGATGAAGTAGTTATCTACTGCTGAGATCAGCCTTGATGGAGTAGCTATCTACTGCTGATATGAGTACTGATGAAGTAGTTATCTACTGCTGAGATCAGCTTTGATGGAGTAGCTATCTACTGCTGATATGAGTGTTGATGAAGTAGTTATCTACTGCTGAGATCAGCCTTGATGGAGTAGCTATCTACTGCTGATATGGGTACTGATGAAGTAGTTATCTACTGCTGAGATCAGCCTTGATGGAGTAGCTATCTACTGCTGATATGAGTATTGATGAAGTAGTTATCTACTGCTGAGATCAGCCTTGATAGAGTAGCTATCTACTGCTGATATGAGTGTTGATGAAGTAGTTATCTAATGCTGAGATCAGTCTTGGTGAGTAGCTATCTACTGCTGATATGAGTGTTGATGAAGTAGTTATCTAATACTGAGATCAGCCTTGATGGAGTAGCTATCTACTGCTGATATGAGTGTTGATGAAGTAGTTATCTACTGCTGAGATCAGCCTTGATGGAGTAGCTATCTACTGCTGATATGAGTGTTGATGAAGTAGTTATCTACTGCTGAGATCAGTCTTGATGAGTAGCTATATACTACTGATATGAGTCTTGATGAAGTAGTTATCTACTGCTGAGATCAGTCTTGGTGAGTAGCTATCTACTGCTGATATGAGTGTTGATGAAGTAGTTATCTACTGCTGAGATCAGCCTTGATGGAGTAGCTATCTACTGCTGATATGAGTGTTGATGAAGTAGTTATCTACTGCTGAGATCAGCCTTGATGGAGTAGCTATCTACTGCTGATATGAGTGTTGATGAAGTAGTTATCTACTGCTGAGATCAGTCTTGATGAGTAGCTATATACTACTGATATGAGTCTTGATGAAGTAGTTATCTACTGCTGAGATCAGTCTTGGTGAGTAGCTATCTACTGCTGATATGAGTGTTGATGAAGTAGTTATCTACTGCTGAGATCAATCAGTCTTGATGGAGTAGCTAACTACTGCTGATATTAGTGTTGATGAAGTAATTTTCTACAGCTGATATCGGTGCTGATGAATTAACGATCTACTACTGATATTGCCTATAGTGATGAAGTAACTTACTAAACTAAATTTATAGTATTGCTTATAGTGATGAAGTAACAGTACTATCTACTACTGGTATTAGTATTGTCTATAAGAGTGATGACGCGGATATTAGTGTTGATGAAGTAGCGAGCTATACTGCTGATATCGGTGTTGATGAAGTAGCTATCTACTGCTGATATTAGTGTTGATGAAGTAGCTATCTACTGCTGATATTAGTGTTGATAAAGTAGCTATCTACTGCTGATAGTAGTGTGGATGAAGTAGCTATCTACTGCTGATACTAGTGTTGACGAAGTAGCTATCTACTGCTGATATTAGTGTTGATGAAGTAGCTATCTACTGCTGATATTAGTGTTGACGAAGTAGCTATCTACTGCTGATATTAGTGTTGATGAAGTAGCTATCTACTGCTGATATTAGTGTTGATGTAGTAGCTATCTACTGCTGATATTAGTGTTGATAAAGTAGCTATCTACTGCTGATATTAGTGTGGATGAAGTAGCTATCTACTGCTGATACTAATGTTGACGAAGTAGCTATCTACTGCTGATATTAGTGTTGATGAAGTAGCTATCTACTGCTGATATTAGTGTTGATGAAGTAGCTATCTACTGCTGATATTAGTGTTGATAAAGTAGCCATCTACTGCTGATATTAGTGTTGATAAAGTAGCTATCTACTGCTGATATTAGTGTTGATAAAGTAGCTATCTACTGCTGATATTAGTGTGGATGAAGTAGCTATCTACTGCTGATATTAATGTGGATGAAGTAGCTATCTACTGCTGATACTAGTGTTGACGAAGTAGCTATCTACTGCTGATATTAGTGTGGATGAAGTAGCTATCTACTGCTGATATTAGTGTGGATGAAGTAGCTATCTACTGCTGATATTAGTGTTGATAAAGTAGCTATCTACTGCTGATATTAGTGTGGATGAAGTAGCTATCTACTGCTGATATTAATGTTGATGAAGTAGCTATCTACTGCTAATATTAGTGTTGATAAAGTAGCTATATACTGCTGATATTAGTGTGGATGAAGTAGCTATCTACTGCTGATACTAGTGTTGACGAAGTAGCGATCTACTGCTGATATCGGTGTTGATGAAGTAGCTATCTACTGCTGATATTAGTGTTGATGAAGTAGCGACCTACTACTGATATCGGTATTGATGAAAAAGCTTTACATGATACTACGGATATCGGTGTTGATGAAGTAGCTATCTACTGCTGATATTAGTGTTGATGAAGTAGCGACCTACTACCGGTACTGATATCGGTATTGATGAAAAAGCTTTACATGTTGGGGTATATTATATATTATTCATAATTTCATTTCTCACGAAGCTTTATACACGTACATCTCAAAGTGATGTTGATGGAGTATCTATTAAAGATATCTACTGCTGGTATGGGTGTTGATGAAGTAGCTCTCCAGTGATGATATAAGTGTTGCTGAATTACCAATAGACTAATGACGTTAGTCAGTGTTAATGAAATATATCTAAAGCACATTTGGCGATGATGAAGTAGCCATGTAGAGCATACTGCTGATATCAGCGTTAATGAAGTATGACTGCTATTGTCATTCATTGGCTTGTTGAAGTAGCGCCTGCCGGTGTTGATGTTCTTATCGAGTATAGCTGTCTACTGCTGATATTAGCTTGGTAAAGTTGCTATCTATTGATAATTATGGCTTTGGTGAAGTAGCTATCTTCTCCGGATATGGAAACTTACCTGCAATGCCCCGTATGCACCTGTCTTGCTGAGCATGTTGTCAAGGTAACCGAGAGCACTTATAGCAGCCTTCCAAGGTACATACTGGGTCTCATTGGTGAGGTACAAGGTGATATCTAATGCTATGGCTTGACTCATCTCTCCTGCTCTCGCTAGGTTGAAGGCGTCATTCAGGAGCGCTGCTCTGTTGGCTTCAGGAATCATCTGATTGGAGATAACAAATTAGTAGGAATCTTGTTAATTGTTAGTTGATTGCAACGCCATAGCTTGTGCATAATGTGATCTAGACTAGAAGATGTACAATTGTGCAAATATAGTACTTCGTGGCCCATAAATATGACATATGAAGAATTTGGTTCCAAAAGGTGCTAACTCCAAAGGCTGCTTTGTGTAAAATTCATTTGAAGATATTCCTAAGAGTAGCAGCAACCTTACCAACCTAAATATTGGACCACTAAAAATTGTTTGGTTATCTTTAAAAAAGATATTGGCAAATCTCTTTCACCTCCCACGTGCGAAGAAGAAAATAATTGATAATTCCAAAAGGAGCTAAATCCAAAGGCAGCCATTTTTAAACTTTGCATTGGAGAATTTTAGGGGACAAAATGATGTTGAAAATAGTTGGAAAATAGGGTATAGAGTTACAAACATATCCATTCAACTCGTTAAATGTCATTTAAAAGTAAATATGTTAAAATATACCAGAAAATGTGACACAAGGCAGTTATTGGATTTATAGTACAGATATTTGTATTAGTTTCTGTAATGCTGATATGTGTATTGATTATACGAAGCAAGTAATACTGCTGATGTTGATGGAAGCAGGGTCCATGATGGAAGTTATAGTTTGAAGTAATTTTTTCCGAAGAAAATCAATTTGAAATAGTTATACAAGGGATTTATATACAGCTGTATTGAAAACAATGTGACTGGCAAAATGCTACCAAAGTTACCCCTGCATGCAAAAGTTACTACGACGGTTTATTAAGGGGGTACTACACCCCTGTGGTAAATTTGTGACTATTTTTGCATTTTTCTCAAAAAATAATAACACACTGGTAACAAAAGTTATGTATATTATTGGGGCAAGGCATCCAATTACTACACTGAAATTTCAGTGTCTCAAGACAAGCGGTTCGGTATATATGATAGGAAATGAGGTACATCCTGGCGGTATCTTGTTTCTTCTCATAAATAACGAACCGCTTGCCTTGGGTCACTGAAATTCCAGTGTAGTAATTGGATTCCTTGCCCCAATAATATACATAACTTTTGTTACCAGTGTTTTATTAGTTTTTGAGAAAAATGCATCGAGGGGTGTAGTGCCCCCTTAAGACCAAATTATTCCACTCAATTTGAGGAAAGAAGAAGCAGCATTTGTACAATGTATCACGAGGAATAGTATGAAAAGTAGTATTTTGATAGTTGCAACTGGTACGTATCCAATCATATTGCTTGAAAACTTAGGATAAAGGATCGTCAGAAAACAATCAAAGTATTATATAAAAAATAAATAGTGAAATTATCTTTTACGCTATGATTTGTGACCAGTTGTTTGCTGAGTAGCTTCCAATTTTGAGTGTCATAGTTGACTCTGTAGAAACCAGTTTGATCCAGATTAACAAGCAACCAATCAGAGGTGGCACCTTCTACGGTGGCTTCAGCTGAAAGAAAAATCGTTATAAAAATAATTATGTCAGATTTTTTTAAATGATGTTTTTATGGGTTTTTACTATTTATTTAGTCATTTATTTATTTATTTTATTTTGTCTTCTTTGTAGAAATATTCTTGGTTCCTGATCGCAAGGCTAATTAAAATTGCTCCTGGCATTTAATCTTGTATGGTGCAATTTGAATATCATTGTAACCTTATATGGATGGAAAGAAATGAAAGAACGGAAGGAAAAGGAGGACAGAGCAAAAAGAAACAATAGAACAGAACAGAAAGATAAGGAAAGGAAAACAAAAGACAAATATAATATTGTTTGGTCTTCACTATAATACTGCAATTTTCCTTAACAGTGAGCATGTATAAATTATACAAATAACTCGGTTTACAAATTAAAAATAGAAAATACAAATTATGTAAATACTTAATGTCATTACCAGGACCATTTTCCATCCATACTAAAGGATCTGATTCGGGTGATGAGCTGGAGGAAAACGTCAAAGGCACCCACCAAACATATCTAGGTTATTAAAATAGACATAGTAATTTAGTTAGCACCAGTGTAATAGGCTTCAAAATTCCCGCGCCGAAATTGTCTAGTGCACTGACGTCATTGTTATTTGTGCTCAATTGTTGTCAGCCTTCATTATTACTGGGACGTCATTGCACTGGACACTTTTGGCACCCGGGAATTTTGAATATCGCTTGTTGAGAGACGGCTGTATTATAAAACCGCGTGATTCGTGCTTGATAATTAATTTTCTTAAAACAAGATAGGAGACAACATAATAGTAAATTTGAATTCCTCAAATGCTTGTTATTACTACTGTCTGTTCAATTAGCTTAGATTCTTGAATTTTTAAGATATTTGAAAAAATAGAAAATTGTGGTCAAAGTCATCAAAGAAAAGTGTTAGCACAGCCTTAGACCTAACGTGATTTATACTTTTCAAATTCCAAAGTTCAATTTAAAACCCCATTTCTTTTCAATTTTGCCTCATTTTAGGCAGTTACTTGGGTCCACCAAAAGGGTTCGCGACCTTTTACAAATCGAGTGGGACGGTCCATTCTCAACTTAGGGCATAGACCCTATCCAATTTAGCAAAACAATCTGTCCACCAATCTGCCCTGCCATTTCAATTGTTATACCGTTCCGGTTATTGGATAGGTTCTATAGGTGATGATGGTCCACCGGTTTTTGTTACACGAATGCATAACATTATTCTGAGCATTATTTTTTCCTAAACAATGACATTAAAATTATGGATTTCGTTCTTATTTCAACTGGTTTACAATGTAAATTGAGTTTTGTTTAATACCATCATTCCTTCCCAAGAATATCAGCATTCGCTTGACATTTTCAGATACAAGAACTTGACAAGAACTTAATAATATTTTCTTGTACAAGTTCTTTTGTTTCCAAATGTCCTTCGCATAGTTTGTATTCAACAAACAAAACGAAATAACAAATTGAAAATAAATGTGTAGTTTTATAATAATAATAGGCCTATAGACCTACACCTTCTCAGACCCATTCGCACAAATAAATGAATAAATAAATAAATACGCAAGGAATGTATTTATATAAGCTGGGCCTATTTTAGAAAACCTTAGTTCATAAATAATAACGCAATGTTTCAACAGTAGGGTTTCAACACAAATTAGGCATAGGCCTACTGGCAAATATAGCTATTTTGCTGGACAATACTTCCTGATGCGGATGGTTGAATAAATACTATCTCAGCGCATTATGACATTCGTCCCCATTGCTCTAAATGGATTGATTCAAAAAAGTTTATGGTACCCGACGTTCTACGGCTTTTTATAAAAATATCGCGGGAAAAGACCAACATTGAAAAGAAATGAGGTTTTAAATTGAACATTAGAATTTGAAAAGTATAAATCACGTTATAGGTCTAAGGCTGTGCTAACACTTTTCTTTGATGACTTTGACCAAAATTTTCATTTGTTCAAATATCTTTAAAATTCAAGAATCTAAGCTAATTGAACAGACAGTACAACTGCATTTACTACAGTAAGATAAACTACTACCACCACCATCATCATCGTCGTCGTCGTCGTCGTCAGCACCATCATCATCGTCGTCATCATGACATCATCATCATCATCATAATTTACATTTATCAGATTCATCACGTTATTCCAAACATTTAAACACATGATCACGAAACAAAGTAGTTTTATGTGAAAAACCAGGTACAGGAAAGATAACGTTATCATGTTTTAGCGTTGTGACATTATAACTGCAAGTATAATCAAGTTAAAACTTTTAAAAGAATTCTTACCCTAAATCATCATAATGAGTAGACGTGTTGGCTTTTGGATCTTGTAAAAACCGCTTTTGGTCAGCTTGAAAGTTGATGACGTCATTATCGGTATAATCTCTGGTGATATTGACAACAGGATAACCCATCTGGAGTACCCAGGTATGCATAATGGTTGCCACGTCAAGGTCAAGACCATCTTCATCGGCTGCCTGATATCAATGAAAGAATTTGGATAGCAACATCATGTAAGGAATGAGAGTTGATGTTCTCTTTATACGTAGGCTATATCTCCCGAAAAGGCAAAAAAAAAAGAGAAACAGAAAACAGGGCGGAAAACTGATGAGTTTAACACTTAACACTTTTTTTTGGTATGCTTTGGTGGGGCGGCAGGGAGAGGCTTTGCCTAGGGAGGCAAAATCCGTAGGAACGGCCCTGCCGAGGAGGGCCGTTCTTGCAGTATCATTGCATTCATTGGCGCCACAACCCGCCCACTTCTACTAAATATAGTGGTATTGTCCTGGGCATCATCCACAGCACTTTCCCTATTCCATGACCACCTTCTTCTTTCTTTCCATCTATCGGTCTTCTTTTCTTCATCATTCTCCTCCTCTCGTCCACATCCTTTGCATGTGTTAATTTTAAATTTGTTCCTATTCTTCCTCTCCTTCATTTTCTTTTACCCATTCTTCTCTTCCTCCACATGTTCATTTCTTCTTCATTAGGCCCCTATCCTCCTCCTCTCGCCCACTTCCTTTGTCTGTGTTCCTATTCTTCCTGTTCTAATATATTCTCCCCGTCCTTCTCTTCATTTACCTGTTTGCCTTAATTCCTTCTTCATTATCCTCTTCCATCTCCTTTATCTGTGTTCCTATTCTTCCACCTCTTCGCTTTCTTCCTCCATCCTTCTCTTTTCCCTCCTATACTTGACTTCTCTTTCGGCTTCTCCTCCTCCATCTTACTCCATCTTACACCTCCGACTCCCCTCATCTTCTTCTTTTCTTTTTGTTATCTGTTTTTTCTTCTACTATTTCTTCTTTTTCTCTCATATATTTGTCCTTAAACAGAATCGGCAACATTAATATAACCTCTTGAAGGCAATCCCATAGTTCATCGTTAGTGGCCGTTTGGTACGCAAAGCGGTTGATGTATATCTGGAAATGGAAAATGATAATTATTATGTCAGAATAGAAACATTTTTGTGATTTTAACAAATTCGCCATTATTATTTTTTATTTACTTGAATCACGGTTTTGTTTTGATGCCGAGGGCAATAACGTCACTCACCTTTAAACCTTTTTGAAAAGTTGGTTCTCCAAGAAATGATCTGCACATGCGTAGAATTGATGCGCCCTTAAAAACATAAAAACACACGTTTACGTTTATCGTTTAATTGTCTTTTTTTTTCGTTATTGACTGCTTTAAACATTACTTTATTTGATTTTTTGCATAATTCTTGATCATTATATTGGTAAGCTATAAAAGTTAGTTTCAGGTTATGTATGTTTATTGATCCGTAAATAAATTCATCAGGATTGTCCATAATACATTATTTACAAAAGTTCTGGTGTACAAATCCAAAAGTATTTCGGTATAAAGATGTTAAACATACCTCAATGACTGTTGACATATTTCTTTTATAGGCAACAGGAACCGCTATAGAGGGCGTGATGAGTTGGTCAAAGATGTTGTTGAGTGAGTAGGCCCCCTCGTCCTTGTTTAGAGTGTCTTTTCCTTTTCGGCGAATCCAGATGGCTTCTTTCAGCCATCTGGTGGTCTTGTCAGCTTATCTATCGATGACCTTTGAGTCCTCCCAATTGATGGTATGGTTTGTCGAGGCAACGTGATCGGTGATAGCTGACTTGTGAATGTCTGTAATTGATGACTTGCGGCTGGCTCGTGTGTAGGGCTTAGTTTCACATTTCTCCACCTCTTTTTGGTGTTCTTTGAGGCGAACACCGAAAGGACGGCCGGTTTCTCCGATGTAAGTGCCAGCACAGTCCCCGCAGGACTCAACAACATCTTTGACCAACTCATCACGCCCTCTATAGCGGTTCCTGTTGCCTATAAAAGGAAGCAGTCAGATGTGATGAGTTGCCAGTCTGATGAAACCACTAGTGTAGTGGTGAAACGTCACTAAAATGTGAGTTTAACATCTTCATTTTTATTGGATTTGTACAAAAAGAAATATGTCAACAGTGAAATCTAACAATCCAAATGAACTTGTTCAAAGATACCTCAATGACGTTTCGTACTACATCGTAGTACTTTTCTCAAATTGACTGATCAACTCTCACACTCTATGAAGTGTGAGAGACTGAGAGTTGATCAGTCAATTTGAGAAAGTACTACGATGTAGTACGAAACGTTATTGAGGTATGTTTAACATCTTTATACCGAAATACTTTTGGATTTGTACACCAGGGCCGATATTCATAAAGCCTTGCTAAATTAGCAACCAACTAGTGCTTAGCAAGATGCTAAATCCACTAGTTGATAGCTACGTAGCAATCAACTAATTTCTTATTCATAAAACCTTGCTAAACACTTTGCTAACTGGCTATCAACTAGAAATATTTAGCTGATAACTTATTTGGGTGTTTTGGGTGATATGGCCTTCAACAGTTGTGTAACATCTAATACAATAGGCTTATATAATACATGTCTATTATACTTGAGCTCTGAACCACAGTCAAAATGATCAAAATGTAATGACTCATTGCTGATGGTCTTCATTGAGATTTCGTTAATAAAATTACATGTGTATTTTGTAAGCTATATAGGCCTACAAGGTTGTTACGGCAAATTAAATTAAAAAAGATACTCTGAACCAGTAAAGTTCATATACATGTTAAGTCCTTGGTTTGTTGTAAAAACATACTATACATACTATATTGCTTCATCAATAGAAAACAACATGCATCCACTTAACGCTGCATTTAGCTTCATGAGCAACACTGTGTAAATAATATTAGATAATTTAATAGCATATGATATATCTTGCTTGTTGTCCTGACAAAAGCCAAGCATGATTTATCTTTATCAAATTGACATATAAGTTGTTATTGAAAATAAGTCATGCATCTTTACCAAAGAGAACATTGGTAACATGTCTCCAAAATATATATTTTACGTATCAAACAATTGAACAGAATTGCTTCGATTGAACATATCTGCTTAACTAAAGATTACTTGCTATATCATAATCATTTTTCTTGTGCAAATTTGGTTAAACAATACTGGCTTAGTTCAATGTTTATTCATTCACCCTAAATTTGTTGTGTGTTTTTAAGACAGTTTCTTATGTGTAAACACACTGAAGACCTCAGAAACAGAATATTCTGAGAACATTATTTTCATAATTGACAACAGTTAATATGAAATTAAAACAATAAATCATGTCAAACTTAGTTCAAAATCATTAAGACTAGTTGTCAACTAGTGACTTAGCGCTGCCCCAGATCAACTCTAAGTTTTGGCAAAATTTTAGAATGTTGCTAACTCTAACTGGGTTTTATGAATAAGAATTAGCAATCAGCTAGGCTTAGCAGCTTGCTAAAGTCAATTTTAGCTGTCAACTAGGCCTAGCGTGGTTTTATGAATATCAGCCCAGAACTTTTGTAAATAATATGTTTATTGAGTTACGAAAAAAGTTCGAAATTCGGATTCGGGTTAAAAGCGTTTGTTCACCATTACAATAAAGATTTCGACTTCATATGCGAACGTATGTGGTCTTTTTAGGCGCGGAGAGACTAATTGCCTAAAATTAATGGGCTGAAAACAGGTTAGATTTTGTACATCTCCATTCGTTCGCCTCTGGACTTTATAACAATAAGACATTGTGTCAGTTAGTTACCTTGTTATACGCAATGCTGTCAAATAACTGACTGACTTCATCTGATGTTTCTACTTGAACTTCGACTGGGCGGGATGAGGCTAATGCATCATCTTCCATCACGTAATGTAGGTCCAAAATCAGCGCCTGTGTCTCCTGTGTATGATGTTAACAACGTTTATGAGAAGCATAAGACAGTTCATCTTGAGGTTAGGGCCGACTAATGATACAAGATTACAAGTAACTATATACAGGTTTAAATCTTGAATATGACAAACATTAGTTGGATTAATTGTGACCTGTCATGTCAAAAGGAGACACTTTTGGGCAGGTTATCAATTTTGATCTTAAATATATAGATATTTTGCTCCACAATGCCATTTTCCCCAATGAAATCGGACATTCCTAAGCGAAGATATTGAGTTTGTAAGTTATGGTATTATAAAATTGGAAATTGAGATATCGGCCTTTAAAAATATTAATGACGATGTTGAGAGTAGGAATTGCCTTGAAAAGTGTCTCAAAAAAATACAAGATGCCAGTTATATTCCGGTCTGAAACTATCAGACAATATTTTTAACATTAATATTTTTAACATCACAAATTCGCAACAAACCCAAATTGTGAAAAAATTACCCCGGGCAGATTTTTGGCTATTTCTCCATTTACGATCCTGCCCAAAAGTGTCTCCTTTTGACATGACACGTCACAATTGTTAATGACTGGTTATACGGGATTACCTACCAAATTCCAGTCCGGTTCAACATGCGGAACTCCAGTGTATTCCATGTAACTTGCAAACCCTTCTTTCAGTAGTATGTAGTCCCACCAGGCGTGCGTTACTAGGTTGCCAAAGTACTGTGAACAATGTAATGAAACGGGAATAACCCTAAAACATAAATGTCTGTACATAAACTTTAGGCCTACATGTGGCTAAATGGATCGACTGTCTGTTAATATGCCCTACGTACCAGTGAAAATAAACTTAATTTGTAAAATTTTAGGAAATTTTGACATGAAACGAGTACAATCATTAGTATATTGATATATTTATGAGTAGCGGTTAAGGGTAGCGTAGACATATGTTCGTGATACTACAGCATTATGAAAGAACAGGCAACCCGGCGTTAAAAATTCGCAACTTGAAAATCCCTACTTTTTGACGCAGCACCGGTCGTAATAATAGGCATGCCTGCATCAGCTCGACGTCCCCGCCTCATATATCATGCGTTATGCAAGAATATAAAACGCGGGCAGATTAGCCAAATTGACGAATTAGTTTGTACGGACGTTTCATCGTAAAATATTGATCTCACATATTTGTAGTTTCGCCATGCCACATGGCACAAGATATGGTACAAGCCGTTAAGGACATAAAATGCGTTTTGAAACCTTTATACATGTAAATATTGTCTCTAACCTCTTTCCAATTTTAAAGCCTATTTCTAATGTGAGCTTAGAGTAGTATCCAGCATAAATTGATGGGGAAAGGGATATACCTTGTGGGTTTAGAAAGGGTTTAGGCGCAACACCAAAGAAAGCCGTATGGTATATGGGAATAGGGCTAAAAGTAATATTATACTAAGCAAGTTTTATATTGGTGTCTCAACTACTTTTGCCTGTCATTGTAGGTTGTTACGTCATCAATTATTGCCTATTACCTGGTGTCCTAGTTCATGTGCAATGACGGTGCATATGGATTGCTGTGTGCTGGTTGACGTCACATCCGGTACAAAAAGTAAACTGGATTCTTTGTAAGTTATCAACCCCCAGTTCTCCATCGCACTTGGCAGAAAATCTGATAATGCCACGACGTCTGTGGGTTATAAAATATGTGAAATTAAGGTATAATATCCGTTTTATATTCAACTTTACTCATCAGTTATAACACAACGTTTCGTGCCAAATTTGCATCTGGGTCGTTTCCTTGAAACAAGCTGCTGTACCAAAATGCCGGCATTTTGCCGAAAATAATATATAGAAACACTAACCAAATGCCGAATGCCAGAATTTCGACATTCGGATAGTAGGCCCCCTACCTTGTAATTATTCTTAAGTTAAGATCTATTCAAGTGCAGGATAAGATTGATTAAGTGTGATTATTTTACAGTTAAGATCAATTCAAGTGCAACTGAAATACCGTAAAAACTCGATAGTTGGCATAGGCCTATGTGCTTACTATCGAGCGCTTTTGAAAACATGAACTTGTACCAAAGTCCGGCGCTTTACCAACTGAGCTAATGGGGTTGAGACAAACACATTTCCAGGTTTACTTGTTCGTATATAACTATGTGTTTCGATGATTTGCTCAAAACCCTTTACACTTTTGTGGATGGGGCTCTTCATGTTGGCATGCATTAAAAGCGCTCGATAGTAAGCACATGCTAACTATTTCGTCAACAATTTGTATAGAAAACGTATTGAATATGATTAACAGTAATATAATTAACATTTATCATGAGCAAGTGGCCGCCCAAACTGAAGACAAGGTACTTTGTCGACAAAGTACCTAATAATTTTGTCCTGAAGAAGGCTGAGCTAATCCTGTCGAAAGCTTGACACTTTTATGCGCGTCTGACGCGAACCCGTTGAAAACCTCAATTTGTTTATAATTTATCATTGTTCGGATTGACCTTTTCGGTAAATCCCATAAGCCTTTGCTAGTAGACCTGTGATGTCGTTAAGCCGATGCGTACATCGTTACTGCGCACTCAGTCACAGCTTTGAAATTCGCAGTAACAATATTTGCTAAACGATGTGCACATCGGCGGGATGTCAAATGACGACATCTCAGGTGTACTCTCAAAGGCTTATTGGATTTATCAAAAAGGTCAATTGGCAATGAATTGGGATATATGATAAAAATTCAACTCACCGATTTTAGCAAGGGGAAATGAAAAGTCAAAATATTGTTCATAATACTGCAATATATCTCTGTGTAGATCCATTCCATATGTGACGCCGTCTATTACTTCTTCTCGTGACCATGCTCTTATCTATCCAAGAGACAAACACGATTTAATTATTGTTGATCCATTGATTATCCTTTTCTGGTGCATTGTGGGATAGAAAAGGGGGAAATTAGCGATCGATTTGCCCCCTTTTCTATCCCACAATGTACCAGAAAAGGATAATCAATGGATCAGCAATATAGCCTATTCATTTGTCGGTGTGTATTTGGATGCTTAATTTCTGACAATTACGGTAGTTCTGAAGATCTGTGACGAGTTAACGAAATAAATGGCAAGTTGTATGACAAAATATCACGAAAACCTACCCGAACTCCACTCGTCGTATAGGTCTCTTTATAAACAAAATCCATTACAGTGTAACATATAATGTAAGTTGACATCTTTGGTGTGGTGAGAAACCGTGTTGTTAACCAACCATCTGAAGGTCCTGGTTCTGGAGGCCCAGCTTCATTCATGTTAGCCAGAGCCATGTACCCCTGGACAGAAAGACATCAACAAAGTCATGGTGCAATGATATCACTTCTCATAACAAATGGTTATTGGCATATGACCATTATTAATATATATATCAAAATTATAGCAAAGAATTGTCAACATGAAGATACCTGACGATGGGTGATTGAGAATGTGAAGTTAGCTTTCAGTCCAGGTTCGTCAAAACATGGGAAGGCTCTCCGCGCGTTGGTAGGAGAGAAGAATGTGGCGGCGATCCATCTGTTTTCAAAAACACACAAACATGGGAAATCAAACATCGCTATGCAAGATACTTTTCATGATAAACTCATAAAGCTGGTGTTGTGAGGAAGTGGCGAATCTGGCATGAAGAATATGTGATCAAATACTAACTCTAAATTCAACCAATCTTACTTTTGAGACAGAATATAACGGGACCAGCGTGGCACACTGGTTAAGGTATTTGCCTTTGGTGCGAGAGGTCCCGGGTTCAAGTTCCCCACAGGACCAAAAAAATCTTATCCGCTCTCCCCGTGACTCATCTGGTAAAGGCCGTCAGATGATAAAAGACCTCGTTACCAATGGTTACAGTCGGTTCCGATCAGGGTAATAAGCCCGATTGTTGACTACACTTGACTGTAAAAAAACACAAAAACAATTGCACCGACCAGCTATCTACGGCGACCCCCTTCGTTCACCAGTTTTGTCAGCGTTATCTCCTAGATTTCAGCTGTTAATGCCTAGATATGCTCGACATTAACAACTGAAAAAAAATAACCCATGTAAACCTTTTTTAATATCGGCAACTTTAGAACGATGATGTCGCGTTGCAGTCTTGTCTTCAACTCACTTTTATGATGGATTGGTGGCCCAAGATTCTATGCCGAATTGTATTAGAGTCTACTCAGTACTGGGCATTACTTTGCCATTCCTATATCCTGTACATGTCGAGATACCACAACACAGCCTCTCATCATTTTATTTACACGTTTGAGATCATGTTCGAAGTATTGTGATTTGTACGGAAATGTATGTCCTCCTGATTAAACTTTTCAAGGCGCAGACAAAACTTAACTATATACATGCAATAAAAAAAACCTACCTCGTATCTCCTAATGGCGTCGTATACGAACTCCTATATAGCCCAACAAGATCATCCTGCAATTTTCCTTGAAATTCTACAGTTAATAAATATTCCACATTTTCTTCCAAAGTGTCCTCAAGTTCAACCAAAATAAAATGATTCTCTGGATACAACCTCACATCGACAACATTTGGAACCATCCCAACGACATCGTCAGCTAATTCTAATCTAACTCTTTCAGTGTTTATCGTCAACTGGTTGCCATGGAGTAATATTACATTTGTTTTACTGATACACATGATCTGCATTGATGAGGTCCCAGAGAAAGTAAAATTATCCAAATCAATGGTGAGATCAATAGAATAATGTAGTGGTATGATGTCCTCTGGAAGGCGGGGGTTGTCCCAAATATTTCCCGGTGTTGTTGGCGTGATTCCTCGGCTTGTTGGCGAAGTTGTAGTACCAGGAATGGTGATGGGTTCGCTGTTGGACGTATAAATGAAACATAAACAGTTAGAGGAAAGTTAGATAAAACACCAGGATTATTTTACCAAATCGTTAGGGATGAAATCAAAACTCGACCAGCGGTTGACCGGCGGATGAACCGCATTCCATTGTTTAGCCCGGCCGGAACCGGCAATCGACCACTGGTCGAGTTTTGATTTCATCACTTATTTAATGCTCTCAACATAGCATAAAAAGTCCCAAGTTTTGAGATATTTTCTCAAAATATCAAGAGCTACCTCAAGAGCCTCTGAACCAATACTTGTTTGTACTAACTTCAATTCATTTTTCAAGCTGATTCCAAATGTGTACAATTCTTTTCAAATTTTGAACTTTAAAAAACAATTAAAACTCTACATACAATAGCAGGTCTTCAATTTCTGACTGTTAGCTTAGTAAGCAGGTTTGAATCATGTGGCGTATGATTGGAAAACAGAAATATCGTTATGTAGAAATGATGGCTTGTTGAATTGATGGCAGCATTTTGGCAACATTTTGACATGTTTGATGTAAGCATTTCGTCAATAGTCAACCAAGACAGGTTATTGACATAACACATGATGGGGTTTATGTTATACCTACCAATAACCCCAAATCGAAAGCCATGAAAACACGTCAGATATCGATACCAGAATGCAGAAATGCAATTCACGTCCGAAATAATATATCGGGATCTCTTGTCGAAATGCTGGTATTTTGACGGTGAAACTTCTTTCCGGCAATGCCGACATGCGTCGGGATGTCTAGTCTCTCTGTAACGTCTTTTTGGCAATACCGAAATGTCATCGGTATCTCTTGTGCATGGAATACCGGTATTTTAGCAGTAGGCCTATTGGTGTTTTTTTTTTTTTAGTGTTTTTTTTGTTGTCAATTTCGAATTCCCACTTGTCATTGGGTCCTCTTGCTGAACTTGTATTCCGGCAGAAGAAAATCTTGCCAAAAATCGGCATTAAGCAGTATTCCGACGTACTCCGTACAGGATTGTTTCTTTCGGCAATTTCCGACTTAAGTCGTCGGAAACTGGAACTCGAATTTCGGCATTGGTATTTTGGCAGTATTCCACTTTTTTCGGTAATACTGACTAAGTCTTTTTTTTTTTTTTTTTTCATTTTTTACAAAAAATAAGAAAAAAGTCTAGAGTCTGGCCTATTTTTAGGGTCGGTTGGGTTACGCCAATCAAACAATTTTTTTAGGCCTAATTCGTAAGTGTTGGCAATATACTGACATGTCGTCAGGATCTCTTACCAAAATGCCAATATTTTTGCAGTAGACATGTTGCATCTTTTCGGCGACCTGCTGTTTTTGCCAAAATGCCAATATTTCGGCAGTACTTGTTTTCGGGAATCTCTACGTGTTATCAGAACCCCCTTTCGAAATTTCGTTATTTCAGCAGTAGAATGTCTGTTAAATCTCGACGTATCATCGTGGGTTTTTTTTTCGTTTAGGATTTGGGATTAGGGTTACGTTTCCAGATTAGGATTATAAATACGTTTTAAAAGAGTTAGGGTTTGAAATAATAGTATTCTAATAAATACCGCTGCTGGGGCAAATTGTTGGCAGACTTTCAGAGCAGCTCAGAGTCCCCCTCCCTGAAAATTCACTCCCCATTTAAAATTTATCTGTCCAACCACTGGTTCTCTGCCTAAAATCATTACAGTTTGGTGCTGTGCTGATGTGTTGAATGGTGGAGACAAGTGGTCGTGTACTTTTATTTGTTTTCTTTGAAATGAAAAGCGATACCTTTATGGTCATAATGGTAATTAAGTTCCAATTTAAAGTTCATATTTCAAAGCATGTGCATTTTTCTTGGTTAATATTATTAAGGGATGGGGTATGAACGTTTGGACAGTATTTTTTGTGGGAGATGAGAGCACCCCAGAGATGTCGAATTGCATTCTGAATACGAAGAATGTCCTTCTGATATCAAATAATTTTTTGAAATTTGCAATGTAATATACATTTTATGATAAATAATTAAAAATTGATATTTTTGATATTTAACACCAAAAAACAATTAGGTCTTTTTGGGAAAAATGTATATCTGCAATATGAAAGGTCAAAATGTTCAATTGATCGTCGGTTTTTCCTCCCAGCTATATACGCTTTAAGTACATATCATTAGATTTTTAAAGTTTACTTCGAGGACTGTTATATCAAAAAAAATTAAAATATCAAATTTTAATAATTTGTCATAAAAATTGTGTTGTATCGCGAATTTCAAAAAATGATAATTATTTGATATCAGAAGGACTTTCTTCGTATTCAGAATGCAGTTCGATATGTCTGATGTGCTCTCATATCCCACAAAAAATACTGTCGAAACGCTCATTCCACATACCTTGATTAAAAAATGACTGATCCCTAACTTCAATTTAAATTAGCATATTTACACTGGCAATCTACCTTTCAAAGGTCGCCAAAATGGTGCATTGAACTATGGACGTAATGATCCTATAAACATATTACCAATTATATACCTAATAGTAATAGTATGAATAGTAGGGGGGGGGGCTACGATAAAATCGTAAACTTTTCAATAATAGTATAAAAGCGAAACATTAAGCAAGATTGTTCATGCTTTAGATAGTAAGATTGATCGTACTTTGAAACACAGTTATCAATTAAGATTAAATTGACTAAACCTTGTTTGACGAAGAGGTCAAAAAACACGTTCGGAATTCAAACACTCTGGTCTCTAATACCCCAATACCAATTTACCAAGCATTTTAATTTAATTTGCCTATTATGTAAAAGTTAAACGTTGCTGATATTCATCGGCAGTTTAAATAGCATTTAACAAAAGCCAGACAGTTAAATAAAAGCAGAAACCTACAAAAATGTTGTCAATTATACAAATTGAATTACCTTTTACATTTGGGCAGAATCACAGTTAATACCGCGACCAGAACAATGAGACAGATGACGAGTATACTGAGAAAGATGATCCAACCGGACGATAGAAAGAACTTGGACTCTTGCTTCTTCTTTGACGGATCCATCTCCAAGGGAACCTTAGGGCTGTCATTATAATCTTCCGACATTGTCCCAGTCTAATAGCTAACGAGCATTAATGTTTCACCTAAATTTCACGAGCTGCTATGCTATCGTTAATCTGTTGTAAAATCGGTGATATGATAATTCCGGAGTGATAAATAGTGAGTGTTGCGATTGGAGTGATATACCGTACCAGCAAAAGTGTTAAAATTTTTATTATTATACTCCATTGTTATGAGTATATTTATTCTAAATCTGCATATAACATGTTTAATTTTTGATGTGGTTAAATGAGCAAAAATGCATTTGTAAATTTAATTTGAATATCATGAACATAGGAGCAGTTCCTATTTTCAATTTAGAGCAAAAAAGAAACAAACCCTATTTGTACTTACGCATTTTCAACCGAAGAAAAGAACATCACACTTTGTGATGTCAAATGTGTTTTCTTATTAATTCACCTTTTCGGTAAATCCCATAAGCCTTTGCGAGTCCACCTGAGAACTCGTCATTTTGCGTCACGCCGCTCTGCGTCGATGCGCACATCGTTTATCGAACATCGTTACTGCGCATACCAAGTCGGCGTGACGTAAAATGACGAGTTCTCAGGTGTACTCGCAAAGGGTTATGGGATTTACCGAAAAGGTCAATTGTGATGAATGTATACTAATCCCTGAATTTAACAAAATCCAAAACACTCTTAACGAACATAAATAAAAAATATAAATAGTAACAATTACTCAATGTTGACTAAAAGGGAACAGAGTAACGAAATGAGTCAAATTGAACTCAATTAACATTGATTAAACATGTTAAATTTTTACTCAATTTGAGTACAATTTAATCAACATCGAGTTATATTCACTCATTTATTTGCTCTGTTCCTTTTTTTACTCAATATTGAGTAATTTTTATTTTTTATTGTGTATAGTAATAGTGCAAACACTACAAGGTTTCAACAGGTGCATCGTCGTATTGAAATGTTGTCGAGCTTTCGTCAGGAGTGACTCTGACTTCTTCAGGACTGAGTCACGGAGTCACACCTGACGAAAGCCCCGACGAAAGCCCGACAGACTTTTCAATCCACACACCCGTTGATATCTTGTTGCTTGCTATGGATTCCCGTTGTGAAAGCAATATACAATAATTGAAACCTATTTTATTTGAATTTGAATTTAAAATCAATCTAAAAGTTGAGGTAAATAGTGACTAATTAATCAAAACAAATCCTCAGGTTTCAAAAAATACATGTCATGATATAGGCCTATATGTTGTATATTATTTATGCATGTAGATCCATACCATACGACACAATTGCCGCACAGAATATACAGCAAATAAATGTTTATGGTTTGATAATACGAGGCTTTAATAACGCAATAAGGGAACGGTCAAGTTATATTTAAAAAAGTTACCTGGCTAGTATTAAAACTTTCAAACCTTGTATTTCTTGCCGTGGGGTAGCAATCTAATTGAAAATTGGACATTTAAATCGGGCATTCAATACAATTTATTTTTGCAATAATTGCATGCGTAATAAAGTAATTGCACTTTTTATGATTTTAAAAGCTGCATAATTGGCCATTTTGATTCTCATTTGTCTCGTCGTAGGAGCCCGCGGCACGAGCCCGATTACCAATTCTTCATGGAGTTTCATGGTATATACATGTATTCGGGTATGTGATCCATGTTGGAGGAGGGGGCATTTCCGGAAAAATTGGCCTATAGCATTTCAATTATGCCCCCTCAAATGCCGCTTTGGGGTATCATATTATGACAATACTGACAAGTTCCTGACTGTCATCATATATATAAACCTATATTCGAAGGGTACTGAACAGATTGTTTCAAAACTCACGGGCACATTCCCGTAAAATTTAGACACCCCTCGATTATTTTTGGGCAAGCTGATGCGAGGAGGACAACCCAAGAGTAATGGGCAAACGAGTTATTCATTATTTCCTTTAAATTTTTTACAATTCTTTTTGGCGTTTTCGAATTTTAAAAAATGTGCGAAATGTTGTATTTTGGCATTATGTTCCAATCATGAAATGTTTTTCATCCTTGCAGCGACGTGACCTCTTTGATTGGTAACGAATCTATCACTGAAAGAAAAATCTATACTGTAAAATAATAGTTTCAAAATGCTGGTCGCACACCTTCCAAAACGTGGACTTTTGGGGGGGGGGGGGGGCGGTTTGCATATACACAAAGTGGATTTTTACCTTTTTAATTTGCTTTAAAGTGAACTTTTTGGGTTGCTTGAATTTTTTACTTTTCACTCCAAAAAGTGGACCTTATTTTTAAATAAGGTCCACTTTTTGGAGTGAAAATTAAAATTTCCCAATGAAAATGTTGGACTTTTGAAGCATCTTATATATATAGCATAATAAATTTTATCAACAGGAACATGGACCTACATACGAACCTGGTATGTTTGCAGATTCAAAGAATTGCGGTTTGAAATTTTAGCACATCAAAGTGATCAAACAGGGGAAGGTTGAAAGGGGTTTGGGCAAGTCAAAAGGTGCAAGGTACAATTCAGTGGCTCCGGAACCGGTAGCCACTAAAATCAGTGGTTCCAGACCCCCCCACCCCCCCACCATATATACAGTCGACCGCACCAAAACCGCACTGTGTAGATTGGGTATAAAATCTTTCGGAGCATCTGCAATTGATGTGATATGTAATCGACTTTACTTTCAAATTACACAGAAATGTTATATAAACCTTGTACCTGTAGTTTTTCAAGCGAAAGTGATCGGATGATGTAGCATTAATATGCCTTTAAAATCTTTAAACTTAGTTTCGAATGCATGTGGCGAGGAATTAACCTTGGCAGTGACAATTATGCTGAAGTCAATATGCAAGCGAGCTCTAAAACAGGAATACAGGCGTACATGTTGTTATGTTTTACAAAAAAATGGTTCATGAACAGGACACATTTCTTTATGTTACAGTAGAAATTTGCTCAGGAGCTGTACGTATATAGATTGAGGATGTGGAGGGGGGATGCAAAAAACTTTATGCACCTTTTTCTCTTCTCTCGACATAATAAAATGAATATTGAATCTGTTCATCTGGACTTACTATTTTTGATAGCGACAGTATCGCGTCTCCACCTCCTTTTTCTCTTCTCTTTTCACCTTTACTTCCATTTGTTTCTTTTCTCATTCCTCATTTATCTCACTCTCAATTATATTTCAATGCCCTATTGCTATTGCTTCAAATGTTCCCCACACTCATAGAAATGACTTGTTCGCCTTGTTGGCGCAATTCAAAAGGAGTAAGTTTGGACAACTCAAAAATAGTGTAAAAGTTGCCAAAACAAAATTCATTTTAGTTATCCGAACTTAAAAATGCTGAAAAAGCTCAAAAAGTTCCGTCAACTAATCAACATTGTTGGCATTACTTAAAAAGTTGATGTAAGTCGTTGCGTCAACTTTTTAAAAGTAATGCCAACTTCTGAATTCAAGTTCAGTGAACTTACAAGGTTCAAAGAACCAATTAGTTGAGTTATTGTAACTCAACATGTAAGTTGATGTAACTCGTTCATATTAAGTTACTGGTACTTATTGTTTTGAGTTATTCCAATTTGGTACTTTGTTACTTAATTCACGTAATTGGATCATTTTCTGCACAATTAGCAGTATTCAAATATTTATTTTTGTAATCAGTGCAAAATTTTGTATACTATAGCACACCTCTAGAAAATTTCATTTTCTGAGTTGTAACAACTCAATAAAGTAAGTGCAAATGAGTGCGACCAACATAATGATATCGAGTCAGCGTTACTCAAAATTGTACGCGTTGGCATTACTCGGAAAGTTGACGCAACGACTTACATCAACTTACTGAGTAATGCCAACGAACAATTTCTATGAGTGCAGCAGTTCAATCTTTGTTTCGAAGAGAACTGAATAAAAGTTGACCTGCTCCTTATTTCAGCTTTCAATTCTCATTGATAAACACATTAATCTGTGCAGTGGCATTATAGCGTGCGTGATTTTCATGGAGCAAATTCTGAATCCCTGCTGACCCTGCGGCATTCTGACTTCAGAATACCGGTGAAACCCCATCAGGATAACGGGAATGGCCCGGCCGGGTTACATTGGGTTCAGACCTAACAAGTTGATATCATGTTGACATCGATCTATATAAGTGCATACATCTTTAAAACATGAACATTGGAGTCTACAACAGATTTTGCTATTAGAATACATTTGCTTATTGACAAAATTGCAATTTGGTTGTATATTTTTGACAATTTCAACCTATTTTACGCTGTAACCATGTCAGAAGATCAAAATGACGAAAGCAGTAAGCTTCCTGTGGAAGTCCTGGACATGGAACCACCATCAACCAAGAAGCAAAAGTCCAAGGTTTATCTATCGTGTGGCTGGATCATTTTGTTGTGTGTACTTGTCATCTTTCTCATCATTGTCATTGCAGTATTAGTTGCATTCTTGCCCAAATGCAGAAGGTAAGTGGTTCTTTAGGGATGACATCAAAACTCGACCGGTGGTTGACCGGTTGACCTGCGGTTCGCCCGGTTCTGTCCGGTTTCCATTGTTTATAGAAAATAAAACCGCCGGTCGAGTTTTGATTCCATCCTTCACTGCAAACGTATTCTCCTATCACCTTCTATCACCAACTTCGAAAATTCGGGCCATTGTTATGTGCCGAAAAAGTCTTTGGTCTCCCCTTTTTGACGTGCCAAAAATCTTTGTCCCCCTTCACAAGTTTTATATAATATACATGCCAGATGTTTTTGGGAACAAATTTTATAATCGAACGATGAGCGAGCAGAAAATTGTGCACAATTTGCGGTATAATTTCAAAAGGTGCTACAAATGTGTGCCAAAAAAGTGCTTGGACTCTTTGCACGAGGCTTGCCCAAATGTGCGCTTCATATCATCCCCTTAAAATTCACCGAGGTTATACGTATAATTATTACACCAGCTGCACCATAAGCAGCAAAATAGAGATTTCGTCAACACATATATCGCTATTGTAGCACTAGGGTAGGGTAATACTCACAGGATTTAGGGTTAGGATCATTTTTTTAGAAGCTCTTGGAGCACTAGGGCGGGCACTAGGGTAGGGGTAATGCTCACAGGATTTAGGGTGGGTGCTCTTGGAGCACTAGGGTAGGAGTAATGCTCACAGGATTTAGGGTAAGAATCATTCTTCAGAAGCTCTTGGAGCACTAGGGTAGGGGAAATGCTCACATGATTTAGGGTGGGTGCTCTTGGAGCACTAGGGTAGGGGTAATGCTCACAGGATTTAGGGTGGGTGCTCTTGGAGCACTAGGGTAGGAGTAATGCTCACAGGATTTAGGGTGGGGTGATCTTGGAGCACTAGAGTAGGGGTAATGCTCACAGGATTTAGGGTGGGGTGCTATTGGAGCACTAGGGTAGGGGTAATGCTCACAGGATTTAGGGTAAGAATCATTCTTCAGAAGCTCTTGGAGCACTATGATAGGGGTAATGCTCACAGGATTTAGGGTGGGTGCTCTTGTCATGGAGCACTAGGGTAGGTGTAATGCTCACAGGATTTAGGATGGGTGCTCTTGGAGCACTAGGGTAGGGGTAATGCTCACAGGATTTAGGGTTAGGATCATTCTACAGAAGCTCTTGGAGCACTAGGGTAGGCGTAATGCTCACAGGATTTAGGGTGGGGTGCTCTTGGAGCACTAGGGTAGGGGTAATGCTCACAGGATTTAGGGTGGGTGCCCTTGGAGCACTAGGGTAGGGGTAATGCTCACAGGATTTAGGGTGGTCTCTTGGAGCACTAGGGTAGGGGTAATGCTCACAGGATTTAGGGTGGGTGCTCTTGGAGCACTAGGGTAGGAGTAATGCTCACAGGATTTAGGGTGGGTGCTCTTGGAGCACTAGGGTAGGGGTAATGCTCACAGGATTTAGGGTGGGGTGCTCTTGGAGCACTAGGGTAGGGGTAATGCTCACAGGATTTAGGGTGGGGTGCCCTTGGAGCACTAGGGTAGGGGTAATGCTCACAGGATTTAGGGTGGTCTCTTGGAGCACTAGGGTAGGGGTAATGCTCACAGGATTTAGGGTGGGTGCTCTTGGAGCACTAGGGTAGGGGTAATGCTCACAGGATTTAGGGTGGGTGCTCTTGGAGCACTAGGGTAGGGGTAATGCTCACAGGATTTAGGGTGGTCTCTTGGAGCACTAGGGTAGGGGTAATGCTCACAGGATTTAGGGTGGTCTCTTGGAGCACTAGGGTAGGGGTAATGCTCACAGGATTTAGGGTGGTCTCTTGGAGCACTAGGGTAGGAATAATGCTCACAGGATTTAGGGTGGTCTCTTGGAGCACTAGGGTAGGGGTAATGCTCACAGGATTTAGGGTTAGGGTCATTCTTCAGAAGCGTTTGTTGGCGAAATCCATTCGTTCTGTGTGAAGTGAGCATAATCAAACCGGTAGCATATGCTTAGGAACTGGAAGGGGCTTGTGGGGGCTCAGCCCCTCAATAATTTTTGTCTGGGGATGGGGCTGAGCCCCCCCCCCCAATAATTCCAGATGCAGTAAAACATGTAACTGGGAAAAATTGGTGTTTTTACCTATTTTCGCAAAATTTCCTGAATGGGTACCCTATTTTTTGTTTGGTCAGCTACGCCCCCACCCCCATGTTGATAATCATCCAAAGCCAATGGATGGCTGGGGAGACAACCAGTGACATTGGTCTAGTAAAAAATAGGGATCCGTTGGTGATTGAGAGCATGCGTATGAGACAATGTTTCCCAAATTTATGGAATATTGTTTCAATTGGGATTATCCGGTTCCTCCTATTTTTACAACACAAGGGGCTCCGTGAAAGAGAGTCTATTGACAATTGGATTGGAAACTGGTATGTTTGCCAAAATTGTCAAAATAGCACTATGCTCATCATGTTCAGCATTTAAGTGTGTTGTGCATGATGACACCTCGGTCACATTCACGTAAAACATTCATATATAGTTAATAGAGAATCGACATTGACCGCAGGAATGTGAAAATCAGGGTATAAAAATATAAATAGGCCCTAGGTACAGGCCTAAAACTTAAATACTGCACGTTTTTTCGTGGATATGTAAACTAAAGGGAGCAATTTGCGGACAAGAAAACAAACCAATATACCATAATCTCATGTTCTGCACATCTGGGGAGAAATATAATGTTATTATACGGGATATACGGAAACTAGGCTATAGCAATTGAAACATATTTTCGCTGTGTCTTTGAAAGTTACAAGCGAATACAAAAACTTGTGTTATGGTGTACTAACATTTTAATGGTGACATGCACTATGGACCACAATGGCCTCATCCCAGTGGCAAAGTTCAATAACCTCAATTAAACAATCATAGTGCAAAAGTTTACTTATAAGTTCCAGAGTATTAGTTTTTGTACTCAAAATTTCAAAGGTCATGCAATGAATGTACTAAATGTATTGGGGTTAAAGAACTGTGCATTGATAGATGAGCATGTTGTGGATCCTAGTAATGGTGCGCAGCGGAAGAGTTGGACTCATAATCGCGAGGAAGCTCGAGGTCATGGGTTCGAATCCCCGCGTCAAAACCTTAAATTGTCTTATCATATAGGCCTAGGCTTCACCCCCCCCTTTTGACCTGCCAAAAACTGCTTGCCCCTCCCCTTTTGGCCTGCCAAAACATATTTGCCCCCTCCCCCGCCATTATTCACCACCCGGGGTACACATAATTATTGCACCACCCCTAAGACGTGTTGCATATAATATATTCTAGGTCGGAAAAAAAATATACAGTGGCATTTACATGCATATTAAAACTCCAACAAGACGGTGATTAAATTCCTCAATAGATCTCAATCGGAACCAGGAGGTTGTTCGTTATGTTGCAAAATTATTTTTAAGAATTTAAAACGTGCCCGTTTCCCTTCAGTTTATCAAGAAATGTTTACCTATATGAATTGAAAAAATAATCTGATACATAGTCAATTTTGATTTTTAAAAATTTATCATTTTATTATCATAAATGTAGAAATTCTTACGAAACCCGTGAGAAAAAAAAGTTAAAGATGGTTTTCTCTTGGCGATGTGTACAGGTCAAGTTCACTAAACGTTTTACCATGTAACCATATGATTGCCTTGATCCAAATGTCTGTGTGTTGATCCAGAGCGTTGATCCGAGTGTCATGTTCTGCCAAACTTAAAATAGGATTTCAATAATCTCATCTGCGCCGCGCAGTTCTTCAACTCTAGCTCCTCTAGAATCTATTCAAATTATCAAGAAATGTTTACCTATATGAATTGAAAAAATAATCTGATACATAGTCAATTTTGATTTTTTAAAAATTTATCATTTTATTATCATAAATGTAGAAATTCTTACGAAACCCGTGAGAAAAAAAGTTAAAGATGGTTTTCTCTTGGCGATGTGTACAGGTCAAGTTCACTAAACGTTTTACCATGTAACCATATGATTGCCTTGATCCAAATGTCTGTGTGTTGATCCAGAGCGTTGATCCGAGTGTCATGTTCTGCCAAACTTAAAATAGGATTTCAATAATCGCATCTGCGCCGCGCAGTTCTTCAACTCTAGCTCCTCTAGAATCTATTCAAATTTGACAAGTATGACTACATGTATTCGGAGGGGGCACAATTTTTTGTTCAAAATTAACCGATTTCTTTTCAAAATTAATCGGATTTACTCATAAAAATGACAAGAAACTCATCAAATTTGACAAGATTGCCATGTCATAAAAAAAATGAATAGGTTGAAAGGTTCTTATCAAAAATGACCAAAAAAAATGAAATTTGAATAGTCTAGTTTGTCTCCTCCGAATGGGGTATAACATAACCTTTTCAAATTGGTGTTAACCATGAATGGTTGAATGCAGCCTGCAGGTTATTGACCTATGTTGCTGGAGATGAGGCCATTTGGCCCATACTTCCATGATGAGAACCAGAAGATGAAAAGTGTCGTATAGAGAGGATTTCGTTTGTTTTAGTATACAGATAAGCGGCTAACCCAAAGGTTCTTGATTTTGAATTAGGGGAGATGTGCGGCTATGCGCTAGGATTTCGAAATTTTGTGGACTTCGAACAATTAAATTAAGGTAAATTTGCCCAATTCTGACCAAAAAAAATGGCTGCAAAACAATGAAATAAAATGACTGTCATATGATTTGGTATTTTTGTGCCACCCTGTATTATTTACTAATTCTAGGCCTATAGGCACACACATAAATATGTTTGAAATTCTTAATCGTGACATTATTTTAATGTATGATATTACTACAACACACATGAGGTACACACCATATCTAGGGTTGAGGGCAAGAAGGCCCTAGCTACAATAGCTGCCACATGTCATAATTTGAGATTGTGCACAATATAGAATGTAGAAATTATCAAAATGTCTATAGGGCAGCTATTGCAGATATGAAATCAAACATGCTCATTGTGTATATTTTTGCATTTTTCTCAAAAACTAGTATCACAGTGGTAACAAAAGTTATGTATATTATAGGGGCAAGGAATCCAATTACTACACTGGAATTTCAGTGACCCAAGACAAGCGGTTCGGTTTTTATGATAAGAAATAAGGTACCGCTAGGATGTATCTCATTTCCTATCATATTTACTGAACCATATCTCTTGAGTCGCTGAAATTTCAGTGTAGTAATTGCTTTCCTTGCCCCTATAATATACATAACTTTTATTACCAGTGTGTTATTATTTTTGAGAAAAATACAAAATAGTCACAATTTATCACAGGGGTGTAGTACCCCTTTGACCCCAATGCAATGTATTTATGGAATGATCTTTGAATAGATTTGGTAAAAATTCACACACCATAAAGTTAATACCAAATTTTAAACTGTAAAATGGACACAAAGGTAAAGTGCCGTTGGTAAATGGGTCATTTTGCCTCATGGTAACATCGTCGCATTGATCCCTTATTTTAAATTGCGTGTTTTTACGAGTTTCAATTTCGTGATGCTCATTACGTACTACCGAAGGCCTATGGTACTACCTTAGAATTAGGGAGTGGACACTAGTATTGAGCCCGGGTATTGAGCAAGTATGAAAATCCTGGGGTGAAAATTTTGTTTGTTCCTACCTTTCAAGTCAGAGGATTTGTCCATGCACAGATCCTAGGATATGGGATTCGTGGAAGATATTAAAATAAGCAAGTAAGCAAATTAAGAATAAACACATATATACTTTGATCAGCTCGTAATCGGCGGACATTATAACATCGCGTATTAATATCAAAATATTTTATTTTGAGAATTGTCTTGTGACATCTCGCTAGAAGCATCACGAATAATTAATTCGAGTCCTATACTTTGTCTACTTTCTGTAACACACAAACTATAGACCAGATAGGTCAACTAACACAGTGACTAATACCACTCTTAACGTTTTGGCGGAGTGGTAAAAGCCTAACATTTCCCGCCTATATATTACGAGCTGATCAAACTATAATTATTTCCGATAATAAATCGACGACTAATGGTGTTCTCAACAAAATTGCACGGGTATGAGCAATGGATGTCAAAAACTGCAATTGTCTATACCTTCTTTTCGCCAACTTTGGTGGTTATCATGTGGCGTCCGCAGGTTTTCAAAGGGGGGGGGCGGGTCTCGATTCCCCCAACTGTTCAAAAGTTAATAGCTATTTCCCAAATTCTCATCCGATTAGGTGCATTTTCCTTGAATGACTGCCTAAAGGAGGGTGGGCACATGCCCCTTTGCACACACCAGTGACACCACTGCATGGTGGTTTCAAAAAAATAGTGAAAGAGACACAATGAAATACAGAGAAGAAAATTACTTGTGCTGCCTTGTGCAAGCTGTATCCTACTTCTGATATCAAAATACTTTAGTTGAGCTATATAGAAGTCATGGGTTTTTGTCGCCATGCCGGTATGCAAATTGGATTCAATTATAATAAAATAGTTTCTATACCGATTCAAGAGTTTTACTTTAATCAGAATGATTATCCACTCGTATAGTTTCTTAACTATAGAATTCGTTAGATCTAATTAAAAAGTTGCAGTATAATGGTTTATGCTATTATACTTTCTGAGTTCTTTGACACTGAGCTGGGGCCATGCCAGGTAGTGCTCTCTGGAGTTCAAGCTCAACTACAAAATGTATCTTAATTAGAATTAGTTCTACTTATTTCATTCCATGTTAGGGATATTTTTACATACCTCAGATCCAGTTCTTAAAATTTAGACAGAAAGAAATGGCTGAAATACAAGAGTCCAGCCGAAGTTCGGCTGGACTATAGACTGCCCCACAATCTGGGTTCGGTCCGGTCTCTGAATAATGGAACGTTAACGACACATAATTACATAATAATAGCCTATAAAATATGCCATAGTCCTAACCCCCCGTCGTCGTCGTCATCGTCGTCATCGCCACTGCCACTCCCAATATACCACCATTGCACCATCAATTCGCCGGAGAAGTGACGTAGTTAATTAGATTAATTACCATAGCAATAGATGAATACAATTTTGGATATATCTCCCTGCACTACAACGTTCACTCGGTACCTTTGCATTGAACCATAGATGTCAAAGAACAGGGATAAAGACATGTATCGTAATTCTATGCATATTATGCTGATCCCGCGCACTTGTTAGAGTGCAACCTGCTTGTAGTGCAGGGTGATCTATTCAAGCTTATTCAAAAATTGTATTCATCTATTGCTATGGTAGTTAATCCGATTATTACGTCACTTCTAGGGCGAATTGCTGTGTGATTTAAGTACATTTGAATGCATTATTAATCCGATTTACTTTTATTTTGCTGTCTGCAGACCGGAACCGATTCCTGTTAGCGGGACAATTTCACCAACAACAAGCCCAGGAAATACTCCACAAACACCAAAAAATATTTGGGACAACCCTCGCCTTCCAGACGACATCGTACCACTACATTATTCTATTGACCTCACCATTGATTTGGATAATTTTACTTTCTCTGGGACCTCATCAATGCAGATCATGTGTATCAGTAAAACAAATGTAATATTACTCCATGGAAAACAGTTGACGATAAACACGGAAAAGGTTCGATTAGAATTAGCTGATGACTTTGTTGGTACGGTTCCAGATGTTATCGATGTGAGGTTGTATCCAGAGAATCAGTTTATTTTGGTTGAACTGGAGGACACTTTGGAAGCAAATTCTGAATATTTATTGACAGTAGAATTCGAAGGAAAACTGCAGGATGATCTTGTTGGGCTTTATAGGAGTTCATATACGACTCCACAAGGAGACAAAAGGTAATATAGTACGTTTATATAATCACCTTTTGTGTGACAAATCCACAAAATTGTACTTAGGATTTGGGATTTCGCCATCCAGGCTGATGATTTGATAATAATTATTAAGTAATCGAATCCACTGCGTTTCCCGCGAAGTTTGGATACACTCTCAATTTTCAGGATCAAATTTGCCTACATCATATCAAACGTAATCAACTTTGATACAATCACTCACATCCGTGCATCAGATTGGTTGCCGTGCAATTATATCAAAGTGGTACACCTCGTCAGTCCGAAACCCCGTCAGTCCGAACCACCGCTAGTCCGAATTTTAAGCTTACCTAATCCTAACCCTAACCCTAAATCTAACCCTTAGGCCTATAACCCTAACCCTAAAATTCGGCTAGCGGTGGTTCGGACTGACGGTGTTTCGGACTGACGGGGAGACCCCTATCAAAGATGCACATTTGCGATTCGGTTGGTTTCACGTCCGACGCGTCCACTATTACTCTTTCAAAACGGCATTGTACTTGATTGGCAAAGTTTAATTATTATGCAAGTTCAGTATTTTTGATGGTGACTTACATCACCATGATCACGTTAACTGAATTGAAGACAAGTGAACTGTGTCTTTACATCTTGCATTAAAGTGACGACTCTTTTTTTTCAGGTGGCAAACTAGCAGTCACGAACTACGTCTTATCAAAACCTATTACCAATATCGTATTCTATTCATTAAGATTCAATCATTAATAATGGTATTTCATAAAGTTGCTCATTCTCTCCTTTTTTGTACATATCTTTGATGGTAGATGGATCGCCGCAACGTTCATGTCTCCTACCAACGCACGGAAAGCTTTCCCGTGTTTTGACGAACCTGGACTAAAAGCTAACTTCACATTCTCAATCACCCATCGTCAGGTATGGTTATGTGTATCAAAATTCGGAAGTTCAGTACTACCCATTCGCCGGGTCTTCATCAGACTTGAATGGTGGTTTTGGCCATGTGATGGTAATCGGCACTCAAAACTGTGGAAGATAATATGAAGCCATCCGGGAAAGAATTAAGCAGGTAGCACTTTTAGAAAGTATAAGGGAGGCCCACGTTTCCTGCTGTCGCTCGATCGCTTGGCACTCCACCGTGAAACAACTTCCTCACCGATTGCCACAACCTGATCATACCACCAGTCAAGTATCTGCTAATCTGACGACGACCCGACGAATGAGTCGCAACGTTATGAATTTTGATTCACTTCTGTTATCAGTTGTCTGTAACCAATTTCTCAATGATTCTATGTAGACATGCAAATTTTTATGATTATGAAAAGTGAGATCAATGTACATAATCTTTCTTGATGTCGTTCTGTTTAGGAATATAGGGCATTGGCTAACATGGATGAAGCTGGACCTCCAGAACCAGGACCATCAGAGGGTTGGTTAACAACACGGTTTCTCACCACACCAAAGATGTCAACTTACATTATATGTTACACTGTAATGGATTTTGTTTCTAAAGAGACCTATACAACGACTGGAGTTCTGGTAGGTTTATATTCTTTTAGATTGTAGTAATATCTCTCTGGAATCTGTTCGCTTCTTCCATACGGTCGTGTCGCAAATCACGTCTGTAGGTCTACTTTATCCAGCAGTATGAATCATAGGGATGCAGCATGAATCAAGGGAGCACGGTGGCCGACCGGAACGAGCTGCGACTCATAATCGGAAGGTTGCGGGTTCGAGCCCCGGCGACGCCATCGTGTTGTTCCCTTGAGTTAGGCACTTTATCTCGATTGCTCCTCTCCAACCAGGTGTATAAAATGGGTACCGGCATTCTTAAATGCTGGGAATGTAATATACTCGCTGTGGAGGAGGTGTAGCGATCCCCCTATAGCAACATTATATGGAGGTGTCTGGTCCAATCACCAATGAAAGGGAGATGGGCACTCCGATCATTGTTTATACAGGATCATCTCCTTTACCTTTATGAATCACGGATTAAACCCGTATTCTATTCGAAAAAGACGGCTACACGTATGGTTCTTTGAACACGGGACTGACCCCGTGGAGGAGAAAGACACATCCTAAATTTGTGATACACGTGTATGCTCCCTACGGAACTGGCAATGGTGGTCTTTGGGAGTTGATGGCATATCGGTAAAAGTGGTCTTTCGGAGACCAGGACTACTGTGAACTGTCAAAATCAAGGGTCTCTTCTTGGCTTTCTGATTGAAAATCGCCTTGAAAAACAACCAGAAAATACGAGAGGAATGGGCAATTTGGGGGTCTTTTGGAGCTGAAATTATCAAAATCAAGGTTCCTTCAGATCTATGTTTTGGCCAAATGTAAAGCCTTTCAAAGCTGCGCGGTCCTAAAACAGGGGTTTCTCTGGGGGGACAAGCATTTGCCCTTTTGCGTGTTGATGTGTCTATTTAAATTATCATTTGTGTGGACATGATGGGCGGGGGAAAGAGAAGACAATGAATTAATAGACTAACATAATTTTACTTTATTTGTTATCTGCCGCAATAGGTACGAGCATGGTCACGAGCAGAAATAATTGATGACATCACCTATGGCATGGATGTACACAGAGATATATTGCAGTATTATGAGGAATATTTTGATTACCCGTATCCTCTACCTAAATTAGGTGAGTATGTACTACATGGAATGTAAACTCAAAACCATTTCAAACTTATTCATTGCATTTCTACACGCATACTGAATAATACGACCTAAGCGCACACAAGAATATTGTTTGGGCGCACTACTGTTTAACTATGGCAAATTTAACTTGACACTCTTTTTTTCCTCAAAATCTACATTTCTTCTCATCTAGAGTTTCTCTAGTGATTAAGGGTGCCCACTTTTTTTTTTTTTTTTTTTGGCGATATATTATTTTATAGCCCGTGCCTTCTATTTTAATTTATTTATTTATTCAAAACTATGGTGTCATTCACCTCGAGTGAGATCACTCTCTCGTATCATGTCGATTAGACTATCGTTAAACGTCACAATGGTCTGTTGTAAAGAGAGGTTTTGTGGACGATGCAAACGGATGTTTAATTGTAGTCTGTGGCATTCACTCAGATGGTTAACATCTCTCCATAAACTCTCCGTGTGCGTCAAGATCTGAACACAACTTCTTAGTTTAGAGCGAGTACAATTCTCGCTAATTATTACTGGATAATGGAGTTTGTTCTACTCCTAGTTCTCTTGTTAGTTTTAATATAAAGTTTCATACCGAATGAAGAAGATGTAGTAAGTAATAAATATAACTTAATTAACAGTAAATTGGGTTTTGATTGTCTTCATGTTTGTGTGATAATACTCGTGCTTGGCTGATTCTAAAAGCCTCAATAAGTCCCTGGTTGAACCTCTGGTTCTATGAAGAACTTTATTTTAGCGCCCCTACTCAGGCCTATGATGAAGAGACGATGAACCGAATACCAATCTGAGGGACTAGTCGAGACGAGTGAACCAAGACGCATCTACCAAGCCGTGTGATTATTCCTGGTACCTACCTCGCCGGTTAAAATATTTAGCGAGTCCTATTCCCAAAGTTCTTTATTAGAAATGGTGGAGAAAGCCAAGGCGTTTTGATATTTTTATATCAATGTTATTTTAAAGATCACACTTACAAGAGACAATTTTTACCCTATATTATATATTAATACATCTTGTTCATCGACGGCCGAAGACGTCAGCGGAGTTTCTGAGTGATGCTACGGGCTACCCTTACCATTTTTGTTTCAAATTTTATTTTGGTAAGTTAATATGATGGTGGTAAGTTTTGTTTTGGTGGCATCAACATATATTGTATGTTTTATCTATAGTCTAGGCACGTAGTAGGCCTATTTCATTTCAAAATTTGGCGAGTTGAGTAATTTGAAGGAAGAATTTGTCAATGAAATTCATTCATCGCCAATAGATAGTAAGGAGGATGATCCTAGGCTTCAAGAAGTACTTTCTAAAGTCTCTGTAAACACTGATCATTTGTCATCTTCAGAAATGTCAGAAATTACTAATTTGTTCAATGAATACATTGATATATTTAAAGTGGAAGGAGGTCCGCATGGAGATTATTCTGGTGTAAAACATGAAATAAAAACAAATGGACATCCACCAATTAGATCTCGACCATATAGATATACTCCACATATTCAAGCGGAAATCAAGAAACAAGTCAATGAAATGTTAGATCAAGGAATTATTAAAGAGTCAACTAGTCCATGGTGTTTTCCTGTATGTATGGTACCCAAGGCTGGTTCTCCAGGTTCTTATAGATTTGCGATAAATTTCAAGAAATTGAATGATATTTGTCCACGTGACAATTTTCCTTTGCCAAACATTAACGACGCACTAGATAGCTTAGGCGCTGCCAAACCCAAATACTTCTCAACTTTAGACCTTGCTTCAGGTTATTGGCAAATAGGCTTAGAAGAGAGTTCAAAACCTCTCACCGCTTTTGTGACACAAGATGGTCTATTTGAATTCCAAAGAATGCCATTTGGCCTTCATAATGCTCCTGCGACATTTCAACGCGCTATGCAAGAAGTTTTGAGAGGTCTTAACTGGCAGTTTGTTCTATGTTATCTGGATGACGTCATCATTTTCAGTAATTCATTTTCTGAGCATTTATGTCATCTAAAACAAGTGTTTGACCGTTTTCGTCAAGCTGGTCTAAAACTACAGCCAAAGAAATGTTCATTTGGTCAGAAAGAAGTGAAATACTTAGGTCATATAGTGAGTGAAAATGGTGTTGCGACAGATCCTGACAAAGTCAAAATTGTAAAGGAGTATCCCCCACCTACCAAGGTCTCTGACGCATCTACCAAGCCGTGTGATTATTCCCTGGTACCTACCTCGCCGGTTAAAATATTTAGCGAGTCCTATTCCCAAAGTTCTTTATTAGATTATGCACGCAGTAAATCTTTTGACAGTTCTAAACCGTCGTCTTTCTATGAAAATATAAGACTATGTTTGTATGCCTCATTCCACATTATAAAAATGGTTTCCGCTTTGAGATAAGGCCACAAAGAGTTTTGTAGGTATCAAAAAATCTGTATTTAGTAGTATAGGCCTAAGTTTGTGGCGCCAATTACATAAGAATGTTTGAAATACTTATGAATATGAACATGAAAGCTCGTCATTTGATTGATTTCAACCCATCTCCATTGCATCTCTTATCTGTAAGACAGGGTTGGGCGTAAGACCATCTTCTTTAAATATATCAGGTCATGCTCGGTTAGGTCTGATCTTGGGCGGAAAGGCTGCATGGTGAACAACACTGTGCTGAATGTAGCTTAGTATGGATGAACAATTTGACTACTTTCTCTAAACCACTGAACTGGAAAACTGTACAATGCTCGTACACTTAGTGAGATTCAGTTACCCAAGTATTGCCTCACTGCTGCGCACAACATCAGCAAATAAGATGTAATTCTATTCTAGAAGATTGGACATTCATGGGGCTGTATATCTAAAACTATATATCGTCGTCATCATTGCATACTGACAAATCCTAGATAACTAATAAACCGGTCCTTTTGTATTATCATAACTATAGAGGGCGACATTGTCAACCTTTTTTGCCATGCTAAGCCGTTCTGGCTATTGTCGCCTAGGGCACTTCTTTGATTATATGTAGCAATCTGGTATTCGTTAGTTTGTGGAAATAACGAACATTATTATCCTTTTTGCTCTACGGCAGGGGGGGAAGGAGGATTATGGCCTGTTGAGTAACTGAATACTACTATCGCGGATTCAGGGAAATATGATTGCCCAAATACGCAAATTAACGTGGTGTAGGGATTTTTTTAGCACCATCGTTAGAAATATAAAAACAAAGAGAAACATAGACATTCATTTGATCTTCCCCATTTCATTACATTCTGAAATGACTCTAAATTAATACCATAGGAAGAAAAAAATACAATCTAAATTTTAGCCATATATATTCCAGTATCTATGGGCCGTTTTCTAGAAAATTAAGCTTTTGTAATAACCTCATGGCGTCAAAGTTCACTCACAGGTCCGGTCAATGTTGCTATGTAAGCGATCCGTTGAGTCTGTTACTGAGACTGTAAATTGTGTCGATATCGATTACCCAGGCAGCAGACGACGTTCGCAGGAACCTCAATCTCGACCTACTCCCTAAAATCTTTATCACGTAATGAATACGGAATAAATCACAAACATTAGGGGACTGGATCGGGTTGGAGGTTATTGCGGATCCTTCATCAGTTTCGGCTGTGATATTCATGTAGTAGGGCCCCTAGATCATAATATCACATTACTTGTTAGGGGAGTTCTTGAATTCTATCTTATTTATTTATTATTTATTTTATTCATAATCCAGGGTAGCACAATTCAACCAAATAGCTGGTCTAACGGGGGCCCTGCGATACATTTACACAACAATTATCAACATGCAATTTATATAGAATAGGCCTGTACAGTAGGCCTACCGGTAGGCCTACGCCTACAACTATTTAGGCGGTAGGCCCTATACAAAATTAAAATACAGAAATGCAATACACTTTTCAAAGTAAATAAAAACACATCATTAACAACTACATGCTCAGAATCTGGATTCTATGCCTATAGGCCCTACCTCCAAATCAGTAGGCCTAGGCCTACTCCCTGTAAAAGTATTAACCGGATGGTGGAGGGGGGGGGGGGTATGATGGGCCATGAATAGGCATAGGCCTATATAGGGGGTCATAAAAATATGGGGGTGGGAAGAAGCGCTACTAGGTCATAACATTCATGATGATAGGCCTATAGCCTATTTGGGATTGGGACTAGGCCTATAATTGGCCTAGGCCTAAATATTGTTTGAAAAACTAGTTGATTTACAATCAATAGGCCTACAAAACTTTCGCGCGCTTTCCAAATGGACTTTAGGCTTAGGCCTAAGGGAACAAAACAGACCAGTAGGGGGCCTAGGCCTATTATAGTTCAGGTGTTTAATTATAAGCCTAGGAATATAATTAAACACCTGAACTTTGTGGAATCTAGGTCTAATAGGCCTAGCTAGGCCTATAGGGGCCAAATAATTAAACGGGAATTAAACACCTGAACTTTGTGGAATCATTTGTGCGCGGAAGGGGTGTCATAACAATTTTCAAACCCGAGATAGGGAGTTTCATGGGGCCGTAATTTGTTTTAACCCGTGCGGGTCATTGCCTCTGGTCACTGACACATTTTGGGACTTTTTTCTCAAATTGGGCAAATTCCGCCCAAAATGGTGCGATTTGCTCAGGGCCATTGCATTGTATTTGAACAATTTATAAAAAATAATCTAAGCCTACCACTCATGTCCCCTCCGAGGCTCTCCCGGTGTGGATGAAAAACTGATAATCTAAATCTCAAAATATGGGGGCCGAGCAAAACATAGGCCTATTTCAAATTTGAACGTTTCCGTACTGTTTGATAGGTGTCGTGCCCCATAAAATATGTGTGCCAAAAGTTTTTCCCCTCATTTCAACCTGTAAATAAATTTTGGCCCCCCTTTTTTTTTTTTTTTTTTGCCAAACAAATCCCCCCTCCATTTTATTCTCCCCAGGGCTCATAATAGCATATGATAGCCCTAAGCCCCTAACCATGCTAACCATTTGTATAATGTTATTTCTAATTCAAATTGGAGCGATGTATAGAGCTCGGGTAGAAGAAAACTGGGATGGGGGTAAGTTTTGCCGAGAATAAGTTTGGTATATTATATAGGCCTAATGTTCTGCTTGAAACAGCAGAGTGTAGGGAAAGCCCCCAAAAATGGATTCATTCAGCGAAACCTAGCAAGTTTTGGGTTAAACAGGAGCCTAAATAAATTGAGTAAAATTTGGGGAAAATTCAGTGAGGGAAAATTGCACAACTCTGGTTGACTCAAGAGGATAATTTGGTGAGAGCTTATCTAACATTAGTTCAAAAATATTTGAGCGGGTCACTGGATAACAGCAAACAAAAAGAGGGTCGGTCATTGGGTGAACATTAATTGAAAAATGTCGGCCACACATCACCATTACCCATTTTTCAGTGAGGTGCCCGCATAACAGTGATTGTCCCCCGCATTGTTCTACATAACATTAAAGCGGCTCGTGCATTGATTTGAAAGTCCTACAACAAAATCATATCTAGTGATTAACCTCTAACATCAACATGTCTAATTTTGGAGACTAGTACATGTATTGAGTTCTACTAGCCATGAGAGTATGATGAGACAATTACTATTAAAGATCTGTAACACGTGCTTTGTTTTATTAATATCATTTATTGTTCACATTGTAGCTTTTCATCATTTTTACAAATATCAATATTATGACAATATTAAGTATAACATATTTTATTTAATATTGTACTCTAGAAAAAACTAAATAATGATAAAACCAGATTCGAATCAATTATTCTTAACAGACCGAAAATTGAATAAAAAAATTGAAATGTCGGATAAAAAACAGATCCAACTAATTTGTAGATTAACTGCCATAAAAAGTCATGAACTATACATTCTGGAGATTTCAAGAGTTTCCAATGTTGCATTTGGAAAAGGCAGGCTTTTCAATAAACATCCAAATTGACGGGTACCAATCGTTTTGATAGAGCCTGTAGTGTGGGCCCTGTTCTCACCAATGGTCAAATCATCAACATTACTTCCAAACTTCTGTAGAGTTTGGAACATCCAAAGCATCATCATTGATCACTAATCTTGCCGTAAAATGGAATGAACAGGACCAATGACATTGCCTTGAGGAACACCTTACACCACCATTAAGTTCATTAAGTAAGAGCAAGTCTTAATATGAAGTTAAATTTTTTTTATTTATACACTAGGATTTGCCCTCCAACATTTTGTAAATAGCTGTTTTTGCTGTTTGTTTTGCAACAGACTTGTAGTTGAGTCACTAAACCTGAGTTTCGAGTCATCTTGAGGTTGAGACAAGTCTCAAGTTTGGTCTGAAAGTTGAGAAGAACCATAACATATTTAGTGATAGACTTTGTCCTGAATGCATATTTTCCAAACTTGGACTTTTCAACAAAAATAAAATTTACATTCAAATGCACATTTATTGTAAATTACAAACATTTATATTTTCATAATTGAAAACATTTCACAACCACATCGACTTACAGGTTTAATTTTAATTATTGGTACATAATTATTAGACCATTTTTTGTACCTGAGTCCACTTCATTCAAGACTGAGCCGAGCCCAGTCCATTTATATTTGAGTCCGAGCCAAATTCAGGTCCAAAAAAACTACGACCCACCGCACAGTTGACAATTCAAAAACTCAACCTTACAACAATACAAACAACAACTAATTGTACAAAACAACCATGATAATTAGTAGAGAGGCCACTTCGGTCTATCTGCTCTAGTTAAGATTTTTGTGCATTATTTTAAGACAAAGGTGCCAGCTAGGTTAGAATTAACCATTAGGCGACGAAAAAAAGAAACCCTGTTCTACAGGCTAACAGACCTTTCAAGTAGGGTCGGTCGGCTTTTTTTGTGGTTTTTTTAAATGACCCAAAAAAGCACTTTGTTTCTGAAATTTCCAAATTTGGGTCGGGATTCATTTGTACATGGAAAGTAGAACAGGGTTTTCTTTTTTCGTTGCCTTAGAGACTCATCTTTCTGTTTAACCCAGCTGGCATTTTCAAATGAGCTGAGATATTTGGGTAGAAAAATGCAGTTTGTGAATTTGTTATTTTCAATATTTGTTAACAAAAAAATGCATCTTTATATGATATCTTGATGCAATATTTTGGGAGAAATGCATTATTTTGATGATTTTGCTCAATTTTGAACAAAGAAAGTTAATTTTATCTACATGGTAAAAAATGAAATTTAATTTTTTTAAAGATATTTGAAATAAAAAGTATACCAATACACTGGTATGAATGTGTACATCAAAAAAGTCAATCATGGCAACTTCCTGAAACCAAAGTTTTTGACCTATGACCTCTTGAAAATCAAATGTCAACATAAAATAGTTTTTGGCAGTTTTGCCATCAAAATCAACTGAAAAATGGTGGGAAACAAAGTTGCTATGGTAGCTGAACAACCTGTGACTTCTGAATATATCCTGAAATTGTGGTACCATTTAACATCAAGAACATCAATTGTAGTTAAAGCTTTTGTATAAATTGTAGGCCTATAGCAACAAAACAAATGCCCATTTTAACCAAAATTTCAAATTTGTACCCAAAAATTGCATCGGCAATTTACAGCCCAAAACAAGCATTTTATGCTGACCTTTGATTTTTAAGAGGTCATAGGTCAAAAACATTTGGTTTTAGAAAGTTGCAATGATTGACTTTTTGTTTTTTGATGTACACATTCATATCAATACAGGTATACTCTTTATTCCAAATATCTTTAATTTTGTTTTTTCCATTATTTACCATTAACTTTTTTCGGTCAAAATTGTACAAAATCACCAAAATAATATATATCCTCCAACTATTTCATCAAGATATACAGATGCAATTTTTTCGTTAACAAATATAGAATATATGTAGGGATGTAGCTACAGTGGGCGGTAGTGGGTGGCACTGTGGCAGAGCCCACCACTCAGTTTTGGAGCCCACCAGTCAGCTGCAACTTTAGCACTGGAGCCCACCACTCAGAGGCCCAAATTGCACTGACAATTTTATTGGATTAACAGAATTTGGCCCATTTTGGCAAAAAATTGCCAAATATGCAAGATTTTCATTAAATGTCGCCCACAACAAAAACTATCCTAGCTACAACCCTGTACATATGACATGTATAATTCTCCACAGCAAATATGAATTATGAAGTTCATACTTAATGTAGTTTCAAAGTTATAGCTATTTTAATATTCACATTTTTGGTAAAAATTGTACTCACAAAAACTGCATTTCAACACACGTCACTTTTCAGAAATAACAACCGGGTAAAATGATATGATCGGAATGTGTAGATAAATTTTAACACCATTTAGAAGCACAAAAACCTCAAAATCACTGGCCTCTCTAAATCTTAAATCATAGGACCTGTTATTGTGGCATCCCCGCTATTATAAGCCTATGTAAAAGTGTTAAAAAAAATCCAAATAAATATGTATGCTGAAATGGCCTCTGGTTTTTTGGAGGTCATGGGTCAAAAACTGAGGGTCACAAAAATGTCACTGAACTTTTTCAATTCAAATATCCACCTCAATACATACACTTCTTGATATACATTTCTTTTCAAACAAATACATTTTTCTCCCCCCCCCCCCAAAAAAAGCATAAAATGGGAATTTTTTGTAAAAATGATAAAAATCATGAAGTAAGCATGTTTTAACCCAAATTTTGCCTCAATAATATGGTATGGTGGAATCTGTTTGTTCACAGATATAATATTCGATATTCACATTACCTCTATTTTTCAGGGCAAAACAGCTTGACACATACAAAAATGATGTGAAACCATAAGCCTTATACTAGGCTACTACAGTCATGATAATAATATTGAAATGTATAAACTCACAGATAGATCTATGCAACCAGGCCTACATTAGGTTGTGCACATGAAAGGCAATGTATTCAGAGGGGACTAAATTAAATAGAAAAAGAAGAAAGTAATAATACCGTAACCACTCGGGGATAAGCCCACCCCCTAGATGGGCAATTTCACTTTAAAAAATGCCAAAAATGCAGGGCAGCAGGGGGGGCACTCACATAAATGGTCTGTATGCATGCATGACCAAAAAAACAAGGAAAAGGGGTGTTTTTTTTAGCCAAGGCAAGTTACGTGAATGACACATTTAGGGTCTAAAAAACACTGATTTTCAAGAATAAGGGTAGTTTTCTGAAACTGAACAACTTGTTTAGGGTACCTTTATAAATTTTGGCACTAGCCAAAAAACCCATTAGCAGGCATGGGACTACGCATTTATGAAAAAGTCTGGAAAAGCGCGTAAAATTGGCCAAAAACACCTGAAAAAGGGTTGAAAATTAATAAAATTGCGGAAATGTTCCAGTGTTTCCACTGGAAAATCCCATGCCTACATTAGGGGGTATATTTTATATTAACTTACCTAATTTAGGCTTAAATTTCTTGGTATGGTAAAACTCGTTTAGGGGGTGTTTAAAGAAGATTTGGTCACACATGTGTACACTATCATACTGAAGTGGCCCCCGGGCAAAAATGGGGGTGGGCTTATAACCGGGGAGGGGCTAGTAGTTGAATTTAAAAATAAGAAAAATCTTCCCCATTTGTATATGCCCAATGTATCAGTAATTTCTATCATCTTTTAAGAAATTAAGTATGGAATGTTAATTTTTAAACAATATTTTTAAAATATTTGTTCTTAAGGGGGTACTACACCCCTCAATAAATTTGAGTCTATTTTTGCATTTTTCTCAAAACTAATAACACAGTGGTAACAAAAGTTATGTATATTATAGGGAAGGAATCCAATTACTACACTGGAATTTCAGTGACCCAAGACAAGCAGTTTGTTATTTATGATAAGAAATAAGGTACCGCTAGGATGTACCTCGTTTCCTATCATATATACTGAACCGCTTATCTTGAGTCACTGAAAGTTTAGTGTAGTAATTGGATTCCTGCCCCAATAATGTACATAACTTTTATTACCAGTGTGTAATTATTTTTGAGAAAAATGCAAAAAATAGTCACAAAATTTACCACAGGTGTAGTACCCCTTAAATCTTGAAAAAAGCATTGATTAGAGGTTAATGACTGTGCATCAGTTTTATTGAGGGTATTGTGAAACAGGGTCTTAGGCAGGATTTGAAGTTTGGGTGTGTAAATTCAAAAAACTGGGTGTGTAAATTTAAGATTTGTGTACAAAGTATAGGCCATGTGGGTAAAAACTGGGTGTGTAATGTATTTACAAATTTGGGTGTGTAAAACACTCGAGACCTACACGGCTGGCTGCCTAAGCCCTTGTTGTGAAATATCTAAACATTGAACCGAGGTATATCCCGAGGTCCAAAGCACAATGTTTAGATATTTCACAATACCTGAAAAATAACTGATGCAAAGTCACTAACCTCATTCATAACCGTCACTTTTTCAATTTTTTTTAAAAATTCAATTAACGTTACATTTTCTTCTTTTAATTTGAAAACAGAACACAATTTTAACTTTATCTGTCGTTTTCCCTGTAAAATCGAATAGCCCATTAAGGAAATACCGCTAGCGACCAATCACACTAGCACGCAATCAAGGCATTAGCCAGAGGGGTGTCTTTAAGGTGTCCAAAATGGTCAAAAATACCTTATTCTAATTCTACAAAATCAGAGTGTCCACTTCCTATTCACTCCATTATAAAAATCAGTATTTTAGGGTGTCCAAATTGAAAACAGGGTGTCCAAATGACACCTGGACACCCCTCTGGCTAATGCCTTGCACGCAATCATGCGATGTCCAAATACGGCGGCCAGCGTCCACGTAAATTGTTCGAACGCGTAATACATCATATATAACCCCGGGGGGGCACTTCAATTTGAAATGGATATAGGTGTAGGGCTGGCGCTTTCGCACTAAGGGGCATTCGGTGAGAGCAACATGTAAAAAATATGGGGTCATTGGGTGAGAGCATGATTTTTGGCATTCGGTGAGAGCAAAATGTAAAAAATATGGGGTCATTGGGTGAGAACATGACATTTTTTTTAAATGGAATCTTTGGGTGAGAACCAAAACAGCGCCACGAAAATCTCGAAAATCGAATTTCTAGTTCTAAATGGCTTCAAATTTCTTTATTTTTTCAAAATAAGTAACAAAATCAGTGATAAATGAAAGTTGCTGTTCAAATTGAACTTGTAAGGGTCTTTGGGTGACAGATCACATGGAAAAATAGGGGGTCTTCGGGTGACAGAGCGCAGAGCGAGCATGTGTTCGTAAAAAAATATGGGGTCTTTGGGTGACAGCGAAGCTGAAAAAGGGGGTCTTAACAGCCCTACATACGCGTCACCTCCAAAGTTGGAGTGCCCCCCCCCCGGGTATATAACACGGTCATTGTAGAGCGTACTTTTAGCTACGTCATGAGACACGGTCATTATACTTTTTCAATGACCTGCATTTGCATCCGCATATTTAAAAGTTATTATCTGTGATTGGATAGCACTTGCTGCGTTATGAATATGATTTAAGAACTAAGCCAAAATGACTGCTGGGCTTATACCTGAGTGCACCCTTGTTCCCCGAATGGTTTGAAAAATAGGGGGTGGGTGGGCTTATACCTGAGTGGTTACGGTAATATAACAATTAAAATTCACCTTTCATAAAATATCAATAGAAAATGTATGCTGAAGACTGAAGTTCTAGTTTGCCATTTTATTCAGCAAATATTCAGTTTTACTTTTTGCCAAATGTATTGCATGAAAATTAATTTGTTCTCGTCCCCGCCATGCTAGACCTTTGGTGTTTTCAGTAAATGATAGCCCTTTTGTATGTGTAATGTAATTACAGTAACTCAATTTTCAAAAATGCCTCCCATGGAGCAGATCGTGTCACTGTGTGTCACATGATCTGCTCCATGGGGGCCAAAGGAGGCATTTTTGACAATTGAGTTACTATAATTATTACCTTGTAGTAACATTATGCTATCATATACCCAAAACACCAAAGGTCTAGCATACTTGGTTCGAAAGTTATGAGGTATTGTGATGTACATTTTCTTTTGTGTTTTATTGTCTTTTACTCCATACATGTATGTTTGCCTTTATCTCAATTTCATGTTTGCCGCCTTTGGCCCCCATGGACCAGATCGTGTCACATATATACATGCATCACAGCACTAGCAGTGCTGTGCCCTAATAAGTGTACATAGCTCATCAGAATTAAACCATTAAAACCATGCATTTATAGATGTGGAAATAATGTTACATTATGAAATGGAGCTGAATTAGAGCCACTGAATACAACTTGGGTCAGGGGCGGATTTAGAGGGGGGCACCAGGTGCGTGCCCCTATAATTTTTGCAGAGTGGCGCCTGACTTTATGTATTTTTTACAGATCGGCACTTGACATGGCTCTCCCTCTTTTGAAAATTCCTGGATCCACCCCTGAGTCGGGTCAAATGGTCTTAGAGTCAAGTCCGAGTCACCAGAGTCTCAAGTGAAATCATTGAAGTCCTAAAGCTTGAGTTCAAGTCATTATTTTCAGACTCGAGTCGTGTCTGGAGTCCTAAAATGTCGAGTCGAATCCAACTCAACTCGAATGACTCGACTTGTTACAAGTCTTTTTTAGCAGTGCTCGTTCCCATTCAAAACAAACAAAGTTTAATGTTTAGGAAAGAGAACCATAATCTTTATACTGATTTCCAATTGTAGATCAAACTTAGCGTGGTGGGTTGACTTGATCTTGGGCAACTATGTCATAGGTGACTTCCACTCTGATACGAAATCCAATTGCCAGGAGCTACTTTCAAGTAGATGATGCTGGGGGCACAATTTTTCCGGGCCATCCGTCTCTGGTATTTGTTTGTTGCTGTAGACCAGTTTCTTCCAGACGTGCAAGTTCATATTCTGTAAAATGAAATAATTCAAGACAATACTGTGATACTTGTAATATTGGGCTATTCCAGTTGAAATCCATACACCTCTATGGAAGACATATAGGTCACCAATTCAGGTAACCCTATTTGAAATTCACACCCGGAATTCACACTCCTTGTGTGGAAGATTAAAGCAATAATCAGGGGTGTGAGTGACCACAAATAAAAGAGCCTCAAAATTCTGAAATTTGGAAACCTATAATTTAATTCAGATTTAAATCTGAACTCTCACACCCTGAATAATGCACAATTTCAATCATAGGTTCTTTGTTTCCATAGTTTTCACTAATCACATTATGTCCCCTTTTAACTTCGAGCCAACAAATGCGGTAAAACAAAGAAAATTGCCATTTCATTCCAGTGCCTTTAAGGTACCGTTAACAAACACTTGTTAGGGGGGCCTGATGCAAATGTAAAAAGGGGGGCCCTGAAAATATTTGACCCTCCTAAGGGGGGGCCCTGAAAAAAATGACCACAAATTTTCCTGGGAAAATTGAGTTATACGCTTTTTTTTTCAAAGTTTTTTTTTCGGTTTTGTAGTGTCTCTGGACCTAGACCTAAATGCTAGGATCATGGTTGACCTAAAAAAAAAAAAAAAAAAAAAAAAATAGAATTTTGCACATTGTTTTGTAATTTTAATATGAAAATTGATACATAGTTTTCATGTCATACTCTATTAATGATATCAAAATGCATTCAAATTCAATGCATTTTTTGCATCAGGCTCCCCTCTTACAAGTGTTGTGAACGGTCCCTAATTATCGTCAATGCGTTTTGGCTCGCCGATCGTCATTGAGCTTCATGCAGCTTGGTTGTATAAAGAGACGATAGATACACACAGTTTATATGTCACTGATTCAATGATATGTATGCATGAGATGTATCAGCCATCACAATAAAACCAGAGATAACATGCTTTATTATAAAAACTTAAATTTTAAGCACAAGCAGGCTTAGTCTTACTACTCTTTCACGTGGTATTTCAGTACGCTATTAGGCATAACAATCATGCAAAAAGAAATTGAGGTCATCACTGTGGAAAAATCACACATGGCTTTAAGGGCATGTATTCCATGGGGGTTGGAGTTGTATGGATTTCAACTGGAATAGCCCATTGCAACAGTAAGCCTACAAGAATATTTTTAAGCTAAACAGTATTGTCACATGGAGAGCACACAACAACATTTCTATTACGGTACTGCTGTTTGTTTGTATGTTGCAGTATTTTGCGGCGTCCTGATCATCACGTAAAATCTGGCAAAATGAACTAGGTGATGTACAAATGCTGTTTTGTCAATTAATAAACAAGCATCTTCCATTTATTTATTAGATGAAATCACAGTATTAACAAATGCATGCCCTTAAATCAAATAAAAATTACAAATTATAGTTGTACATACCAGGTCTTTATGCTATTTGTTCACTCTGTAGATCTATGTAAAGTCACATTCTCCTCACAACTGTGGCATGTGGCTAAAGTTGCTGCAATAGTTCACACTGACCTAGCTGTTGGCAAAAGTACAAGAAACATGACTTCATGTCAAGCTAAAAATCATATAAAAAACAAACACCTTTTAGTCCTAGCCCAATTTAGTCGTTGAGTAGGCCAGAGTCAGCACCTATGTTAGGCCTATGCCATGGCATGGGCCTAAAGAAATCCCAACTCACGCTTGCGTAAATTCACATTAGGGTGCACCAGTCACACAATACACAACATGGAACTAAGGTATTGCTGTACCCAACTGCGTGCACACCATTCTATCTCAAGACATGATGTTATGAGTTTTTTCATCAATTATAAGCCGAACAAACTTTTAGTCCTAGGTAGTATTTAAAAAAAATCAGCATTCTTAATAAAATATCAACTATTTTTAATTTGTATGCTGCTGCAGCATACAACTAATTATAGGTTAATAAACATGTATCATTTGTTGGGAGAGAAATTGTACAAAATATAATGCAGACATACTGAGATGTTCATGTGTCTAATGCACGAGCCCCGAAGGCGGAGTGCATAAGACGCATCAACATCTCAGTACAAACTTGTGCATTATTTGTACAATTTCTCGAGCAATAAGTGATACGCATTTATTTCATACACGACTAAAAAATCCTGTGGTTTTTATAATTTTTATAACAAAATTGTCACTAAAATGTTGGAAAATACAATCAAATATAAATGCCTCCACCCGCAAGAAAAATGAACGCATCCGAAAGCACTGCACGTACTACGCTGAGTGCGCGCCAGTCTGAATTATACAATATTTAGGCACGGCTATTAATTTACTAACACTTGCTCTGATTGGTTCATACTATGAAAAATGATAATATTCATGGATGGTTGACATTGGTTGTACTGAATTGCGGCTTCGTGAGCAATAAATCAGTCAATTATGTTCAGGAATAGATCCTATTCAAACATTGGCTTCAAAAGTGGCGAAATTGAAATTGTACGGGACTAATATAAAAATATGAAATTCATGTACATTGTGGAACATTCAACTACGCTTGTTACTCCGCGACTAATTATGCTAACTACACGCACGTACAACGCTACTCTACGCGTCCATATTAGCGAGGCTATCTGCGTACAACTGCTTACCACGCACAGCCACGCAAAGATTATATGTTCCACGATGTATACGAATTTGATAATTTTTCTATAGAATTTGTTTGCAAGCGTTTATGGGTACATAGGCCTACACTCAAGTGTTTACGGATATGCGCGCAAGTGAATATGGGTATGTACGCGGTCGCGTACCTGTTTATGGGTAAGCACACGTTTTTGCGCAAGTTTTTGTGGCTATGCACACAGTTGTTTGTTCCACTTTGCGGGTGCCAAGTGTTTGCTAGTGCTACATTTGTACTCAAGCGCTGTGCTTGCCCACAAGCAAAGCAAAGTTAAGGCAAGTCTAACATGCTACGCTAGAGAAATACTTCACTTAATAAGTCTTAAGTTCAGAATCAGTCTCCAACACACCACTATGTACTGTGTGTGGCTCAAGAGCCACGATTTATGGGCTGCATGCAGTGACTTCTCATTTGCACTATAAACACTTGCAAACGCATGTGCGTACCCATAAACAATTGCGTGTGTGCATACCCATATACCAATAAGCACACACGTGTGTGCGTACCCATAACACTTGCACACAATGCGTGCGTACACTGCGTATCCGTAAACACATACGCATATGTACCCATAAAACAGTTGCAAACGCATGTGCGTCCGTAGCATGGTAGTTGCGTACCCGGCCCATGCTAAGCCATTGTCATGTTTTAGTCAAATGACGGAATCCCACCAGCATGACCAGGTATATTTATATTATTCATTAGATTGTTTAGTTCTGACTTCTGAGAGTGATACTAGTAATTGGGACTGGGACTCGGAGCTACTCAGTCACTCAGGGGATCTCAGCTACTTACTTACCGCGTACCGAACATTCATGTCAGTTAACTTTGCAGCAGTACTGTCATCATGATCAGCCCATACGGCCATGATCATCATGATGATGGCCATGTCCATGATGATTCAAATGCATGAATGCAACCATCGATCGGCGTCCTGGCCGGGGATCATGCAGTGCCACTCCCTGTACTGTGCATTGCTATTCATTGCACTGCAGTGCTGGTGTGCAAACATTGCCAATCCCCAATGCACGGCGTAGTGTTTTTCTTCTGACAGTGACACGTTTGATTACATGATTACTAGTAGTACATGAACTCTTGCAGTTATCTCAACTTTAACTTTACACACAATCCATGGCATAATAAAGGGTACATTTCTGCACTCTTGGCCGGCATTACGTCCTGAAAGGATCCTACTGAGTATCGACGTAAACGTAAACCGTACTGGAAATGGAAAGTCACCATTGCAATCCACGCAATGATTGCCAATGTAATGGTTTGCATGCATGACAGCTCGACGGTGCATGCATGTTGCGTGTGTTGCATACGAAAATTGTCAGTTGCCGGTTCGCTTTCTGCAGCGATTTGACGACCTTTTCTGGGCAAAATCTCTCAAAATCAAAGAGTTGCGGTGTGCCCATTATGATCTAAGTCCGAAAATCTTTACATACACGAAGTTTTAAGTCATGAACATCAGGCAATGTTGACTTTTTTGGAATTTAAAACTGTGTTTTCCGACGACAAAATGGCGGCGTTTTTACCAGAGTTTTTCCGATCCAGACCGGCCTGGCAAAATCTGATCACGATTATCGATTAGGACCAGGGACAGAGAAAATAAAGGTAGAGAAGCGACACTCTCTGCAAACTGCCTATACCGTGCTATACAGCGGTTGAAGACAGGCGTCGTCGCCGGCCAAGTCTTACTACGAACGTGTAATGAGAAGATACCATAGAGTCCTACATAGAGGTCTGAGGAAGAGACGGTCGAATGACCTACCTTGACCTATAATTTATCAGGAGAATCACATTTTGTACCGCTCACAAAACAAAGAGTAGTATTAATATTAATAAGCAGTATTTGCATATTTTTTCCATGACGTCATTTCCGAGTAGCTCCACGTTCACACCAGTTTAAATCTAAACACATGTAAATCCACATAAAATTATCTTGGACACAAAATTTACAACATTATGTATAATTAAAACAATGAAATAATATTGTTTTATCAACCATGTCAATACATTTCGATACGTGATTTATTCGCTGAATTGAAAAGTCCGATATTTCGTGTACTTTACCTTGCACGATAATTTATTAATGATATAGGAAAATCACATTGTACATGTAACTGTCTGCTGTACTTCGTGTCTTCCAATAAGTGCCGGAGTGTCGCTAGCCTGCCAGGGAATAAATAAAGGGTTGCCAGTCATCAAGAAATCCTCCGTCCCCCCCTGCTCTACGGGATACACCAAGGACTCCACCAACGTCCAGAATTGATAGAGGGTCCACTGAAGATGCTGATAGGTTTTACGTGAGTGTTGAGGGCTTGTAGTTGTATGTTTCAAACTTGATATAGTTTGAATATTTCTGTTGATTTTCAGATATTATAGCCTTACCGGATTTATTACCAAGTGCGATGGAGAACTGGGGATTAATGACTTACAAAGAGTCCCGTTTACTTTTTGTACCTGGTGTGACGTCAATAAGTTCGCAGCAGAGTATCAATGAGGTTATTGCCCATGAGCTGGGGCACCAGGTGAGTGGCCCCTACATTATGATGCTGGAACCTTAGTCACCACAATATCATTGCACATTTGGAATATCCCACGATGCTTTGCGTCACGGATAAAATTTAAAATGAGTACAATGCATCGATTTTCAGAAGCGTACGTGTACGGTTTCGTCACACTTTTTATGCATACGTACATGTACTAGCAGCGGCCGCGACGAAAATACGTTGGTGCCTATTGACGGTATCCTGTGTTATATCCTGTTTTGGGATATATTTTATACATTTGGAGTAGGCCTACCGGTATGTACTTCGACTGTTAATGTTCAAAATGCATTACAATATAACATGCCCTATCAAATTATGACGTCATATCATATTATGCGACCTTGACCGGACCCATGGGGCCGGTTGAAAAGTTGTTCGGCTTCACATCGGTTATATGTGCACTTTCGTTGTGCACTTGTATTGACATTTTATCTGGCACCCTATATAATTGTTATTTTAACGGCTATTCAACACCAACATATTTCTGTCGCGGACCAGACTGGTAAATGTTAACTTACTTTTCATTGCATCAAAAAAAAACACCACATGACCCAATTTGAACATAGATTTTTATATTTGACAGAATGTTGCTTGAAACACTATAAACACATAAAGATATGACACATACACAGTTCACATGTACATTGATGCATATGTAGGTTTACACATTATACGCATGCGCATAATATATACATGTATGTGCATACACACTTCTTCACCCCCTTCACCCGTGTACATCCGGGAAAAAAGTTACAGATAGTCATACAAACATTACAACCCCCCCCCCCCCCATTGCACACCATGCACCTCTACACTCCCACATTCCACTATGTTGTCCTACGCTCATCCACAAGCGCAAACAAGCACATCTGACCCCACCCACCTACCCCCAACAAACAAACAAGCACACTAAACATGATTCAAGAATGGAGTGATTTTTAGATAAATGAAACGTCGCATCTCTGCTTTTCGCCGCATGCACAGCAACTCCAGATGCTTTAAACAGGAAATTCGTAAAATTGGGGCAAATGTATGACTGCTAATCAGTACATAAGTTCTCAGTATAATTATTTAATCAAACATAAGGTGATATTTTGGCAGTTGCGGTGACGATTCAGCAAATCGATCCACGTCTTCTTCGTCGTCGTCGTCGCTCCTGTCGTCTTTGTTGTCTGTCCCATCAGAATGTCCTTTGTCGTGTTTCTCTCTCTGATCGTCATTATTGGTTGGTCTGTATCGTAAGGGTCTCTTAGCTCTTTTTCGAGTTTTATCTCGCTTTCGACGTCTTTTTTCCATTCTGCATTGTTAAAAGGATGCAAAAAAAGTTGGTAGTGTGAAGTATTCAGTTTGAGACTTGAAAATCAGTCAAAGTAGAGTGATTTTGAAATGATTCAATTGACCTTTCGGTAAATCTTATGCTGGTTTCATACTACCCTGCCGCTTGCCGCTGAGCGGCGTGGCGCACGCGCATTGCAGACAAACGGACACAATCAAGGCTTGTCATTGGTTGAAACGCCCTGCCGCTTGCCGCAGCGGCAAGCGGCAGGAAAGTATGCTGGAGGCTTTAAAAGCCTTTGCGGGTAGATCTGTGACCTGTGATTTGCCAAAGAAGCTTTTTTTGACCTCTGTGTGAACTTTGACCCGCCATATCTCAAAATGCTCAATGCTGACAGAGTTCCAGTAAACTTATTTTTGAAGTTGGTGGTCTTGAGAAGCAATAGCCATCAAAAACAAAACTGTGGACACCACAACAACGTCATACCCACTGGCATCCGGACTATGGCTATTATGTATCTGATTCTGCATATAGAGGGTTGTCTTTAACACCGGCTTCAACGACAATCTACTTTTGCCTTCGTTTGTTTTTGCATGCGGACATATCTAAATTCAAGACTACATAATTCCAAAGTTAGTCACTTGTAAAGTATACTTGTTATAACTAAGATGTAACATAGGCAGTGATATGGTTATAAACAGACCCCGGTTTGCTGAAAATGATAGTGGAAAGGCCCGGCGCTTTGACAAAAAAACTTGGACCTATAGTCTCCAAAGCATTCTGGCAATCGACGGAACATACCTCTTTCGGAATTCTGTCTCTCTCTTCTCCCTGTTGACGGCACATTTAGATTGCTTCTCTATGATTTTCATATGTGTTACGCGTTGTTTATAATCTTCGTCTTCTTCGTATTTTTCTTTGGCTTGTTTCTTACGTTCATGAATTTGATTTGCTAGACGTTCTTTTTCTTCGGATTGCGTTCGCTATAAGATGAGGAAAAACACACATTCATTTAGGCCCTACAGTTAATTATAATTTGTGCCACGGTATTCATTACCTAAACGTACATATATTCCAAAACCAGTTTACTTACAAAGACGATGACCGAAATAGAAAGATATTAGCTGATATTGTCTGCGTGCATCACGAACGAATGCTTGTTCTGGGAAATCCAACCTACGCTCGTATATATAGCTCTAGTTTTTGCACGAGAACAGAAATTGACACCATATACGGGCGCTCGAACTCGCGCCGAGTTGATCGCCTTTCTGATTGAGCTATAACTATATAGGCGGTTATTACAAACAATACTTTCATTTTCATTCTTTAACACTTCTCCATTTAAAAACGAAATCACACGTTGTCATAATTGCTCGTCTCTTTACCGGCACAAATTACCGTATACGACAACGGTTCTTGTGAACTAAAATGGACCCCGATGAAAATGTGACCATTTTTTAAAGCAAATCATGAGCCCGCTAGTGCTGATTCAAGTATTTTCAGTCGTGGCGCCACAAGGGGTGGGGTGACCCTAAACAAACAACTTAGTGCCGAAAATCACTCCATTTTGAGGCAACAATTGCCAAACTGTATAGGCAAATTTGCCCATTCTCCCATATTGCACTTTTCCCTTCCCCCACAAATTGCTGGTACAGCTACTGGGTATTACCTTCCTTCTCTCACTAGCTTTGCGTAGCTTTTCATCTAGTTTATTCTTCACATCTTCCTCATGACGATTGAGGTGAAGAGACGTTAACCTATGTGTCCGTCTTTGCCGTTGAAATCTTGCGGCATATCTATTGGAATTAGCTTTCAGAGCAACTTCAAATGCTACACCACCTCCCCCGTGTTTTATTAAGCCGGCATTACGCCATTCTGCTAGAATATCCTGCTCTTCTATCTGAAATCAAAATCGAAATCAGAGAATTTGTGTATCATTTGCACACATTGTAACAACTTTTCTTATAGCATAATAGCATATAGCATGTGTGTCTTGCCTGATTAAACCACCTATACACGTCTAGAAGGCTCAATGTGCAACAATTCGAAATTCGAAATACGTCTATAGTTTCAGAACTAATAATTCTTTTTCATAATATATGGAAAAGGATTATTTATTTATGCGCATTTTGATACCCCATTTGTCCAATGTCGTTCAATATGAACAACACAGCAGTGCTTTTGAAGACAAATATCCGAATTAAAAAGTTGCAGTTTACAGCCATTGGTTATACGCAAGAATTGCCACAACCCCACAATTTATATCTTCGCGCTGACTAGCTGAAATAGCTGCAAATTTTAAATACAGGTATTTTCTTTACAAACACTGTATTGTGAATAGTGAACGAAATTGGACGAATGGGGTATCAACATGCACGTAAATAAATCATCCTTCTTTCTATGTTGAAATAAAACAATAATTATTAGTTCTGAAGCTATATAGGCATGTCGTATTTATAACAGCTACGTTACTTTTTGTGCAGTTTTTATAAGACACGAAGTCACCAGGGAAAAATATGTCTCCACGAAGATACGTCTAAACCTAAGACATGTCTCAATAAGAATGTCTTATATAGGTTTTGTCTTCCACCAAGACATACGAGTATGTTTCTATTTTTAAGTTTTCTGTTGTTGAAAACATGTTAATTTATGTAATAATGTCATGTGGTAATGTTATCAATGCGCGATTAATTGCAATATGCGCTCAAACTAGTACGCGGCGTGGCGCGCTATGTCCGCAGATTTGCGTAGCGCCATGATTGCGAATGTATTTTATTATTGTAATTCACTTTTGAATAAAATGTCCGACCGTGATGTCGTAAAACTATGGAATGGGAAAAAAAGAGGAGAAAGGAATAAAAGGACTCTAACTAGTAAGAATTATGGTAAAACTTCGCCTGATGGTGTGATTTCATAGTTTTATTAAGAAGATAAGCCGGCAGAGAACGTAACATGGTGGCAGCGGAAAAAGTAAATCTACAGGTACGCCATTTCCAAGAAATAGCCTAAGAAAGACTCAAAGAAATCACCAAGAAAACATCAACGAAGTTTTCGAAGAAAGAAACTGGAAAATTACCAAAGAAAACATCAACAAAGTTTTCGAAGAAAGAAACTTGAAAATCGACAAAGAAGGTCTCAAAGTCGCTAAAGACTAGTTCAGCTTTGAAGAAGAAACCTTCAGTGAGTTAGCCCTAAGAAGAAAGAAGAGGACGCAGAACTGCTGTTGAACAAGAAGAAAGAAGAGGACGCAGAACTGCTGTTGAACAAGAAGAAAGAAGAGGACGCAGAACTGCTGTTGAACAAGAAGAAAGAAGAGATCGTATAACTGATTAAGGTTTAGTTACGACGGTAAAACCTTAACTGTTGTATTGGAAGAAAGAAGAGGACGCAGAACTGAATAACTGTTGTATTGGAAGAAAGAAGAGAGCGTCACAGATAGCTTCGCTACAGAAGAAAGAAGAGAAGAAAACAGAGTAGCTTCGTGACTGTATCATCATCAATTCCGTTCAAATACCAGAATTGTGAGATTTGATGCATTTTCATCGTTGGAATATATTGCTGATTTGTGTTCTTCTGGAAAAAGACAGGTGAATCGTGTGTTTTCATCAGTGGCAGTGTTGTCTACATGATCTACGCATCGGTGTGGCAGATTGATGTGGAAAATGGATTACGAGAGGCTGTCTTCAGGTTCTAGCCTGCTTGGATTCCTTGCTAAATGACCAGACATTTGGTATGATATTTTGACTGTTGGCCTTTTTACTTGAAGACAATCAAGAGATGTTTATATTTTCACAGATGAAAATGATCAGTAATATATTATAAAATTTAAATGAGGATTGTGCGATAGTGAAGCAAGTATTATAAATATTGCAAATGTACGTGCACAAATGAAAGGTACGTACAACGAAATGTGTATGCACATATCAAAATTAAATGTTGTATACATCATGTTTAGTAGAGATGTAGGCCTAAGCTTACATAATGCACGTCAATCTTTGTGGCATTCAAAAATGTTTTGTTGTGTAAAGCATAATTGCGTTTAAAAACAAAGATAAACAGCAATGAAACATTATATTGTTTTAATTTAGTATTATCATGCACATGGACAAATGTGTGCATTATTTCACATGCAAAAAACTCGAGCCAGAGTACAAAAATGTGTGTAAGATTTTTTATTGGATTGTTGTAATAAGCGACGAGCGTTTGGGATTGCAGCAGTAGTGCGCAAGTCAATCGAGTCGACATTTCTTTAAAAATTGAAATGAAGGGATAAAGTAATATAATATGGTCGTCAAAAAACTGTTGTGTTTAAAATAAGATTTTATCACAAAATGTGCGTATTGATCAGGATTTCATGATGAATTTAAATTTCTGGACAAGCGTTTGGTATTGCAGCTATAGTGCGCAATTAGTCAAGCGACATTTCCATATAAACATGGACATGTATAACTAAATTCATTATGTTTTGGAGAGATGGAAACTTGTGTGAGATTATCATTGGAGAAGAAATTTATCACATAAATTTTATTTGTATTTATGGCAAATGTACGTTTGGAGAATATTTTATAAAATGAATTAAAACGTGCATTAAAAACAAATGTATGCATGAAATTATATTTATGCACACAAAAAGATGTAAATTTAACGCGATTTAAATGTGCATTTTTGAGATGATTGACACAATCATATAGGAGTTCGGGGAGTGTCATGTGGTAATGTTATCAATGCGCGATTAATTGCAATATGCGCTCAAACTAGTACGCGGCGTGGCGCGCTATGTCCGCAGATTTGCGTAGCGCCATGATTGCGAATGTATTTTATTATTGTAATTCACTTTTGAATAAAATGTCCGACCGTGATGTCGTAAAACTATGGAATGGGAAAAAAAGAGGAGAAAGGAATAAAAGGACTCTAACTAGTAAGAATTATGGTAAAACTTCGCCTGATGGTGTGATTTCATAGTTTTATTAAGAAGATAAGCCGGCAGAGAACGTAACAAATAATCTCCACTACATTCTCGGAAAATGGTTCTAACATCTGATGAACCCTCAATGGTTATGTGCCAAAAAGGTTCTATATAAGACCACCTTTGGTTCTGCAAAAGGGTTAAAAAGGGTTAAAAAGCACTAAAATGTTCTTTCACTATAAAGAACCTTTTTTCTTGTGGGTTCCATAGAGGACAAAAACGGGACTGTATGGCCTTTTATTAGATCATTTATTTCTGAAAGTGTATCAACCTTTTGCCAAATGCTTGCCAAAAAGTGCCAAGACATCATTTTTACAGCGTATTTATACTAAAATGTGACATTTCGGTGCCGAAGTTGTTTTCACAAGAACATGCAAAAAGTCCGAAAGCAGTTGATTTCTTAAACTTGGTCCAATTTGTACACACTTCATGACACACTTCGAGTCGGTGGTAGCATATTCCTCGGCAACAAAGCTCTTATATATTTGGCAGAAAATACACCTTAAAACCCCGGGCTTAAAACCCCATGAGAACTACCTGCCGACTGGCCAAACAGAAGTTTTCATTATCAATTGGCCCAATCAGCAACATTGTTAGAATAATTTTACCACACAAAAAAAAATTGGGGTGAATTATTTGCAAAGCTCCATTCTGATTGGTGAAGAAATCATGTAATTGACCAATCAGAGGCAATGTTATAGATCGGCAGGTAGTGCTCATGGGATTAATTTTGATATGATTTGAACAAAGAAAATTTTCCCGATAACTTACTCTACTAGGACCAAAAATGTGATTTCCCTTATACTTGGCTTGTGTTGGATGCGGCAACAGTCGTATAGCTCCTGCACTCCTTGGTGTGTGTTTTGATGAAATGGGTTTAAAATCATCACGGTCTAAAAGAGAAACATAAAAATTATACTATCATGTTATAGATGCAACAATGCGAAGGGAACGCGTTCATTATAATTAGGCCTAAGTTAATTGTTGAACAAAATAGATTTCAAAGCACATCGGCTATTTAGGACTAATAAATATAATAATACACAGTACCAGTAATTACCAGTAATTACCAGTGTTGATACAACATTGGTATTTTCCAATCGTCTGACGTTAACACCCACCCATTCCCCATACACAATCTACCCAATTATTAATAAAGACTTAGTAAATGTCAGTGATTGGCTTGCATGTAATAAATTAAGTTTGAATGTGTCGAAAACAGAATTCATGTTAATGGGGTCAAGACAACGTCTTGCTGTAGTCAAAGACCACGACATCAATGTCAACATAAATGGTGTTAAACTTCGTCAGGTACACAACTGTAAACATCTTGGTGTCATTGTAGATGATAGTATGACCTGGCATGATCAGGTAAACAACATCAGGAAGAAAGTTCTTTCAGGTCTATACATGCTCAGAAAATGTAAGAATGTATTACCATCAGAAACAATGTCTCTCATTTTTAAAAGTGTTATTGCACCTCACATAGACTACTGTGATGTAATATGGTCTACTTGTAATGTTAATGATATGGATATTGTTCAAAAACTCCAGAATAGAGCTGCCAAAATTATCACTGGCGCTAAATGGTCTGATTCTAGTTCAAACGCACTGTCAGTTCTAGGTTGGGATTGTATTAAGCAAAGGTGTGATTATCATGATGTTGTTACAATGTTCAAAATTATGAATAACGACACGGCACCCTATCTAAGTGATCGTTTTAATCTGAGAAATAATGAGAGATATAACCTTCGTGGCTATCGGGCGCTAAGCATTCCTAAACCTAACACAAATTTTAAGAAGAGAAGTCTAAGTTACCGGGGTGCTGTGTCTTGGAATGCGCTAGATGACCATCTAAAAGCTGCCCGTAATGTTAAACATTTTAAATACTGCTTTAACCATGTTGATAGTATTATATGAATGTTTTTTATTTATGTGTCATAGAAATTCAATCTTGACTTCTTGCTCCTGTACAATATGATGTTCCTTAAATGTGTATTAGTTTAGTGCAATTTGTAAAATCGCCTTAATTCTGAATTTGATGTAGACTTTTGTCAATGTGGTTTAATTTTCCTATATTGCTGGTGCTCTTCTTTTAATTAATATTTTTGTACATTATAATATAGCTTATAACCTATTTTATATTTTAAAAACCGTGTCATTGTGTTATGGATGCATGCTTGTGGATTTAGGATGAAGGTGCGCTATGGGAGTAAGATGTGGGTGCAAGGGGTGTGTGGTTATGTGGGTGTGTGGTATTTATGAGCGTGCTGGAGTTGGGGTGTACTTGGGGTGTGTATAGGCGTTTGTAGCGCGAGTGTGAACTTGGTGAATGTGTAAGTGGTATTCAGATATATATGTTGCAATATAAGGTCTACAACTTTTATTTTATTCTGGTGATTATATTTATCTTCTTGCCTATTTTCTTAGATTTTGATGTCATACTGAAATGAGTTTTAGGGGCCTACTGGGTTTTAAAAATTTTAAAAATATTATATGTTCTTATGCTTTCATAATTTTGTAATATACTGACTATTGTTTTAATAATGTTTTAATAATTGTACGTACTAATTTATAATTCTGTTACTTTAATGTGTATATGCCACGGACATGTGGAAGAACAATGACTTTTATATTGAACATGTTTTACCGTGAATAAATAAAGATATTATTATTATTATTATTATTATTATTATACCCACCCCACGTCCTAAACACAATACAGAAATAGAAAAGAGAGAGGAAGAGAAAACTACAAAATAAAAATAAAATTGCTAGTGTATAATAAACCACCGCATACATATAATGTCGGTTTACCATTTCATGCAGCTGGGCCAACACCTGTTATATGGCAAGTATTGCACAATAGAAGAGCGATAAACTAGGTTTATTGACAAAAATCCCAAGTTTCTCGCTCGAGAAACCAAAGTTTTTCAAAACTTTGCTCCAATCGATAAACTTAGCTTTCCAAATCGAAAAACTAGCTTTATCAAATTCGAAAAGCTAGGTTTTTGAAAACACGATTTTCAATTGAATTCGATAAGCTATAGGTTTTTGAAAAACCTGGGTTTCTCGATCGAAAACCAGGTTTCTCGGCCGATAAACTAGGTTTATCAAAATTTTCGCTTCTCGAATCGATAAACCTGGTTTTTCAAATCGAAAATCTTGGTTTATCAATTTAATCAGCAAAGTTTTTGAAAAACTAGGTTTCGCGATCAAAAACAAGATTTCTCAACCGAGAAACCAAGTTTTTCAAATCGAGAATACGTGCCACCGTCATCATATTTTTATCTTTAGTTGCATGCATGCATATATGCAGGGCACAATGCAGAATCTCGGCTTGAGTTACAAAGTTACCAGGATAGAATTGTTTCGTGTATAGTAACTGGGCAGTTGTCCTAGATTCTGCTTGCAATTCAAACGTGGATATCACACATGGAAATGAGAGTAGGCGAGAATATAACGAACACATTCCAAATGCCGAAAAAAAGAGCACGCCACCAAAAAATCTCCTAGGCCTACCATTTATCTTTAAATCACAAATTACCATGTATCAAATTAGCTCTAGTAATGGGACGCAAATTATACTCATGATCAAGATCCATCTCCTCTAAATCCGAATTCTGTCGGATGATCTGGAATAGTTGCTCCTGGTCTTGGGGTGACGAATTTGGACGGCTTCCACTAGCATAAGAGTTCTGTGTTCTTTTGGCGTTGCTGTTTTGTGACGGATTGAGTCTTGTTTGTTCATCAAGGTTTGGATTTGAGTCTAGAGAACTTGGTAAGATTTGGTCGGCAGCGTTGACTTCAATGTCGTAATCAAAAGGCATCTGCAAGAATTCAATGCCAATGGACACAAAATTTGTATTGCCCATAAAGCTCCAAAAAAGGATTTTTAATTGTAAAATAATCAACTTACGTAGGATTGATAGTACCACATTTCCATTTTCCTTCCAGTAGGCATATAGCGTCATTTTTTCCCTTTGAACGGGTTTGCTGTTTTCACATTTACTACATCTTCAGGAAGTTTTTTCCACACATCCACCACTCTCTATGAGAACAACTTCCTCAAATTCAGACCTTTCTTTAGATGCCGCTTGATGAGTTTGACGTTGTGATCCATAAATAAAGTTTATTCCGAGGACTTTTCAGATGGTGTACTCATCTTTCATTTCAAACAAGATGGTCTTTATAACAACTGTTTCAACCATTTGTTCTTTTTTTTTTTTTTTCCCGGCTCGGTCCGTAATACTAACACTTGGCTTGGGTCTCTTGAGCATGTGAGGACGTGTAAGAAGGGACATGTTTAGATAAATAAAATTTATTTACCTTTTCAATGATACCTGTTCAGTAATTCTTCCTGTTTTAGCGAACTCTCATTTTACTCTCATCTAGCGGGGACAATAAACAATAAACTTACCACATCATCAATGCGGGATTTGGCCATTTCGACTCCGCTGTTTCGTTCCGCTATACCGAAATCTTTTCCCCTCACAAAATGTTTACAATCAATATGGTGCTCTATTTGACTTTCAGAGTTTTACAATTAGTGAGAGAAAATAAAGAACGGCACAACCACTGACCAGCTCATAAAATAATACTAGTCCACACAAATAATCACGCGTGCGTTACCAGAGTAATGATATCATCATGACGATGTGCGCGCGAGCGCAGCGAGCAAGACATGGCGCGCCAATACACGCGCGAGTATACGCGTTTGACTATGATATCATCTGTTGGTTTTGGGCAGGGAATTCAACCCCCAATAATTAGCCTATATTAGCATATTATTTGAGTTATCAAATTAAAACTATTTTGTTTTTTGTTTGTTTGTTTACTTGCTTGTTTGTTTTACATACCCTGTGATGATAGCTCTTGAAATTTTTCAAATAATGAGTTACCATAAATGTTCATATTTTGTTATATTCAGTATTTTGGTAATTTGGTAACTCACGCATGGTGGGATTACATGCTACTGAAGGAGGGACTTGCATCGTATGCTGTTAGGATTGCAATACCAAACCTCTATCCTGAATGGGACAGTGTAAGTATTCCAGAAACATGCACGGGTATTTAGATATTTCGGTATTTAGGTTTTTCTTTGTCTAGAAAGCATTGGTTTGGACGCAACCATTATCAGTTCTATTTTAAGGTTTTACACCCTTCGCAAAAAGTAACAAAAAATGGTTTTAACCCGGGTTTTAATTAAGCTGTCTTGTATATGCAGAACCTTATAATAAATAGTTCAACAAAGACCTAAAATGGTTCTGCAAAGGCGTTAAAGAACCATTTTGGGGTTCTTGCAAATTCCCTAGAAACCTCTTTTTTTCCTAGAAAACGTTCCTGTATGTAGAGCCCTTTTTTCCAAGAGTGTATTTGTACATTCTGATTGTAAGTAAAAAATGTAAAACTTTTTAACTGGACACCTTCTGATTTTGTTCATTTTAGTGAACAAATGCAAAATTTTATCACTTTTGAATAAAGTTTAGAGGGTATTACCGAAATAAACAACATGACATAGGTAAATAAATAAATATTCACTTATGTAAGCAAAAATTACTACACGCCACAGACTATGCCAAGGGCATTATCGTTACTGGAGTAGCGCGGTAACAATGTCAACACACAGTTCCAAAAAGGCTATTCAAGGGCGCATTACACCAAATCACTGTGCATAAAATGCGATGAGTTCTGATTAAAATTAGCTATTTTCCGGCGATGAGTTCTGATTAAAATTATAGCTATTCTCCCTTATATCACACGGTGCATTATTCCATGTAGTACCTCAACCTGCAAATTTGTTGGCCCGATTATTATGATAATTTTTGGTCAACATTTTGAGGATTTGAATCATTTAATAGGTGTTTTTTTGTTTCTTCAACTTCCAGGATACCCAATTTCTGATACGTACATTACATAGGTCATTGGGTAGTGACGCTTTTGCATCATCTCGTCCTGTACAAGTGCACGTGAATACGGCAGCTGAGATTAGTCAAAACTTTGATGTTGTTGCCTATAATAAGGTAGGCCTTAAATGGTATAGAGAGATTGCGATTTCCAAACGTACGTATCACGTCCGTGCAATAAATTCAAAATGAAATCACTCTCCTATTACGGGATTTTGAATATATTGCACGGGCGTTCGATACTAGGCCTATGTTTGGAATTCGCAATATCTCTATTTTGTAAGTTTTGTACAAGTTAAAGTTATAATCATTATCTTACATTGTTACACAAACAACCAAACTGGGTCTGAAAACTTGTTCCAGTTGTTTGTTTGTTTGTTTGTTTGTTTGTTTACCTAGGATGTCCTCAGGGGACACACGCTTGGGTCCATGAAAAATCCATCGCGGTCTTCATACATCAGTCAACATCAAAAGAGAAGCTAGGTTGAACTCCGTGTCAAAAAAAAAAAGTTGTCTCACAAATACCATCCAAAACTAAGAGCCCCGGTGATATTGATGCTGTAAAGTACATGGGAAATTACATGCATCAAGAACCAGTCTTATTTTGCAAGGAGCATTGTGGTGATGTGGTGACAATCTTCTTGGTTAAGATCTAGAATTAGAAGCATCAGTGTGAGGACAGATAATTTAAGCATAAGAAATTGAGATGATGGCATGCAGCGACGAGGGGGAGGAGGAGGAGGAGGAACTCCGAGGAAGAATGTCACCGTTGATTTGTTTTGATATTGTTGTTACTGTTCAATAAGATGATTATAAAATTATTGTTTTTTATTTTTATTTTTGTATTATTTCCATGCTTATAGGCTCCTGCAATTCTACGCATGTGCAAATCATTTCTGGGAGAAGAAACGTTCCACAAAGGTTTACAGGTATAGAATGAATATAGGCCTATATCGTAAAGCATATTTGTCAACAACATAATATTCACTTTGGTTTTAACATCTGAATCTGTTGATGTTTTCATTGCTTTTCATTAAAACCCGTGTTCCTAAATATGCCCTGCTATGTATACTCGAAAACACTAAATTTTGACTTTGATTGGCAGACATCCTCGCGCTGTATATCAATTAATTCCTTATTTATAGCTATTTATTTCAAAATACCGATTAACCCCTTATTATTTTCACAAATATAATCCCGTTGTAACTTTCTGGAACGCAGTAACCTCCGCACCATTACACTATAACCTTAAATTTTAATCCTATTTTTTACCCCTTAACCACAACCCTAGCCACGATCCCCTATTATATAGTCCTAACCCTAAATCTAAACCCTTTAAATAGATCCCAACCCTAAACATTATAACAGGATACGGAGGTGTTACTTTGGATTTATATTTTAAGCATGTTTATATTTGTAATATTTCTTTCCTCCTGCCATCTAGATTTACGTCAGAAATCACGCATACTCGACAGCTACCAATGATCAGTTTTGGGCCGCTCATCAGCAGGTACAAAAATATTTCTGATTACCTATCAAATGATTTATACCAACGTAGGGCTCAATTCCACCATCAGTGGTCTTACTAGAATAGATCACCATAAAATTCATTAAAATTCCGATTCTTTATTAATTTATTTTTAACAAAATGTCGAGGTTAATCCTCCCGGGGGTTAATCGATGCCATAATAATCATGTTTGAAATAAACTGAAATGTTCGTGGGCTATAATAATTGTGCCCGTCGTATGTCTAAAATTCTACAGGTCCTCAATTATGGTACGAGTACTAATTTATTTTTTTTCTCATTGATATCAGGCAGCTGATGAGGCTGGTCTAGACATAGACGTGGCAAGCATTATGCATACCTGGGTACTCCAGATGGGTTATCCTGTCGTCACCATCACCAGAGATTATACCAATAGTGGCGTCATCAGCTTTCAAGATGACCAAAAACGGTATTTAAAAGATCCAAAAGCCAACACGGACACACCGTATGATGACTTGGGGTAAGAATAGACACTAGTGACTAGTTTGTTTAGGTGAATAGTGTAGTGCGCCCTTGAACTTACTTTTGGCACTGTGTGTTCGCACTTTTATCAATCTTCTCCAGTAACGGTAAGATATCTTAGCTTAGTGTGGATCATACACTCTTTATTATTTTAACTACTATTTTAAAGCTGAATTTATACTCAATCGCTTTATACTCAAACTCAGTTTTGTGCCCGCTGCTTAATTGAATGTTAACCAATTCAGCTTTATGGTTGTTGGAATGTTTGTGATCTTGACGATGTATTTAAATGGAGTTAGATTTGGCGAAAATTTCACTCTATTTTTTATTCGTTTGTCGTTTTTGTTATTCAGATATGTCTGGTGGGTGCCTCTGACGTTTGCTTCCAGATCAGCATCAAGTTCAAATAATCAAATCGTATGGATGGAGAATGGACCTGGTATAACATTAGCATTAGTATTAATAATATTTGTCAAAATAATGGCTCAATCAATGCTGGGTGGGAATTAGAGGGATTCCAACAGCAGGGAGTGGGAAATGATTCCAATTGAAAGCTGCCATACCTCTGTGGAATTTTTGGGAAATGTCTTCCACAGAGGGGGTGTGTTGTTAGATGTAATTGGCTTCGGTTAATATTTTTTAAACCTATAAGCTCCTATAGTCTCCTTGTATATGTTCCACGACTGGGGTATTTCAAATGGAAGTTATCCGATTTTCTATTCTATTTGAAATCCAAACCCCATCTGTGAATAGCCCAATAGAGGAATTCAAACTTTTTCAGTTGAGTTCCCTTTGTTTAATCAAAATAATGCTACGTCAAATTTACAAATAGCCCCTTATGTTTAGTGTATGACGAAGGAATACTAATAATGGTAATCATGATGGTGATCATGATCATGATGATGACGATGATGATGACGATGATGATGACGATGATGATGGTGAATCTTGATGATGATGACGATAATGACGATGATGATGAATCTTGATGATAATGATAATGATGATGACAATGATGGTGATGATAACGATAATGATGATGATGATGATGATGATGATGATGATGATGATGATGATGATGAACTTTTAACTTACACTTTATCAATTTCAGCTGAAGCCTCCGTAGAAGGTGCCACATCTGATTGGTTGCTTGTTAACCTGGATCAAACTGGTTTCTACAGAGTCAACTATGACACTCAAAATTGGAAGCTACTCAGCAAACAACTGGTCACAAATCACAGCGTAAAATATAATTTCACTCTTTTTATACAGTAGGCCTACTGACTTTGTAAAGTACCGTAAAGTCTAGAGTATAAGCCGCGAGGGTATATAGGCCTATAAGCTGCAATACGTATTATTTGTACATACAATATGAAGGCTTCGTTGATTGTATAGATCACCGAACATAGACCATGTCAAACACTAGACATGATATGGCACCCAACTTTCGCAATTAAAATTTAAATGTACGGCGGACGCAATAAGATGGCACTGCACGAAGAGGGTAAAAGTCTTTGAATTTCCCGGGTTTTCCACATGAAATACTGCCCTCATGTTGTGTGCACCATACACATGAGACCTCGAAAAGACTAATGCAATCAAACAAATAAACTTATTTCTTATCTCTATGATCCAATCAGATGATTCCTGTAGCAAACAGAGCAGCACTCCTGAATGACGCCTTCAGCCTAGCGAGAGCAGGAGCGATGAGTCAAGCCATTGCATTAGATATCACCTTGTACCTAACCAATGAGACCCAGTATGTACCTTGGCAAGCTGCTAAAAGTGCTCTCGGTTACCTTGACAACATGCTCAGCAAGACAGGTGCATACGGGACATTCCAGGTGAGATTGCAAATCTTATATGTGCAAAAGCTTCACAGTAACCCCCTGTTTTTACCATCGTGTTTGCATAGAAAAGAAACGCAGCTTTTATCGTTCATCGCCGGCGAATGTAGTATAAACCCAAAATGCTTTCTCATGTACTTTTCCATCTTTCACAGAAATACATGGCGCAACAGGTAGCCCCTTTATATAATCTTTATGGTTGGAATAATGAAGGAACTCTTCTTCAAAAGTAAGTTTTGGATTAAAGGAAAATATAATGTGGCGTTGCCTTTGCATGTGCGCGCTCGCTAACAGTTTAAAGATTTGCTATTTAAGTTGTAGCTTTATGTTTCATTGTCTCTTTGTCAAATGAAAATGCTCCTTATCATATGGTATAATATGTGTGGGGTGTGTTGGTAGTGTGGGGTGTGTATGTGAAATTCAATCATGTGACATAGAAAGATAGATGGGCAGACATGACGGTGATGGAGAATCAACTGAGATCATCGTTACGTCCAGCAGATTGATCGATCGATTGCTTGATAGATTGATTGATTTATAATCAGGTTTGCAAGAAGTTTGGGGATAAGCACTGCCTGTGGATATGGACTCGAGGATTGCCTGGAAGAAGCGTCACGTCTCTACAGGCTTTGGATGAATGATGCTTCTAATAATCCGTGAGTACAGTCTGCTACTTTTAAACCAAATCGTCCGCACAATGTTTTGTTGCGTTTTCTATTATCTCTGAGACCTACCGATTCAGAATCTGGCGGGTGCCACCCTGGCACCCTTGAGCATTTTGAAATAAATGACCCCAAAATGACCCCATAGGTTTATACAGGGGTAAAAAATTCAAGGTGTCCAAATATCACCTTAAAGTGTATCAAATCATTTGTCTAGGCCTAAGGATCACAAATAATTATGTAATTTTGGTTCAGAGGTTATGTGCCGCAACAGGTCAAGGGTCAATTTCTAGTTTGCGTAGGGGTCAAAAATTAAAGTTGCTCCGATTTTCGTGAAAGTTGTAGCACATTGTTTGTCTACCAAACATAATAATTTGCATTAACTCCGATGTCTGGTTAATGAGTTACGGAGACAAATATCGTGAGATTTGAAAGTGATATTTGAACACTTTTTGACGCCTGTATAACCCTATGGGGGTCATTTTGGGTTATTTATTTCAAAATATCAGAGATACTTTTGAGTCAAGCCAAATATTCCTATTTCAGCATCAGACTAGTAGTATAGATTAAACAAATATCAACATTTTAGTAGACCGGTTATCTGTTAGTAGCTTGCTATCTACTGCTGACATTGGTATTGATGAAGGATATCACTATATATTCAGTATAATTATTCTGATGCATAGTATGTGTGTGTTGATATACCATTTTCAAATATTAATGAGTACCTATTCACGATATTTGTATTGATGAAAGTAGCTGTCTACAATTATCATTAAATTTGAGAGTATAAACGAACATAATACAACTGCTGATATTAGTGTTGATGGAGTAGCAATCTACTGCTGGTATTAGTGTTGATGAAGTTGCTATCTACTGCTGATATTAGTGTTGATGAAGTAGCTATCTATTGGTAGTGACGAAATAGCTATCTACTGCTGATATTAGTATTGATGAAGTAGCTATCTGCTGCTGATATTAGTGTTGATGAAGTAGCTATCTACTGTTGATATTAGTGTTGATGAAGTAGCTATCTACAGTACTGCTGATATTACTGTTCATGAAGTAGCTATCTACTGCTGATATTAGTGTTCATGAAGTAACTATCTATAATTGGTAGTGACAAAATAGCTATCTGCTGCTGATATTAGTATTGATGAAGTAGCTATCTACTGTTGATATTAGTGTTGACGAAGTAGCTATCTACTGCTGATATTAGTGTTCATGAAGTAACTATCTATTGGTAGTGACGAAATAGCTATCTGCTGCTGATATTAGCATTTATGAAGTAGCTACCTGCTGCTGCTATAAGTGTTGATGAAGTAGCTATCTACTGTTGATATTAGTGTTGATGAAGTAGCTATCTACTGCTGATATTAGTGTTGAACTACTGCTGGTATTAGTGTTGATGAAGTTGCTATCTACTGCTGATATTAGTGTTGATGAAGTAGCTATCTACTGCTGATATTAGTGTTCATGAAGTAACTATCTATTGGTAGTGACGAAATAGCTATCTGCTGTTGATATTAGTGTTGATGAAGTAGCTATCTACTGTTGATATTAGTGTTGATGAAGTAGCTATCTACTGCTGATATTAGTGTTGAACTACTGCTGGTATTAGTGTTGATGAAGTTGCTATCTACTGCTGATATTAGTGTTGACGAAGTAGCTATCTACTGCTGATATTAGTGTTGAACTACTGCTGATATTAGTGTTGATGAAGTAGCTATCTACTGCTGATATTAGTATTGATGAAGTAGCTATCTACTGCTGATATTAGTGTTGATGAAGTAACTATCTATTGGTAGTGACGAAATAGCTATCTGCTGCTGATATTAGTGTTGATGAAGTTGCTATCTACTGCTGATATTAGTGTTAATGAAGTAGCTATCTACTGCTGATATTAGTGTTCATGAAGTAACTATCTATTGGTAGTGACGAAATAGCTATCTGCTGTTGATATTAGTGTTGATGAAGTAGCTATCTACTGCTGATATTAGTGTTGAACTACTGCTGGTATTAGTGTTGATGAAGTTGCTATCTACTGCTGATATTAGTGTTGACGAAGTAGCTATCTACTGCTGATATTGGTGTTGAACTACTGCTGATATTAGTGTTGATGAAGTAGCTATCTACTGCTGATATTAGTATTGATGAAGTAGCTATCTACTGCTGATATTAGTGTTGATGAAGTAACTATCTATTGGTAGTGACGAAATAGCTATCTGCTGCTGATATTAGTGTTGATGAAGTAGCTATCTACTGTTGATATTAGTGTTGATGAAGTAGCTATCTACTGCTGATATTAGTGTTGAACTACTGCTGGTATTAGTGTTGATGAAGTTGCTATCTACTGCTGATATTAGTGTTGACGAAGTAGCTATCTACTGCTGATATTAGTGTTGATGAAGTAACTATCTATTGGTAGTGACGAAATAGCTATCTGCTGCTGATATTAGTGTTGATGAAGTAGCTATCTACTGTTGATATTAGTGTTGATGAAGTAGCTATCTACTGCTGATATTAGAGTTGAACTACTGCTGGTATTAGTGTTGATGAAGTTGCTATCTACTGCTGATATTAGTGTTGATGAAGTAGCTATCTACTGCTGATATTAGTGTTGATGAAGTAACTATCTATTGGTAGTGACGAAATAGCTATCTGCTGCTGATATTAGTGTTGATGAAGTAACTATCTACTGTTGATATTAGTGTTGATGAAGTAGCTATCTACTGCTGATATTAGAGTTGAACTACTGCTGGTATTAGTGTTGATGAAGTTGCTATCTACTGCTGATATTAGTGTTAATGAAGTAGCTATCTACCGCTGATATTAGTGTTGATGAAGTAACTATCTATTGGTAGTGACGAAATAGCTATCTGCTGCTGATATTAGTGTTGATGAAGTAGCTATCTACTGTTGATATTAGTGTTGATGAAGTAGCTATCTACTGCTGATATTAGTGTTGAACTACTGCTGGTATTAGTGTTGATGAAGTTGCTATCTACTGCTGATATTAGTGTTGACGAAGTAGCTATCTACTGCTGATATTAGTGTTGATGAAGTAACTATCTATTGGTAGTGACGAAATAGCTATCTGCTGCTGATATTTGTGTTGATGAAGTAGCTATCTACTGTTGATATTAGTGTTGATGAAGTAGCTATCTACTGCTGATATTAGAGTTGAACTACTGCTGTTATTAGTGTTGATGAAGTTGCTATCTACTGCTGATATTAGTGTTGATGAAGTAGCTATCTACTGCTGATATTAGTGTTGATGAAGTAACTATCTATTGGTAGTGACGAAATAGATATCTGCTGCTGATATTAGTGTTGATGAAGTAGCTATCTACTGTTGATATTAGTGTTGATGAAGTAGCTATCTACTGCTGATATTAGTGTTGAACTACTGCTGGTATTAGTGTTGATGAAGTTGCTATCTACTGCTGATATTAGTGTTGATGAAGTAGCTATCTACAGACTCTGCCCTCCCATGACAAAAGGAAGTATGGGACAATTTTTTCAAAATGCCTTTTTTGGCTTAAATTAACTGTTTATACCCCTATCTTTTTGTTTAATAAAAGTTTGGCTAAGTTATATCTGCAAAAAGTAGGTAAATCGAAAAAATAATACTTGCTTCCTTAGATTTGTACACACAAAGTATAGGGCATTTAGCGAAAAACCACCACAAAAGGAAGTATGGGACATACAATTGGAAATTTGTGATGATTTTATGTAAATAATCAATCATTGTTTTTAGGAAATTGATACTAGTTGATAAGGTACACTGATTTAACATACCAGAACACCATATAGTATGAATATTACGTAAAATATTTTATAAATCAAGGAAAATCTGGTTTTTGCCCCATATCTCAATAACATCAATTTGTCCCATACTTCCTTTTGTCATGGGAGGTTAACTGCTGATATTAGTGTTGATGAAGTAACTATCTATTGGTAGTGACGAAATAGCTATCTGCTGCTGATATTAGTATTGATGAAGTAGCTATCTGCTGCTGATATTAGTGTTGATGAAGTAGCTATCTACTGTTGATATTAGGGTTGATGAAGTAGCTATCTTCTGCTGATATTAGTGTTGAACTACTGCTGGTATTAGTGTTGATGAAGTTGCTATCTAATGCTGATATTAGTGTTGATGAAGTAGCTATCTACTGCTGATATTAGTGTTGATGAAGTAACTATCTATTGGTAGTGACGAAATAGCTATCTGCTGCCGATATTAGCATTGATGAAGTAGTTATCTACTTTTACTATCAGTGTTGATGAAGTAGCTATCTACTGGTGATATTAGTATTAATGCCCGATAAAGTAGCTATCTATTGGTAGCTATCTATCAACTGCTGTCTACTGATGATTAGTGTTGATGAAGCTGACATCTATTGCTGATATTAGCATTGATGAAGTAGCAATCTATTGCTGATATTAGTGTGAAATAGCCATCTGCTGCTGATATTAGTATTGATGAAGTTGCTATCTACTGCTGATATTAGTGTTGAAGTAGCTGTCTACTGATGATTAGTGTTGATGAGGCAGCTATATACTGCTGATATTAGTATTGATGAAGTAACTATATACTGCTGATACTATGTACTACTGGTATAAGTATTAAGGAAAGTAATTGTTGATGAAGTTGTTATCTACTGCTGATATTAATTAGTATTGACGTTGCTATCTACTGCTGATATTAGTGTAGATGAAGTAACAATCTACTGCTGTTATTAGTATTGACGAAGTAGCTATCTGCTGCTGAGTGCCGATATTATTATTGATGAATTTTAGCGACCTATTGCTATCTACTGCTGATATTAATTAGTATTGATGACGTTGCTATCTACTGCTGATATTAGTATTGATGAAGTAGTAATCTACTGCTGATATTAGTATTGATGAAGTAGCTATAAAAGTAGCTATCTGCTGCTGATTAGTATTGATGAAGCTGATATCTATTGCTGATATTAGTATTGATGAAGTAGCAATCTATTGCTGATATTAATTAGTATTGATGAAATGGCTATCTACTGCTGATATTAGTGTGAAATAGCCATCTGCTGCTGATATTAGTGTTGATGAAGTAGCTATCTACTGCTGGTATAAGTATTGATGAAGTTGCTATCTACTGCTCATATTAGTATAATTTTATATCAATTTTTTAATTTCGTTGATCACAGCATAGATGGTGATTTCCGTTCCACCGTATATTGTGCAGCCATAAGAGCCGGCGGACAGGACGAATGGATGTTTGCATTCGAGCAGTATCAAAATACTACAATAGCTTCAGAAAAAGCAACTTTGAGGGGTGCCATGGGCTGCTCTACCCAGCCTTGGATCCTCAGCACGTAAAGCTTATACCCCACTCATTAGCTAAGCGTAATTGATTTCTTAACCTATGAACTGGGTTGTTCTATCCAAAGCAGTAACAAACAATCCAGCTCATTGGCCAATTTATCAATAGCTCATTGCTAACGAGTGGAGTATAAATTGAGTTTGAGATAGAAAGTATTTCAAATGCATGCAGCAGTAATATTGCTGAGTAGGATACCTTAAATAGCCACAAGCCCACACACAAAAGTTAGATTGTCTTTTTGTTTTCAAAAAGCTAACTGCCTTAAAACAAGTATAATATTTTAACTTTTGTTAATGAGAATATCATCACCGTTACCATATAATATTTTAATGTGTATTACACAGCAAACACAAAAAGTTTTTAAAACGTTATAAAGCGTGCTTTTGTTTTATCAACGTTTTAATAACATTTAAATGTTGGGTTATGTAAACGTCATGAAAATGTTTTGAAAACGTTTTACATGTTTTATATGAAAAGAAAAAAACACACTACAACAAACCTTTAAATATGTTGTCAAAGTTTGTAACCAATTTTCGCAAACATTAATTGCAAAATATTTTGTCAACACTAAGTTAAACGGGTTTTTTTGTTGTTGTTTTTTTGTAAAACGTTTTAATTTATTGGATTATGCTCAATTATTAATGGAACAAGTTTGATTAATAACAGACGTTTCTCTAATTACTGCACCAGGTATTTAGCCTACAGTCTAGACCCCGACAAAATTCGTGCTCAAGATCGAGTGAATGTCATCTATAGTGTTGCATATAATCCAGCGGGTAGCTCACTGGCGTGGGATTTCTTCAGAGCTAATTGGGATTTCTTGAGAAAAGCGTAAGTCAGTTGGTAATTAAGACTTGTATGTCTCGGGCAAGTTGCAATGCAGCTGTTAGTGTTATTGTGTAGATGTAAATTTGAGACATAGTTTCACCTAAAAACACTTAAACATGATGATTGAAATTATCGTGAAAGTTGCCCAAATTTATTCGGGCAAATTGAAATGAAGCTACTGACAGTTATAATAATAATACTAGTCCGATTTTGACTATCGGGCAAGCTAATCAAAACATTTATTTGCGAGTCCTGTACTCCTGTACTCCTGTACCGTATAATTATTATAATCACATACAGTATGACATTCACTCAAGCGGGCAACTCAAAAGTTGAAATGCTTACAGGCTTGTTGTAAGCCATAGCTATATTATTATATACTGATCCATCGGGCAAGATAATCAAGAATGTAAGAATGAGGGAGAATTGCCTGACATACTTATTATGTGCTTTAATTTCAGACACGGTGATAGTATCTTTTCCTTTCGTACTGTAATAGACGGTGTTACAAATTACTTCAACACAGAATTTCATCTTCAACAGGTAATTAAAAAGTTACTACACATTTAAAATTGCTTCGTAACTTATTACCTAATAAATGAAATTATTCTTAAATTTAGGAGCGTTGGTATTGGAGGACCCCGTGAATCAATGAATTTATTTATAGTTCCAAGATGTTAACTAGGCCTATATCAACTATACCTTTTGAAGATAAATTAATCAAATTTTTATTTTGTTTTCAGCTACTTGACTTCATGAAGACCCACCCTGATCAAGGTACAGGAGAGGCTGCGTTCAAGCAAGCTGTAGAACGAACCCAAGCTAATATCAGATGGATGGAAGCATATCTAGATGAAGTCCAACAGTGGCTAAATGATGTCCATCAAAATTAATTTGAACTGACTGACATTTGCATATTTTAAAAATTAATGATGATAATACTTCCGTATTACAGAGATAAAATGTGACTAAACATGCAGGGTCCTGATTTGGAAGACATATTCACATAGTGTCCATCTTTAATGAGTGTAAAATGTTTAAAACATATGTCCAATAAAAGTGAAGACCTGAGCGCAAGAAGACCGTAAGTCCACTTGGCCCCTCAACATGTATACACTAAAGTTACGTATAGTTTCTTAGGGTTTTATAATGTTTTTAAACACATGTTCCAGGGTGAAAACATGAAAGGTTGTGAAAGTTTTGTTTTGGCCCCTGAACATGTATAAAACATTACCAAACTATACGCAACTTTAGTGTATACATGTTGAGGGGCCAAGTGGACTTACGGTCTTCTTGTGCTCAGGTCTTCAAGTGCCCTTTGGGTGGTTATGTCCACATTTTAGATGTAAGCGGATGTTTGAAAGTCATGCCACCTCCCCCCACCCACCCACCCCCGAAGAAATGTGATGCCCCAATACGTTTTTGGTCAGGGTGCTGCCTTTTGAGTCACTTTACTGTTATTTATGTTAATGTTAGTAATTTTATATTTCCCCCTATATGTAGGTAGGCTTACTCCCCTATATTATTTCACTGAGACACATTTGTCTGGACCTTTGTATCGTTCTGAAATAAAAGTTATCATAACTCAGTTTCTGTAGCCTATAGGCATAATAGGCCTATGGCCAGTTCCTAGATAGGTTTCGACGTTCCAATGTTTGGAGATTTTTAGTCAAAGCAACCATGGACTTCGCTGGACAGGATTACATGGGCCTACTTCGAATGTATGGAGCCGGTATATAACATGTATAAGGCCATCCCAATGTCAAAAGCCGAAATTCACACATTCGATGTGTGTATAGGACAGGATAGAATAATAAAACCTCATAATGTGTGTGCAAATTTAAATTGACAGCAAGAAAAACATAATATTATAATATAATAATAATATAATATAATATATATAGGCCTATTCAAGTAAGATCTGGTGGGTACACACTTTTTTTCGGTGTCGAGTAATCGATGTAACATGTATTGGTTATTCAATATGTCGTGCTTATATCTTCTAATGAATTTTGTCGATAAAATCAATGATATCTTCGACATCGAATAGTTGGACACACGTTGGATAACTATAAAGAAGATAAAAATGACTTGAAATACAATACTTGATGCATCGAATATTCTACTTCGAATAAATAGCATGAATCGGTCCAGTATATAGTCCGACGTTGGAGCCGGTTTTTTTGTTGCGACGTTTTCCGCAGCGATTTTCGGTTTTCTGTGCTGCGACACGGGCGTAGCCACTTTTCGGAAGATGGGGGGTCAAACACGTCAATGTTACTCACAATTTCACCGACGTCTGTGTTGTTGTCAATGCCCCGTCTGCTTTCGTATTGGCCCAAAATTCACTGCTGAATGACCAATTGACCAATTGAGGGGGACGCAAAACGTCAGCCATTCATGCGTTTCGCCGTGCCGCAACATTTTCCGCTGCAGTAAATATTTCAAGAGAAGAACAAGGCCCCGAACATTGTCTCAGTCCCAGCCGGTTTGTGTTCCTCCGTCACTGGTTTGTTTAGTGACGAAGGGGCACCCCGGAGGGGCACAAATCGGCTGGGACCGAGACTACCCCGAACAAAGCTAATCATTAAATTCAATGGGCGAGTGTGCGTTCAGGTTTCGACAAACGCTGCGTTTCCGTTGCGATATTCGGCTCTTCACTGCGGGGTGGTTTGGGGCTTTGTTCGTCTTCGACGTTTTGCCTCAACAGCAAAAGTTTTGCGATATTCGGCTCTTCACTGCGGGGTGGTTTGGGGCTTTGTTCGTCTTCGACGTTTTGCCTCAACAGCAAAAGTTTGCCGCAGCGGAAATTGCGTGCCGATGCACAACGGCAAAACATAGGCCTATAATATGTAATACGTCGGACCTGCGTCGGACTATATCCTGACCTATAGGCCTATCATTGTACATGTATGGTATTTTCTTTTGATTGTACCGTATATACCTTTCCATTAGAAAGACCCATCATTACAGTTTACCTAAATTTGGTAATAATCTAGAGTAGATTTCAGATTATTTGCACACTATTATCGGGGTTTTATTGGCCAGCGATTATAGGCAGTTATATTTATTTTACAGGCAGTTATATTTATTTTACTTTTAAATATACTAGATACGGTAGTTTAATGTATCGAGGGATGAGAGCCAGAAGCCCTCAACTCACAATCACCTGCTCACACAAAAGATATTGTGGAGGAAATGTTGATTTTTGAAGACCAAAGCAAGGAGCAAATATGCTCATTTTATGAGAGCTGATCATAGTGAGTTACGGCTCTCTGGTTCTGAACCCTCGGTATTATAATATAGCCTATAGTAGTTTAATAAACGATTATGTACATCAATAACTTGTTTTCTGGCAGTGGCGTAGATTTATTTTTGACATTGGGGGATGGGGTTTGAAAAAATATCTGAGGTAAAGTGAATCCAGCACCTTGTGGCGACAGAATAAGTTTACGGTACAAATGCAAAAATTTTGCGTTATTGAAGCTAAACTGAGGAAGTATGGCGCAAAAGTGGAATAAATTTGCGCGAAGCGCAAACAAATTTGTACTTTGGGGGTTTAAATGGCCAAGTATGTGGTTGATTTGGTCAGAAACCATGATACAGGCGTCGACATGGGGGGGGGGCGTGATTGTAAGGACCACCCCTAGTAAAACATGGGGGATTTATCCCCCAACCCCCGGGCCAACCCCTCGGGAGCTATTATACGCCTATGTATTTTGGCATACAGAAAAGGCCTTCCAAAATTGAATAGGTCCTACCAAAAATTGATTTCTTCCTTTATGTTTTCCAATAAGTTTCCAAGCATTAAATAAATCCTGCGGCAGATGATTTTTACATAGCCGCTTGTGGACAAACAAACAAAAATCCTACCATCTTGTGTAAATCCGATGGTCCATTTTGGGTCTTCACTGTAAAAATGATCTTAAATTAACGGACACCCGTATTTCGAAATTTCTTGTAATTGTACGTGAACCAGCCGTAAGCAAAGCAGCTTTTTGTGATTAGAACCACCTACCTACCTCCACACCCACCCACACACCCCCATGTAATACTATAGACGAATCCAACGAGCCAAGTCATGGTCAGGATTTGGTCGGCCATCTTTAGGTCCCCGCAACACCAAAAAAGCCGCTTAAAATCGATGTTAGATTATTTTGTGTTGTAAACTGTCATCATTCTTTTGTCTACGTGTAACACGGGTGATAGAATGCAGTTTAAAATGCCCTCCAAGGCCGCATTATTTCACATTTTAGGTGAGATTGAGCCGGCGGGGACCCAACTTTGGCAGCCATTGAGGTATAGGAATGCGTGAAATTGGATTCGTCTATAATACAAACCCATGTGTATCACTAACTCATAATCCTGCTTAAACAGTGGGTGGGTATGGAGGTACGTAGGTGGTTCTGTCACAAAAAGCTGTTTTGCTTACGGCTGGTTCCCGTAAAATTACGGGAAATTTCGAAATACGGGCGTCCGCTAATTTAAGATCATTTTTTACAGTGTTGGCTGAAAAAAAATACAAAATACTTTCTCTCCTTTGCTTTGCCAAAATTGCCCCCAGAATCATTATACACCATGAAAGAAAGAGATAATATTACACAGAACATAACTTTAAAATGAAAAAAAAAAAAAAAAAAAAACCAACAAAAAACACCAGTCCATATCATACCGTATATCATAACATCATCTGATCCAATCAGACCAAAGTTGGGAATATTGAAATTGAGATATAGGCAAAAACAGGAGCAAAAAAAAAAACAAAACAAAAGAAAATGAACTTATTAAGGGGGTACTACACCCCTCGATAAATTTGTGTCTATTTTTGCATTTTTTCTCAAAAACTAATAACACAGTGGTAACAAAAGTTACGTATATTATAGGGGCAAGGAATTCAATTACTACACTGGAATTTCAGTGACCCATGACAAGCGGTTCGTTATTTATGATAAGAAATAAGGTACCGCTAGGATGTACCTCATTTCCAATCATACTGAACCGCTTGTCTTGAGTCACTGAAATTTCAGTATAGTAATTGCATTCCTTGCCCCAATAATATACATAAATTTTGTTACCAGTGTGTTATTATTTTTTGAGAAAAGTGGAAAAATAGTCACAAATTTACCACAGGGGTGTAGTACCCCCTTAAATGTTCATAACTTTGCAACCAAGTGCATGTGCCACGGACTTTGGGATTTCCACATCAATACGCTTAGGTACTGATCACTGGGTACTAAATCAAGTACGGTAATAAATCAATTTTCAAAATCTCCGGCTTTGGTCTGAATTGATTATTTAAAGGGCATTTCGTGATCCACAGCATCATTCACCGGCCCCCACTTTATTTTCTCCAAAAAAAAAAAAAGTTGAGATTTTTATAATCACTGGAAACCTCTGGCTATATAATGTTTACTTATGTACAAAACATTTCTTGCAGAATGAGCGTTTTGAGCGTTTCGACAGCATTTTTGTGGGACATGAGAGCACATCAGACCTATCGAATTGCATTCTGAATACGAAGAATGTCTTTCTGATATCAAATAATTTTCATTTTATGAAATTCACAATATAATACAAATTTTATGACAAATTATTAAAATTTGATATTAGTCACATTTTGGAGATATAACAGTCCTCGAAGTAAATTTTATAAATTTAATGATATAGTCTTAAAGTGTATGTAGGTGGGAGGAAAAGCCGACGATCAATTGAAAATTTTGACCTTTCATATTGAAGATATGGATTTTTCCCAATTTTTTTTTTTGGTGTTTTGGGAAAAAATCCATATCTTCAATACGAAAGGTCAAAATTTTCAATTGATCGTCGGCTTTTCATCCCACCTACATACACTTTAGGTAGAAATTATCAGATTTATCAAGTTTACTTCGAGTACTGTTAAATATCAAAAATATCAATTTTTAATGATTTGCCATAAAATGTGTATTACATTGCGAATTTCAAAAATCAAAATTATTTGAAGGCCATTCTTCGTATTCAGAATGCAATTCGATAAGTCTGATGTGCTCTAATGTCCCACAATAAATACTGTCCAAACATTCATACCCCTTAGAGAATGCAATGCGGCCACCACCTGATAAATCATGCATAACTCGCAAACACAAAATCGGAATCAACTGAAAATTTGGAGTAAGTTTTTTTCGTGGATATCTACTTTAAAATGTCATAAAAAAAGGATGCTAGGATTACAAATTACTCATTTAATCATAAGATGTCATTATTATACGATGGAAGTCTGGATGGAAGTAGTCCGGTTAACGCGGTTAGAAGAACACCTTTTTGCCTAACTCCATCACATCACAGCGCTACGGATTTGCGGTGCGTAAATTTGCCTAACTTTTGGCTCGAGTGTTACAAAGTTAGGCAACTGTTACCTACCATCCACTATGTACCAGCGCTGCAGCTCTCGGTACAAAAGTTAGGCATAATTTATAGCTGCTGCCACCACTGACTGCAGAACTGCCTGGTCATCCTGTTATTGTCTTGAAACTTCAATTCAATGTAGCTGGTATTAAATGGAGTTACTTTATCTATAATAAAATCATCAAATTCAACATCCATGAACAATCATTTCTTCGTAAAACCAGTGCAGAGAATCATGGGGAATGCAGCCCATAGCTTGATCGGAGCTGAACAGAGTGGTCAGTTAGCTTTGAAAGAAGGCTAGGAAAATAAAATTCAATGCTGATACATTTTTTTAATGAAATAATGGTACCCACTCCTAATTTTCGCTTTCATTAAAAAATATCTTGGTTTCAGTCTTTCCTGTTTGCTTTCTTTTCCTTCAGTTATTTCTTTACTTTTCTTTCTTTTATCATTCATTCTTTCTTTTCTCTGTCGTTTTTCATTAATTCCATCTCTGTCTAATTACTTTTTATCTAATTTCTTCTTTTAAAAAAATTGTCTCGCATTCTTTCATTTTTTATTCCCGTCTTCTCTTCTTCCCTCTTCACATTTTTCTCTTTCTAGCTTAATTTACTTAGGTCCATATTTCTTCTATTTTGGTTTCCCTTTTCTTTTCTTTATCATTTTCTCTTTTCTTTCTTTATTCCTTTGTCAATGAAGTTTTAATTAATTCCTTTGCTTCCATTTTCGGTCCTTTCTGGTACGTTCCTGTTTTCCCTTCCTTGCTTTTTGTCTTTCCTCAGTTTTCCCTTTCTGATCTTTTTCCTTGTTTTTTGTCTTTCCTCAATTCCCCCCTTTTTTTTGCTCTTTCTTTGCTTCTTCATTCCTCTTTCTTCATCATTTATTGATTCTTTCTATATCTTTCGTTCATTTTTGCATGCATTTATTCATTCTTAAGTTATTCGTTTCCTTCTTTTTTCTGTCTGTCGTTTCGTTTCCTTCTTTATTTCTTTTTTCTTTCTTTTGCTGCTTTCTATTCACCTTTTCTTAATTTATTCTTTTCTTTCTTTCTCACTGGGGATGGCGTTCCTTCTTTCCTTTCTATTTGGCAATCTTATTTGCCTTCTTGCTTGCTTTTCCTTAGTCACTTTATGTTCTTTTTTCCTTTACTTCTTTCATTCATTCCTTCTTTCCAGTGGATTATTTTCTAAATTAACTCTTTATTCATTCCTTTTCCGTCGTCTTTCTTCTTTTATGTGTATACTATTATTTCTTTAACTTTCTTTTTCATTTCCGTCTATATTAAGTTCCTTTCTATAATAATGCCTTCTGCTTGCGTCATATAATTTACAATATTTTTGTACGTCCTTTCTTTCTTTATTTCCAAATGTCTTCTTTTTGTCTTTATCCTTCAGATGTATCTATTTTCAATTATTTCTTGTTCTTTTTTAATTTCTGCTATTTCCGGTTCCCTTTTCTTTTGATCATCTTTTCGTTTTTTCTTTCCTACGTTCCTTTTTTGTTTCCCAACTTTCTTTCTTTCTTTCTTTCTTTCTTTCTTTCTTTCTTTCTTTCTTTCTTTCTTTCTTTCTTTCTTTCTTTCTTTCTTTCTTTCTTTCTTTCTTTCTTTCTTTCTTTCTTTCTTTCTTTCTTTCTTTCTTTCTTTCTTTCTTTCTTTTTCTTTGTCTTTCTTTTTCTCTAATTTGAATAACACTAGTTAGGCCTTCTTTTCGAACTTGGGGTACTAAAAAATCACCCTCATGGATATAAGGGTGGTACAATAATCTCGGGGTGGTGAATTCTCATACCCCAATCTCCTTTGGTCGTGCCAAAAAAACCTTTGCTCACCCATTTGACGTGTCAAGAAACCTTTACCCCTTTTGTCGTGCCAAAATATGTTCGCCTTCCCCCTTTACACATGCAAAATGTAAAAAGGAACCCAACTTTAAAACCTAATGTAATGTCATATAAATGCGAGCGCAGCGAGCAGGAATTTGCATATATTTGAACGTCTTCCTACACCTTTTTATATAAAAACGGTGTCCTAAAGTAACATCTGTGCCAAAAATTGTTTGCCTCCCCCCATTCAACATGCCAAAAAATGCTTGCCAATCTCCCCCCTTTTGGCCTGCCAAAAATCCCCTCCCCCTTATAATTCACCACCCCGGGGATACACATGATTAGGACTATGATTATTGCCCCCCCTAGGGGAAAGTGAATTTTGGACGCGGGGAACTCCGAAAACTTGCATGCCTAAATTGCCCCCCCCAAAAAAAAAATTTCGCAGATTTCTTATTTTAAAACGGGGAATGGGAGGGGTCCCAAGACTGGGGAAGGATATGGGTTTTTACTATTAAAATATTTTAAGGGCAATTTCAATTAAGGGCATGTAATCTCGGGTGTGGTTTTATATATAAAAATACATAAATGATTCAGGGACGATCGACGTGGTCGAAAGCTTTGTTCATGTTGATAAAAAAAGGCTTAGTTTGTGAAAGATGGTTCCCTCTTAGAAAGAAAGGGTTCTCGAGTCTCTATACAGGTTCTAGGCAATTGCAAGAACCCCAAAATGGTTCTTTCTAGCCTTTACAGAACTGTTTTCATGTCTAAAATGGTTCTTTGTACTTAAGGTTCGGACATGCAGCTTTAGATCTGTTTTAGGTTCTATATACATGATATACTTGGAACTTCTTTCTTAGAATAGGCCTATGCATATTAGGGCCTACTCACTTTTAGTTTTTGTGAACTCTTGCCCCCTGCTTCCCCCCTCCCAGTAAAAAACCCAAAATTACGAAAATGCCCCTGCCCCTGATGGGAAAAAATATTGCCGCCGCGCCGCCACTGCATGGTATTTGTAGGCCAAGCTTTTTTTTAAATTATTTATAAATGGTCATATTTTTCGATTTAGGTCAAATTTCAAAAGGGTGAAGAAAAAAAACCACAAGGTGCCCGTAACAAACAAAGTGTTTTGTTATTTATTTCTAGTTCTAGTTGAATACTTCTCAACACCTTATTAGGGCCAAGCGAGAAGGACTAGATTTTACCTGCCTTTTACGTTATTGTCGCGTCGTGTCCAAAAGTCCCTAATTTTGGAATTCAATGATCAAGGGGGGGGCAGTGGCGGCACCAGGATTTTTTTTTTTTGGGGCATTGGGGGCAAAAATTTCAAAATTGCCGCAAAAAGCGGAAATTTACGTAATTTGGGGGGATTTGCCTCGAAACTGGGCGCAAGAAAAATAATTGGGACCCCTTTCCCCCCGTAGCGCCGCCACTGGGGGCATGAACTTGCTTTGGGGGCATGGACAACCTTGGCGAATGGTCAAAAATGGCCTAAAAACACAATAAATGCCTAATATTCTTATTTAAATATTAGGGAGGCAAGGGGGGGGGGAAGCAAGACTTTTCAGGGGGTATAGAGCTACCCATTGCCCCTCTTCCTACGCCAGTGCATTAGCCTAATTCTTAATCACACAGGTTTGCGGCCTAAACCAAAAACTGTACCATGTAAAAGCCGATCTATGTTATCGGTTTTATACCTTTTTTATTGTAGCGGGCCCTATGCATGCAGTGTTCGGTAAAATATCATGATTGTACAAGCTACAGGATGGTTAGCGCACCCATTTTCTTGACAAAAATCTGTTTTTCGATATTTGATTTAGAGAATCACTGGTAGTAGGCCTATAGAGTCTTTAAACGCAGGCGTGGCTAGGTCTTGCGTGTAGCCTATAATGCTTGCCGTGTCGTAGGCACAGATGCAAGATGATAATGATCGGCCTGGTGCGCGCACGAACACGTGGCAAAACAAAATATCGCATGAAAGTCCCGGGATGAAAGTTTTTAAACTGAGAGTTTAAAACTCTCATTGTTTGTCTATATAAACTCAAATAAAACCTAAAACTGCACTGCCATGGTCAAATATCGGGGCTTTTAGGCCTATAGTGAGCACAGATTCTAAGAGACCCCGGTAAGAGACCCGTGCTCGAGCCTCGAGGACCAACGTTCGTACCGTACCAGCTCGTCACGGCGCAGCGCACCTGCCTTTGCGTTCTTCAGAGGGAGGATATTGGAACAGCCTTATTGAGTAAATTAATTGAAAAACAATGAATCGGAAGGGCATTATTGTTGTCTATTAAAAAGTGTGGCGATATAAAATAGATAAAAAGAAGAGCACAAAACTTATTTTATTAAATACACGAGGTTTTAAACTATACTATAGCTGTTTTATAAATTGAAGGTGAAAATATATTTTGTTTAAAAACATTGACCCGTGAAATTTTAGATATAAAAATAGGATTCCAATTCGAAAGAAATCTGCAAGACCAAAATAATATCCACTCTTCACAGTTATTTACGTTTTGCTCGGACAGTTATTTCCCCAGCTGATATGCAATTGATAAAAGATTAAAAACACCGCGCGTCGCTGAATTATAGATCTCCCAACCAAACACTGCACAATATTATAGCAGCAGCCTTGCTGTATTCCTGTATGCCATCACTTCACATTCAGTTTCCCTATGCGCAGCTGGCTCTATGCTGCATGCACACAATATAAAGCGCGTATTATTTGACCTTCGCTCCCTTCTTTGCATACAATTTTGTCAGCGTTTATTTTCGCAACGGGAGTAGAATGTTGAATTTGTCAATTTTGTTGGGTGGGTATTTACAGAACGATAGGTTTCTAATAATTTTTCATTTGCCCATCATATTTTTTCAAGTTAATGTGATTTTTTTCTTGAGTTGTGAGTGGATGAGGTACCTCACCGGTGGAATTGCCCGGGAAAATGAAAATAACGCTTCAAATCAACTGGAAACGTGCTCCGAGTGCTGAGCCGACTTGCAAACAAAAGGCCAAATAGAAATACGCTCGTTGCTGACGTCACTGTTCATTACGCCTTTAGTAATATGATAGCTGAGGGCAGCACTCCTACTCCCGCAATCAGCTACTCAACTTTGCCCAGAACATTTTAAATGTTTCAATCAATATGTTCACAAAGTATTCCCAATCATGAGTTTAAAAATATTAAGTTATTTTAAATGAAAATAATTGCGAAAGAATACTGTAAATGCGCCCCGATCGGAAACATACACTTATTTGTTCGTTACAGAGGGAGGTAACGGGAACAGCTAATCGAAAGCAGGATGAAAAGAATGCGAGAGACTGTCTACCGCCGTGGTATGCAGTGTCCTACCGAGGCACGAGGAATTAGTTCTCAAATAAATGAAGAATAGGCAATTCCTGCGCGCCCATTATCACCTGGGAGACTTTGGCAACTTCGAAAAACTTGACAAAAAGTATCAAACAACTGGAAAAATGGGGGGACGTGCATCGGGGTGACACAGTGGAGGCCCTTGGCGTAAGGATTTCTGTTGTGAATTTCTCTAATGTCGCCTATTGCTTTCAGTGCGCCATAGTATAGAAATTGTGTGTGATACGGACTTCCCGATGGCAGAGTAAAAGATTCTATGTTATTCTCAAAATCGTTCCTCTAAACACGTGTGTTGGTAAGGAGAAGAGCCTCATCAACTATCTATGCTCAAGGCTGGCAGTGGACTTTACTTGCAGCTGCCCCTTAAAGGGCAGAAATAAGGGGTTGAATTGCTGCAAAGAATGGCAACACAAGTCGCTGGAAATGTCAATGCAGACCACGAAATTAGCTCTCAACAGAGAAACAACCAACAAGCTACTAGCAGAATTCGACACAACACAATGGAACATGCTGATGGTAACTTTAAACACAACAATAGCAGTGGAGAGGGGGTAAGCGGACCCCCTGACGGAGCTGTAAATAACGTGTTGGGGTCACCCGGACAGCCACCGGGAGGTGGTGGGCCTGATATAGGGACAAAGGCAGCCGCGATGAATGCCAACATGAACCAAGATGGAGGACAACAACAAAGTCGAAGTATGAACACACAACAGCAACCAGGTTCAAATTCTAACATGGATCCTTATTCTTCGGGTGGTGGTGGCATGCAACCTAACAGTAACATGCCCAATCAACTTATGGACAACTCCGGAGGTAAACCAGGTACAAATATGTCTGGTACAGAGGGGTATAATGGTGGATATTACGGTAATCGAAGCGGCAATTACGGTAGTATGGTTGGCCAACATGGCGGCCATGGACAAGCAGGAAACGTTCCACCAAACTCAAATTTGAACACGAATATGGGTCCAAATCAGGGCTCTAATATGCCCAACAACTCTTATAGTCCATATGATGGACATATGGGTACGAGACCCGGTTATCCACCTATGAGTATGGGATCAAGAACTGGTCCTAATGTGCCGCCGACCTACGGCGGTACACACCAGAGACCTTACGGTGAAACCCGTAGTATTGCAAATTCGGCACCGACGCTTTCTCAGCTTTTGCAAGGACAGAAACATAGTCCCAGTTATCCCAGTAACTATTCTAATCAAGGGGACAATCTAGGTAAAGGAAATGATCCAGGAGGGGGCATGGGAATGATGGGGAATCCTGCAGGATACCCCTCCCAATGGGGACAAAGAGGAGGCATGTCCTCGATGGGACACATGGATCCAGGTGCAGGTCATGGAGGTTATGGCCCCAATATGATGAGAAATCAGGTGAGCCATGTTTAGGAAACTGTAGTTTTAGTGTAAATTGTAAGCACTTATACTTTGTTGTGTTGTCATGTGTGTTCTATTAATTTCAGGTAAAAGTGTTGTTGCCAAATTTTTGACCCCCCAGTACCGAGATCGAGAGTACATGCTGTCGACATCGGTGTATAGTGGTGACCCTCGGTACATATTGATACCAGTATAAGAATTTATAATGATGGCAAGAAGTATTGATAAATAATGTTAACACAATCGCATGATTTAGAAGATGCTTGATGTGAACTTGCTAGAAAATCTGAAAATGAGTCTCTACTCAAAAGTAAGCATTTTGACGTCAAAGCGCTTTAGTGTGCCTCCAACTAACTGGAGTGTCATGTAGTTATACCTACAGATGAAAGAAAATTTGTTTTCTTAATTTTCTGGAACCGGGTAGTATTTTGATTTGGAACCGAAGTTTTTGGGCCATCCGTGCATAAATTTTGTGCCCCCTGGTCGCCCCTGGCCACATCAGCATTATTTTCAGTTCAAAATAATGTATTGACATTTTTATGTTTATTACTAGGTGGGCATTTGTTAGGTTTTTATAGCCTCCTTCAGAACCCAAGAAGACTAATGAATAACAAACTTGCACCCACTTCAAATCAAACTAAAAAGGTGTCAATTTGTTACGCTGTTTTTAAACACCAATTTCAGTTTGCCTGCCAAATTCAAGCAACTTAACATTTGTAATGAAATGTGGACAGTCACTGACATGTTTTGAATTTGGTGGCAAAATGATTTGGCTGGTGACGCAGCTGGGTGCTCAGTTACATGAGACAGTCATGATTGGCTAGAAGTGGGGCAATAGTGCCATGCCATTCATTAATTTCAAGTCAGCCAGGAAAAGTTCACCTGCCCTTAGAGACCCAAATCATTGATTACAAGATCGTCATGCCAACGGTGAGTGTGACTGAACCAAATGATATCATGTTAAATCTGGTGCATGCAAACAGTGCTCATCATAGAACCTGCAAGACAAGTCATAATGACATGTGTTTCATAAATTCATGTTGACAATTAATTCCATCTGCTGTGGGGATTCCCTTTTCTAATTGACTTATGGCCATCTCATCATGTGACCATGTCATGTGATATGACAGCTCTAGTATCGTAGTAAGTTGATGAACTTCATGGTCATTAGTCTACTCTTAAATTGTTTTTCTTTTGGCTGACTGCCCATTTCCTTCCACTGATAGTGATACACTTCTTTATTAATTAATTCTGAATTACTAATTAATTCTCTTGTAAAATATTTTGTTGTTTTTGTTTTGTTACTTATTAATTCTCTTGTAAAATTGTTTGTTGTTTTTGTTTTGTATTTTTTGTTTCTTAATTGTTTTATTGTGAACATTTTGTTTAATCATTATTGCTCATTGTATCATTGAATTTTGAATTCTTTTACCAGTCCCAAGTACTGCAATGTGCATTTCATTTTCCAGTGTTTTTCCTGATTTCTTACCCTTTATTTTCAGTCCATGGCTGATGCGTGACATCAGTGCATTTCACAACTCTTGTGAGAACTCATCTGCAATGTCTTTCACACAACTTGAGCAGGGCCTCAATTTCGTCTTGGTTTGTGCGAGAATCAAAATCCATCATAGTCTCTGCACTTACTGTATGATACAATGAGAGAAGTTGATTCTCGCAACCGAATCTTATGAGAATCCTTAATTACGAGAATCGATTCTGTGATTCTCGTCGAAATCTAGGCCCTGTTGAGTAGTGTTGAGCATATTCTATGAACAGTTAGCTCTTGTGTACATGTATACATTTTGTGTGACACATTGACAGCCTAATGACAGGCCAATTTCAGGGCTGCAGTTTTCGTCTCAGTTTGCGAGAATCAAAATCCATCCAAGACAGTAGACACTGCATGATTCAATGAGAGAAGTTGATTCTTACAACTGTTATGAGAATCATAAGAGAAGCGATTCCCTGAATCTCTCGTCAAATTGGGGCCCTGAATTTTGAATTTTTAGCCCTTAGAATCAAGGGAAAAGTAGCCGGATTTGAACCAGGAGCTAAACCAACCAAGCTAGGTAAATCATGCTGATGAGTATTCCGGCATTCATATATTGATATTGAGAGACGCTAGCTCCTGGTGACCTGGTCATGTTACATGTTTACACTTTACAAGAGGCTAACTGGGAGCTATTTCATAGTGCTGCTCTTTTTTTCCACCCGATCCTGGTGGCATTCTCCAAATAATACCAACCCGCCTGACCAAACCCGTCCCGAAAAAATTGGAACAAACCCGCCCGATTTGGACCGATTCATTATTTTTCACACATCGGACCGGCTGGTCAGAAGTTCAGAACTTTGGTTATTAACTTAACCCCATCCATATCCATTTTACACGCTTTTCCAAATCCGATCAATCTACAAATTTGTAAATTATGAAAGCTAACATGCAGGCCTGGAAAATGTTTATTTCCTGGCAAAAGAGATATACATTTCCCTCAAAGCACAATTTCCCTCCAAACACAATTTCCCTCCAAATGACCAAATTTTCCGACAAGGAGATTGCCAAATTGCCGATTTTTTCCAGGCCTGCTAACATGTATACAATCACCCATATTCACAATAATTATGGATTTAAATAATACCAGTCACACACACTCACCTGAAATGAAAGTAGAAATTAGTGAACACAGCACTGCTTATTTTTCCTGAACTGAAAGAAAGAACCCTGGTCCTTTTCAACTTGGTGAGAACTCGCTCCGATCCGGCCTAACCCAATGATATACATATGTAATACGCCCCGAATCCCCCGATCTGTAAATTTCGAAAAATCTCAATACGCTTTCTGATCAGATCAGTCTGGGCTTTTTCGGGTTTCCCCACAGGGCGTACCGCGTTATTTCATAGTGTTAACTATGAACCGATAAATAGAGCCCAGAGCCTACATATTTTTCCTTTTACTTACCGGTACATTACGATGCACTTACGATTTTATTAAAACGTACCCCAAATTGGTCCCACGCTATTGTCGCTCTGTGAGTCGATCACCCGAAAATGTCAAAATTCATGGTAAATGTAAGTTGACACGCTGTCAACGTCGAGATACGAAATATGTCGACATCAAAAAACGGCGCCGGCCCTAGTTTTGAATGTTTTTTTTTATCTAGTTTGGTATTGCAGTAGTGGACTGAAGAGAGCCCTCTCTGTTGGCTTGTGACAGGGTCTCATGTGCCCATCCCTGCTTTTGTTGAATATCTAATGTATCATATTGGGATTACAGTAAATGCTAGACAGTCCAAGAAGAAATGCTCACCTCAGTGTGAAGTAAATTCAAAATGGGATTGAACCCAGGGTTCCCGCTACACCCGAGTTTTGGCATCTTTTAAGCACAGCAAAATCCTGGGGGGGGGGGGGATGAGGACTACATTGTATTTTTTAAATTTGGAAAATTATAGGTTCCAGTCCACCTGAGACTAAAATGTGATGACCGTGTCAGAATTTGTGTTCAAAGACCCCAAAAAATTGTTTCGGAGTTTTCAACCCCATTGTTTACAGATTATGGGGCCTGGGGTCCAACTGGGGCTCCATAATATTTGGACCTTGCGGGAACCCTGAATTTGAACATCCCAAGGCTGCCATTGAATCTGATTCAAGGTTTACAAGTTATATTGTGAGCAAGGCATTAGCCAGAGAGGTGTCTTTGGGGTGTCCAAAATGGTCAAAAATACCTTATTCTATCCACTTCCCATTCACTCCATTATAAAAATCAGAATTTTAGGGTGTCCAAATTGAAAACGGGGTGTCCAAATGACACCTGGACACCCCTCTGGCTAATGCCTTGATTGTGAGTACGATTAAGGAACCAGTTAGTGCACAATGTTATCAGGGGTGCAGCTGCCCCTGTGGGACATTTTGCCCCAATAATCACAGAATTGACAACCAACAATCCTCTCGGGGTGTATTGGCTATGTTCAGGCCCCTGAACACATCTGCTCGTATGGGGCCCCCTTTTTTGTCCTGTATGCAGGCAAAGGGGGGGGGGGAGGTGGGAAGAGCCTTGCATCCTACCTCAGTTCTAGCTCAGTATTATCTTTCTTCAAAACCCTAAAGTGCCCTAAATGCTACAAAACGGTAAACCCTAGGCTGGTTGCCTACCTTCAGCGGATATCATTTTGTGAAATTTTAGTACCGTATTAAACCTAACCGAAATGAATCTCACTAAAGCTCACTATGAAAAGCACTGTGTTTGCACGGATTCCATGGATGTGATGTGGGATTTTGCAGCTGCCCCGCCCCCATCATTCACAGAACTGGTAACCAGCAGCCTTCCCCTGTGGTGGTGTATATTATGAGCTGTGTTTAGGGCTCCCACTCCAGAACACACTTGCAGTGGTGCTCACTTTTTTGCCTCTTGTCCAGGAAAACTCACAACCTACATGTAGCTCAACCTGTTACATGTATCTTTAAAATTCAACCTAACCACCCTGAATGTTAGTAAACCCCTACAGGCTTGGTTCCTCCTGTTTAGTGGGGGCTTTTTTTTTAAATTTGAGAGTTAAATCACCCTCAGCCCGTGTATTTTGAGCCCTGGGTCGGAGGGAGTCAAGCCCCTCAGTAGGCATTACACTTGGCTTTTGCATGAGATATTTTATAAACTTGTGAGCAGGGTTCACAGTTTATCGCGTTTTCGCATCCAGGACGCTTTTTGAACTCACTGGACCCGGAAAAAGTAAGATTATGTAACCTGAATGGGTCCAGCAGGCTGTGCTTGGACCCAAAAAAAATCCCATCCAAGAAATAGAAAATATCATCATAGATCGTCATTGTGCGATAACCCGGCTCACAGCACATTTTTTAACAATTTTTCATTCATAAATTACATACAATTACAAAAATTGCTGCAACATGATACACACCTCATCGCTGTTTCATGCACAGATATTTGATCAGCGATACGAGGGGAACTGTGGCAGAGGTTGACTTGCGATTTTTTTTCGGATCGTGCAAATATTATGTTACAATAATAATGTCAACAAAACAGGGTCAATTCCTGATGACATCGCGAAATTTTTTTTTTGCGGTAGTAGTATATTTCAACCGAGCAAATATAACAAAATAACCAAATAATTAGATGATTAAAGTAGTGCATGTTATTAGGTAGTAATTGTAGTTCTTTATGAGAAAGTCGGCCGATCGCGGCAAGTCATCTTTTACCCAGTAATTCGACTCGACTTTGGTAAGTTTTGGGTGCCGAATTTGGCATACTTTAATATTTATCGTTTATGCCAGTACTGAAAATATATTTCGGTGTTTCTGAAGTTTCAGTACATAAGTACAATTTGGACCCACAAAATCAATTTGGGACCTGCAAATTTCAACTACTGTATTTCGTCATATAGTCGCCCCCCCCTCAAATAAACGCCCCCACCACTTTTTTCAACCAAGATGTTTAAAAAATTCCGATATTTCCATGCTATCTTGTGTAGTAAGCTTACCAAGTTGCTCACATGGTCGGTAATAGCAGCAATAAATGGCGAAAATCTGCATCAGAGACCCGGAAGTGAACCAAAAGTCAGTGTCAAAAGTTCATAGTTCGTCATTTTAGCGTGACTTTTAAGCTTACCTAATGATTTTAACAGGATTTGTCGTGCTAAAAATGACCTCTAATAAACGCCCCCCCCTTGGGAAAATGTAACGCCCGAGGCGTTTATTTGACGAAAATCGGTAAATGGGATCTGAATGGGTCCAGCATAAAAAAGTGGACCCGGTTATTTGAGAGCAAACTGAACCCTGCTTGTGAGTGTGCAGGAACCAGTAATGATGCCCACTTTTGTCAAATGTCAAGTTTTGCCAGGGCTTTCTTGAAGGTTACCATGCCCCCACCCACCTTTGCCCTCCCCTGGAAAATTCTGGCTATGATGCTGGAAAGAAACTGATGTATGAGTTGCTTGTTATCCCAATTTAATTGCTCCCACCAAAAAAAAAGGGCAATGTTACTTCAACAAAGGGGAAAACATGGTTTACACTACTAGGGTACACGTAGTCATGCTAAAAAAAAATCACTTTTGTCGGTGTGCTGGAATAGGATTGTATTTTCTCTTATGTAAATGTGACTTCACTCCTTGCACATGGGTGTGTAACAGGTCGTAACAAGTCCAATAATTTACTCACATTTTTAGACGTTTCATCTTGCGATCGGAAGACTTCATCAGTAATGCGATGAACCAGCAACACTCCTACTCTCATCGCCAGAGTGTACAGTTCTTTGCAGTAGTTGGTCGTATACATGATTGAGAGAATATGTCCCTTCATCGCGGTTGATAACGTTGTCCCCCCCCCCCCGTTTCCTGATCCACATGGCTTCTCTGATCCATCTAGTTTGCTTGCAAGAGTCTTTGTCAATTACTTTCACTCCATCCCAATCAATAACATGGTTTTCTTGTGACACATGGTCTGTGATGGCGGATTTATTAATTTTGTCGACCGACTCCTTGCGTACGTACAGCGCGAGTGAATTTCCTCCCGGTTAACTTTTCTGACCCCTACAAGTGTTCTTAAAGTCTTACCCCGAAAGGTCTGCCGTTTCCCCAATGTACGATTTTTTACATGGTATCTCATATACACAATCGCAAGTTTTGGTGGCTTCAATTTTGTCTTTGGGGTGCACAAGGTTCTGTTTTAGCGTATTGTGTGTGGTCTCATCGCTGTCTGGATGTTGTGCTTCTTAAACACTCGCTGTGCTCTCTCAGACACACCTTGGACATAAGGTACATTGTATAACAACCATGCCCTTACTCTTTTCTGTGTTCTTGTCCTTAGCATTCTTTTTCGCTTTGCTCTTATCGCGTATTTTGATTAAAAAAGCTGTTGTGGTCTTTGAGTACCAAGTCTGATTCACACAATTCTTTCAGTGAATCAATGCTATAATTTGTATTTCAGAATACTGGTTGTACAATGTACATATAAAGCATCATGGCGGCACTCGTGATGTCATGATAAAAATGTCTTTCTAGTCAGTCTTCAGTAAAATAATTATCACAGGAGATAATCAGTACACAGATTTGATTATAATGTTTTGCCTATTTCCGTTTACAAAGTGCACATGTATGCAATGCTTTTGTCGCGTTACTACGCATTTCGCATAACACTATACATGTAGTTCATTGACTCGACAACGGCAGATCGCATCAGCAGTCAATCAGAGACAAGAGCGTTTAACGCAGTTGCTATGCTATGCGACAAATGCAGTTAAGTACAGGCCCGTAAAAGGATAAAAACAATTTACTATGTACTAGGGGCGTACGTACATGCACAAAGATGAACTTGATGAAATGCCTAGACTCGGGGCCAGAGGTGTATGTGTGTGTGATCTGGGTAAATGGAGTCATATGGTCAATAATGCATTTGGTCTCATAATATAAAGCACACACAAGAAATTGTAACAAATTTTCATCTAGAACTAAGCCCGTTCGCAAACCTTCTAATACTACCGGTAGTAATAGTGAGCTACTGAGCTACATGCGTGGCGCTACATTGTATTGTTGGAAATAAACAGATCATAAATATAATACAGGTATCGGAGTCTCGGCACAGCCTGTGCTAATTCTCAACTTGTTCATAGTGAGCTTGCTTTCATGTTTCCAAAACATTTATGTTATGTGTAGAAAATGGAGATGCTGTAGCCGAGCCTATACCTTACCCGCATCAAAGACCTGTCGCCGCCTCTCTCCAAAGCCCCCAGATCATCCAGTATACATACATTGTGAATTTGTAATAAAGTAATGTGTTCAATTTACATGACTGCAATGTTAGAATGAAACAGCTTACATGAAACTGCCCCCAAGGTGACTGGAGAAGGAAACCCATCAACTAGCACCATGTGATAAATCATAATGGTCATGTGATCACTGACTGAGGGAAATCCCCATTCATTGATTCATTCATTCATTCATTCAGTCCAAATGTCAGGTGTCAAACTTAATATTGGTATGTATGGTATGTCACTCAGCTGATTTGTTGAGCAGCATCTATTCTTAACTAGGCCATTGGGATGACTCATCAAGCCCACCTCAAGGGGGATATCCCAAAACAATTTAACATTCTACTTGCCTCTTGTTTACATCTAGCCCACCTTGTGCATGCATTAAATTATTCAGGTTTCCCTTTTGTGGCAAGAGCAAGGGGTTTTGCCCAGGGAGATAATAATACACATCTGACTCAGTACACCGGTCGATCTTACCGTTTCCGATGTTGATTAAGATACTTCTTGCATCGATCCCGAGATGCGGAAAAAACCAATAGTCATTTTGTCCCACATAAATGAATAAATAACAAAAAAAACCCCGATCCCCCGGTGGACTCACCCAAAAGGTGACGTCACACCATATGATCGTCCCTTATTCTCCTTGGTCTCCGACTGACACAGGCGTGCCTATCGATTGTTCATAGCACTGTGTATCAATTTCTCGACCGAGGCGAGATATACGGTTGTAGTTTCACACCTTAGGTAAAACCAAACCGGTATTGTTCGACTGAGGATAGTTTTGACGGCATTTTCTGGCGAAAAAGTGACAAAAACGATCCAAAACTTAGCTACATATCGTGCCTCCGTTTGTATACGGGACACACGAGCAATTCAAAATGGCCGCTCGTTGGCGCCATTCATTTTGTTTCCCACGTAAAACAACCATTGCAGCCTGTAAGTTACAATAGATGTTTGTACATACACATTGTATTTCATGTACGGTAGGTTATTGTTGCTATGTTAGGGTGATTACTCTATCGTTATGTCTTCATTACCGTCCAATAAAGACGAGTTAATCAGATATTCATACGGTGGGGATTGGTAGGGACCCGTCTGACATTTTAGTAATAAAGTTAGCCAGTCCTTACTTTACCACTAACGTTAGCGACCAGCCTCCGTGCTCAGGTTTGCTTACTGGGCTTGAGTCGCGTGTTGGGGGGGGGTAGTGCCCCCCTCCCTTTTCTCCTCGCTTCGCCTCGGCCCTGTCGGGCTTGCCCTTCCCTGGTGACGGAGCGGGACCCACACCCGCTCTGTTTCACCCACAGGGAGTGCTCACGATCTTCTAGATGTCTTTCTTTTTGCTTAGGACTCTCCGAGTTCCAGCTTGACGATTGGGATAGGCTCCGTCGCCATCGCATAAGACGAAGAAGAATTCTACCAAGGGCACTGGTAAGGTCGACACGGTGGATTCTGCTGTGACAGCCCCTATGGGTCATGGCAGGTCTGCTTAAGGGGGCTCCGGTCCCCGGACAAGCAGGCGGTTCCTTCGGGACTGCTAAGCGCGTCCAAAGGCTCAGCAGCCAGCGAAAGCACTGACTATACGTCGGAGCAAAGTAGCAGGCAGCAGAGCGGTAACCACCAGCGAAAACCCTAGCGGGTTTTGCAGCAGGAGGATACCAGTCGATACGGTAGATTCTGCTGTGACAGCCCCCATGGGCCCTGGCCGGTCTGGCCGAGGGCGCTCCGGTCCCCGGACAAGCAGGCGGTTCCTTCGGGACTGCTAAGCGGCGTCCAAAGGCTCAGCAGCCAGCGAAAGCACTGACTATACGTCGGAGCAAAGTAGCAGGCAGCAGAGCGGTAACCACCAGCGAAAACCCTAGCGGGTTTTGTAGCAGGAGGATACCAGCCCTCTAGCGAAAATCCTCACGGGTTTTTAGCAGGAGGACACCCGTCTGTTGCAGGCATGTCTACGGGCTCAAACAGCCACAGTAGTAGCCAGCGACGGGCAGCATGCAAGGGTCCCCCGGGCTTGCCTGGGTTGAACCCTAGCATGCATGGGTTCAGCAGAGAGCGATACCGCTGGCTAACGCTGTGGGTGTAGTCTTAGCAGAACCAACTGGGGTTGTCACACGGCAGCGTTCCATGGCGGGACCGCCGAGTGATACCCTGGGCCCTAGAATAGCTGCTGGCTGTCCACAGGGACTGGCTGGCGATTATTCAGGGGTTGGGCTCGCAGTCTCTCACGGGGCAGCGACCCAGGTGCATTCGGTGGCAGCTACAAAGACGAGCTACGGCTTGACTTCAGTGGTAGCCCGCACCCGCCCATAGCTGCCGTGAGTGGTCCGCCACACACAGCGACCTTGGGCGAAGCTCTAGAGGGTACAGTGAGTAGCTTGAACAGCCTAGCTGATCAACAACCCACTTATGTCCTCGAGAGCCAGCGGAGCGTGGGTGATCCATTACCGTCAATGGGTCAATTACCCTCTCTTGATCGATCACTGTCAAATCAACAGGGCATAGCTCCATTGATTGGCGCTGCCTATTCAGGTGGCGAGGTGATTGATCGGGGTATCTGCACGCTCAGCTACCCGTGGTACTAGGCAAGCTCCCTCGAGCCAAGGGACGGCCGGTATAGCGGGGTACACATACACACGGCTTGAGCCCCTTGCGGGGAACGCGGTGAGGCATGGGTACAGTGGTACACAGCCGGGAGCCCTCACGGGCACCCTACGCTAGTACCGCGCCGGTACCACGCCAGCACACAGCTTGATCCCCAAACAGGGAACGCCGTGTGGCGAGGGTACAGCGGTCCACAGTTGGGAACCCTCACGGGTACCCACGCTGATACCGCACCGGTACCGCAGCACCGCTTTAGTCGCCACAGTCTCTGTGGCAACAAGGGGAGGCGGTGCTGGTACTGCAGTACCATGGGGTTACCCTGGTGGCGGATCCTTTCAGGGTCAGCTGCGGCGGGTATGCCCGTGGGTACCCGCCGCAGGGTGTTTCTTCCACGCCCAGCACCGTGGCAAGTGTCGCCTAGCGATGGCCACGCAGTACCAACATCAGCTGTTGACCAGGCCAGCCGGCATGGGGCTAACCCAGATCTTGATCAGGGTAGGCCCCCCCTGCTGCTAGCGCTAGGACGACGGCTGCGAGGGCATGCGGACCCAGTGGTGCCATGGCGGATACCTCAGGGTCTTGCGGGAGTACTCCCTCTTCTGCTGGCAGGTAGTCGGCGAGCCACACAGTGGTTATGCCTTCTTACCCGCTTTCAGATGCCCGTCCTCAGTTACCGTCATCGGAGACATGATACGGATACTGTGGGCGAGGGAAAGGAGTCGGAAGCTGAGTACGGTAGTGACATCGCTGCAGTCTCCTTCCCCCGCTGCCCCGCGCGGGGAGGAACAGCACTGATCTTCCTCCGGACACCCCCTAAGGGGGAGCCCATGGAGGAGGACCAGGGGATCCTTTCAGTAGGATGCTCAGCTGCTGCTGCCTCACAGGGGCGCCTGCACTCTCATTCCCGGCAAACCTCACGGGTAGATATCGTGGGGCTGTCGAGCTCAGTAGAGCTATGGCGCCGCGTGCTTGCACGCTTCCTCTGCGTGTAACGCAGGGAGGACCACGGACCTACCTGAGGGGATCCGAGAGGGACCCAGATGTCGTCAAGCGTGTCACGCTCAGACAAAATCTGAGCTCTTCAGCGAGGTGAGCCTATTAGCGGTGCTAACAGCTAGCCTCAACGAGAGCTCCATGGGCCTAGCCCATAGGGTGTCGAATCGGCGCCGGGGGAGGGGCCTGCCACTCCAATCGCTCAACGCGATGGAAAGGCAGGGTCCTTTTCTCTTTGGATGCTTCTGCGCTACGGTGGAGGACCGTGCAAAGAAGCTACCAACGGGAGCACTCTGAAGAGGTCGGAAACTGCCCTTACCATGGGTAGGAGCTCCGACTTCAGCAGGCCGTGCACCACCAACAGTACCCGAGCCCACTACCTCTGCAGCACCCATTTCTGGGAGGAGCAAGGGTAGCACAGGAACAGCTGGCAAGCCCCGAAGAAGAGCAAGCGCTCTTCCAAGGGAAGCTAGGCAGAGCATTCCTGGGGGCTCAGCGGTTTTTCCACAGGGGATCTCCCAGTGGGCGACCGCTTATGGCTTTCACCCAGAGGTGGGAAACCATCTCTTTGGCGCCTGGGTATGGTCAGTGGTGAGTGGGGGTTACAGACTGGCAACCCAGTCTCCCCACATTCGTCTGCACATTTCAGAGGTCCACAGTAGTGCCGTCAGGCGGCCCCCAGCGTCGGGCACTACTGACAGGGATCACACAGCTTCTCACGAAGCGGGCGATTGTCCCGGTCTACCCCCCCCCCGTTCTACGGGTGATCTTGGAGCCATTGGCTCCAAGGAAGACCGGCGACGGGAGCCCCATCCGGAACCGCAGGCTGTTGAACACGTTCTTCAGGCCCAAGAGGTTCAGTATGGGGACTCTCGCCTCGGTGCTAGCCTGCTCCATCAGGGGCATGGGAACAGCATCGCTAGATCTCTCGGACACCTATCTGCATATGCCAATCGCCTCTCAAGATCGGAGGCATCTGCGCTTCTAGGTACAGAATCAAACTTACCAGTTTTGATACCGGCCAGCCGGCCTGCCCATCTCTCCCAGGGTGTTTAACACTCTTGGTCAGAGCGGTGGCAGCGTACCTGAAGCACAGGGGTGTCAACATCAGTTGCTACCTGGACGTTTGGCTCATATACGGACGCACTCCACTGAAGACTACGGGTCTCATGGGGTTGATAGTCCGTAGGGTGCGGGGCCCTGGATTTTTTGATCAGCTCAAAAAAGTCCAGCGTGGTCCCGACGCAGACACCACTATTTGTAGGGGCCCAGATCACCCTCACGGAGGGGTTCGCGGTGCTCTCACCCGGCGGGTGATTTAACATGGTGCGGTGTGCCTGACTCTTGGCGAGTCTCGGGCAAAACCCGCTGTGGCATGGATGAAGGTGGTAGGCCTAATGGCCAGTATGGTAGACCTCGTACTGTACTGCCGTTTCTACGTTAGGCTTACCCAACTACACCTTCTAGCCTGCTTGCAGGCCCAGTCGTCACCCAGTATCCCTCGCGGTTCCGTTGTCGGAGATCGCTGCGAGAGAACTCTGGTGGTGGACCCATCAGCCCAATTTGACCCAGGGTGTCAGGTTTCCTGCACCCCGGTATGTCACGTAGTGAGCGACCATAGCGTCAAAAGCGGGGCTGGGGGTCCACATCCACGAGACTCCGTCTCGGGCCTATGGGGGCCATAGAGACAGAGTTTCACATCAACCTCCCTCGCTTACGAGGAGGTGATCGTGGAATCACATACCGTTGTCCTGACGGATAACACAACCGTGGTAGCCTACCCCAACAGACAAGGGGACTCCGGGCCACCACGATTGAGCCTGCATGCACAACACCTGATAGGGTGGTGCAAGTTCAGGCAGATTACGATGAGAGCGATACACATCGCGGGCGTCACCAGCATCCTCGCGCACAATCTGTCACGAGGAAGGGTGTCAGGACCAGCAGAATGGTCCCTTGCTCCGCAGAAATCGCTCAGACGATCTTCAAGGGATGTACCACCCCTCGAAAGATCTGTTCGCATCTCATCGCAATCATCCACTGCCGGTGTACTGCTCAAGGGTCGCGGACCCCAAGCATTCACCGTGGGCGCTCTGTCCATAGACTGGGGAGGGATGACAGCTTATGCAGTCCCTCCGATCTCACTACTCATGAGGGTGGTGGCCAAGATCGGGTGGGAAGACTGCATTGTCATTCTGCTAGCGGCAAGGCCGCTGGCACTCCCAGTACCAGATCTACTCCGGATGCCCGGGCGGAGGTACCAGTCTATCACTAGAGCACCTGCAGTTAGCTGCATGGCCCTTACCAGGGAACACGCAGCGGAGGGGTACTTTTCATCAGAAGCTGGGTTTCTCATCGCCGGGGGTAGACGGAAGTCGACCCTCCGTACGTATGGCCAGAGTCGGGCGCCATACCACGCTTGGTGCAATGAGACAAATAGCTCTCCGCTAGAAACCTCTGTGCTGCTAGTTCGGAGTTTCTGACAGAAAAGTTCCAAGCAAGACTTCAGCGGGCCACTGGGGCCAACTATAAGTCAGCTGTCCTCTCCATTCACCGAGGTTTCGAGGCGGTCGACTATCATAGCCGATGGTTACCTTATTAGTCTACGCCTCGACGGTATGTTCAGCGAGTGTCTACCAAAAGGAAAGTGATCCTCCTAAGGGATCCCAACACAGTCTTAGATTACTTTAAGGGTCACCCTTTTGACCTTCCGTCAAAAGCGACGCTTAAATACGTAACTCTCAAGATGGCTTTCCGGTTTGGCGTTGGCTTCGGGACGGCGGTGCTGAGCTGCACACGGTCTCGAGGTTAGCTTCCGTGTTCACAAACACTGGAGCGACACTGTTTCGGGCGCTCTGTTCTCGTGACTCTGAGCGGGCGCGTGCATACCGACATTCGTCCCTCTCCAATCCCCAGGGTTGGGCAAGGTTGGCTGAAGCCAAAGATAGGCTGGGGTGTCCGATAAGGCGCTGCAGCACTATTTCTTCCGAACACAAGCCTTGCGAGGACTCACGACCGCATTCATCACCCTTACAGAGCCTTTCGGTCCAGCCGCTGTCGCGATGGCTGGTCCAGGTGTTGGTGGGGTCCGGGGGATCGCGAAGGTTTCGCGTCCCACGACCCACTCGACACGTGCTATCTCATCATCTTGGGTATACCGTTCGGTTGTCCCTTGAGGAGATCTAGCAGGCGGTGTCCCGCAAGCCACCTTCGCCCTTCTCTACGATACTTCCGTTTACGTTAGTAATCAGAGGCAGGCGGGAGGTTTACCGGGACATTGTTCGGCGATCATAATACGGTGGTGTCGGGTACCAGGTTTTCAGACTATACAGAATACTCAGCATGGTAGAACCAGTGTCGCTATTCTTAACCACCAAACTTATTAAGTAAGGAGGTTTATGTCTGTGATCGCGTGGTCTTTTTTGTTTCCCGACCGTTGGGGGAAAATATTTTCTGACCTCGCGAAAACCATCGTTACGCTCTCCCGATCCCTGATCAGATGCTGACCAATCTTGTACCTCCATCCGTCGGTTACTTGCTAGATCGATCTTTCAGATGTTGATGCAAGAAGTATCTTAATCAACATCGAAGCGGTAAGATCGACCGGTGTACTGAGTCTAGTCCCAAACAAAATGTTTGGTAGACTCATAACCGTGCGATCTTACCTTTCCGATGTTGATTATCCCGGACCCCGCCACCCCTACAAGTTTGGTCCGGTAGGGGATCCCAAGTCGGATAAGGGGCGATCATATGGTGTGGCGTCACCTTTTGGGTGAGTCCACCGGGGATCGGGGTTTTTGTTATTTATTCATTTATGTGGGACAAAATGACTATTGGTTTTTTCCGCATCTCGGGATCGATGCAAGAAGTATCTTAATCAACATCGGAAAGGTAAGATCGCACCGGTTATGAGTCTACCAAACATTTTGTTTGGGACTAATTTTAGAACAGTTTCTTTAGATGAATGGCAGTAGTAGTATTGTGTCAAATATCACTGCTTGAGTAAACAATGTGTCTGCTTGAGCCCATTGATAATATTAATGATTTGTTTGGAGTTGTGACAGTAGTGGAATGACCTATTATTGATGAATGAGAGTAATTTAACTTTTTTTTTATTCCCTTTATATGAGGTATGATAGGTTCCAATAAAAAAATGATACATTGTTTACTATCAGAGTTGTGTTTGGCAGATTGCCAACATGGAGGGTGATTCTAGCATTGAAGATTAAAATAAACATCAATAAATAGGAAGGACTTGGGAATGTTTTAATAATAGTCGTGGTAATTGTCTGCCCACGCATGCATAAAAAACAAGTTCATAGAAGACAGTGATTAAATTAAGGCTATGGCACCTGACATTTAAATGGTTATTTCAAGGTCATTAACCCTGCGTAATACAGGAAGCTGCTCTGGCTGGCTGAGTAGGATCAATTTTTTTTCCTTCTCCTAGTTGAGGCAGGAGATTGACTTAGTCATGAGAAACAAACAATGTTTTTAGGTGGTTGGCCATTTATTGGGTGAGCTGGCCAGGGGGATATCCCAGCTAGTCAGTCTGCCTGTCTGTTATGTAGGTCAATTGACTAACTGCTGAGCACTGTACTGTTAACTGGCTAGCTTGCTGTGTTATCATTATTATGCTAATCAGGGATATCCCTTTGTTATTAGTTTTCCAGTCAATGTTGTCAGCTGATTGCAGTTGAGACTGGACTAATTAGCAGAGTGGACTGTGCACGGGTAATTAACGCTGGTATGTGAGCAGGTGAATGCGTTCTGGGCTGACTCTTATCGTATGCCGGCATGGTCAGAAACTAGAGCATGGTGTCTGAAACTAGATCAGGTGTATCATGCACTCTGGATCATATTGGGATAGTTTACTAATGACAGGTCGTCTGGGATTGATATTATTTGTGTAATTGCATGGGTCTGTTACAAATGTGGATACTTTGGATGCCATCAGTTTATATGATTGACAACCTACTACTGCACTCCCGTCTTTTTTCCAGAACTAAGTCATTGGAGTCGGAGAATTTCTTTTTTGATTAGATGTTTTACCTGTATTATCAGGCCATTATAATATAAATTGTTGCCTTTTCAAACTTACATGAAAGGGAAATGTGCGAGTATACTCCAGCGGAGGTTCCTGCACAGTATCTGAAGATGATGATGATGATAGCCAACTCTTTTATACAGGCAGCAAGGAAATATTGAAAATAATGCTTGCTTTTGAATCGTACTTCAATTTAGACCGTCTTTGTCCATTGTACCTTGTTAAATGTTTTTGTTTGATGGATGTGCAATATTATTGTTCGGAATTATAATGGAATAAATTTAGATTTTTAAGTTTTGTTACAAATTCATTTTTTGGTCATTACCAGAACATATTTTAATGTACAAGTTTGTACTTTTTGTGTTTTTCTTTATTCAGATGAGTATGATGCCTGATGGACCTATGGGGCAGAAGCGTGGCTACCCCGGAGGAAGCCCATACCCTCAACCTAACCAATATGGAGGCAGGCAGTTTATCAACATGCCTGGAAACTATCCTGGGGGTGCCAGAGGACAGAACATGCCTCCCAGTAGTATGGCTGGTGGCAACCAACAATATAGTCATCAGGTAAGGACAGGTCAAAGGTCACTCGCCAAAATACGATCATAATTCTTGAATAGAATCATCTTCGTCTTTTATTCTGACTGCAAATACATTTATTTTCAAAATTCATTGGAGATAGTTGCTGTGCTGATCTACATGACTGGGCATGGGTATGGTTGTTAACTTGTTATTATTGTTCATGTATGTGCAAAAGTTAACACCAGTGCAGCAATATGCACATAAAAATTTGGATGTATGTGAAAATATCAAAAAAATAGTGTTGGTTTCTATAACCAGCTTGCCTGTGCTACGTACATGTATGTGATGTAATGTGTAACTCAAACAGGTTTACGCATGTCATGCCCCATGTATTGGTTGGCATTTAAATGCAGTACCTCTGAAGAATTCTGAAAGTTCCTGTAGTTTGTCTATACCAGATACATGTAAACAACCTGCTTTGATGGTTTCTCTAGAATTTTTGTTTGTTTAAATTTGATTAATAAATATAATTTAATAATCACTAGAGGTTGATCAATTGAACTGGATAAGCTGGCAGTTGAATGAAGAAATGCAAGGAATGTTTTTGTCTTTTCTTCATACATTTCCCAATTTTGAAAAAAGCAGACTGCAGTACTACTGATAGATGAATTCCACAAAATTAATATGCGGGGATGTTATGGAACAGAAGTACGCTAATTTGATTGACCTTAATTTGATACCCCATTTTAAAGCACATTTATACATCAATTTCATACATTTTGTTTATGATTTTCAAGCATTATCATTATGAAGCTATTTTAAGTTATCTCACCCTATCTCATTTACCTTTAAACATCGTACATATTATGGGCTTTGTGCATTACATTACGCAATTACTACCAACCGCATCAGTTTGAGAGCTACAAAATATTCAATGAAGACTTTCCTCCTCCTTTTCACTCTCCTTTCCTCGATCTCTTTCTTTCCTTCTCTCTTGTTTCCTCTTTCACTTCGTTATCTGGCTTTTTCCCTCTGTTTCTCTTTTGCTCTCTTTCATTTGTTCTCTCTTGCTTTCTCTTTCATTTCGTTGTCTGGCTTTCTCTCGTTTTTTCCCTTCCCGTTCTCTTTTGTTCTCTCATTCGTTCTCTCTCCCCCTCTTTCCCTCATCTTGATTATTGGTTGATCTCATCAACACATTTCAGTGAAGTTTTACAAATATCATTTATTTCCATCAAGTTTTGTTGTTATTCGATTTTCACTCCACATTGTGGTGCATGCGGTATCTGCATGATATTTGGTTTTGAGTTTGATTTTTTTTTGTCAAAATAGCGAGGTGTACAGCGGGTTAAGACTTGTCAACCAGCTCGTGCTGTCGATAATTTTACAAAAAAATCAAAAAGTGCACTGTGCAGATTCAGTTGTGTGCGCTCTCTGTGCTCAATAATGTTGAGTCAGTAAGGAAAAATAATTTGGGGGAAAAAAACACTAAATGTAGCAGGCTTGGATCCATCAGCAATTTAATCAAAGTGTATCATGCATAATGTCAGAGTACTTTGCTCCTTCGTAGTTGATGCAGGTACCATTTACATGTATGTATAATATGCATATTTTGTTTTGTTGAAATGGAACATGTGATCTAATAAACAATCGACTTACTTTATTCAAAACAAAAGTAGTATTTTATGTGATTTGATGTTCTTGCACAGAGTGTGGGTGGCTGAAAATTTGGCAAATGGACCTCACAATTTTTGTTGTTTACCCTTCCACAATTTAAAGAGAAATGCAATAAGTAAAAAACCTTGCCAATTCTTTCAATCACATATACTCTCTACACATGCAGAAGACTGATTTGCCATATTTTAAAATGATATTTATAATATAAAAAGATATGAAAACGTTTTAAGGGGCACATCATTAGATTTCCATGGGGCTGGGAGTTCTTGGGAAAAAACCCCAGCTTAACTCACTAAATGTGCGCACAACAAAACTACTAGTACTCGCCCACCTACCTAACTGTGAACAGCAAACTTACCCCAACCCAAACTTCCAGCCCCTCCCCCTCTGAAGTCTAATGGTGTGCTCCTTTCAAGTTAACACTTTCGATATATACAGAGCTCGAAGAAGCCAATCATCACACATCGATATCTGCACAGTGTTATAAAATGTTTCCCGTTTGGATAAAAAAAACAAGATTTAAATAAGAGGGATGTAGAAAACTTAAAATTACTTTCTTGCTTGTTTGGCATCATAAATTTGTGTTGAACTGCCTGAAGGTTTGCAAGAGACAAGACTTGAGCTTGTTAGTGCCTATTCTAAGCACCGGAGGAAAACGCGATCACTTTTTTTTTGGCAGCCCCAATTGCGTTTTTTGGTGCAATTGCGTTTTTTCAAAAAAAAAAAATAATTTCGAATTTTTGAATTTTTTTAAAGTTGTGGAACCAGAGATAAACCTGCTATTAAAAAAACCAAAAAACTATAAGTTCTGAGGTTTTTATTCAAAGCTGGATAAAGTTTTACATTTTAAATACTTTTGCTTCTATTGAACAACTAGCAATGCATGTTAACTCAATATGTCCCAGGCTGTTCAATAGAAGCAACAGTATTTAAAATGTACAACTTTATCCAGCATTGAATAAAAACCTCAGAACTTAAAGTTGTATTTTTTTTAAATAGCAGTCTTTCTCTGGTTCCAACCTTGAATAACAGGAAATTTAGGGTCTATAACTTTTGGTGCATTTTTTGACTTCGCAAATCGCATTTTTCTCCGGTGCTAGGCTTATTCACACACAGTAGCAAGTGGGCAGAAGGAAAAGCTTGAATTCAGCTACCACATTCCATCCCCTGCTCCCCAGTAGATCAAGGTCTACAGTCTACACCAAGGCTCAAAAAGAACCAGGAGCAAATTTTACAACTTAAGCTGATGGTTAACTTGTCTTGATCTTACATCAACCAACAGCTAATGAAATGCAACAATGAAGAATAACCCTCCTGAAAGTGAAAGGTGTTGGAGGCATTTTCAGCAAACATTTGCCGCTAGTCATGAAGTTTTGGAGGACCATGGCATTTTCGGGTTTAGAGGGGCAAAATAGCCCTTGTACAATGTAAAGTCTTATTCAGATTCCCTTTTACAAATTAAGCGTACTGCTAGCCGTCCAGCGCGTATTATTTGCACAAGGTCCAATGCACACGCTTGACGTCACGTGCGTATACGCGATGGAAAAGCTGTCAAATGAAATCTGAATAAGACTTTACCCCTTGCTCCTGCTTGTTTTTAACCAACTTCTGCACACGATGCCAAACTTTTCTTCATCCCAGTTATTTAAATCTAATCAATGTAGTGATGGTTGATATGGCATGCAAAGAAGATGCATGTATTGTGCGATGAATTTGGGTATTATCGTTCACTTTTAACCAACAAACAAAACACACCGAGTGACTGACATGTTTTCATGTGCTGAGTTATCTATATCTAGCCATTTTGTGTGTGGGCCTGGTGGTGGGATTTTTTTTTGTGGAAAAAGAAAATCATTCAAGAGTTCAAGCAAATGCTTTCCAAAAGCTTAGCTATGCAAAATTGGTTCACTAGGACAAATGTGTTTTAGGTTAGAGTTTTGCTCTCAGACCCTAAGTGCTGATGGTAGGATTGTGGAACTGGGCTGCACAAAGTACAAGTGTGTGCGTAGTGTACATGCGTTGCAATGGTATCTCTATGTATGGTCCCTCCATTCTAGATGCCTCCCCAGTATTCTCAGGGGCAGCCACAGTCACAGGGGATGGGCTTCAATCAGCAACAGCAACAGCAGTTTCCTAATATGCAACAACCGGGACCCAACAACAACCAGGGCCAAATGTGGGGTAATCAGCAACAGCAGCCAATGCAGCAACAGCAGGTATGGATTGGCGTCGGTCTGGAGTATGCACGGGTTTCCGACTGATGGAAACCCTTGAAGAAAGCCATTACAAGTCTTTCATAATATGGGATGGGAATAGGTTTTACTATACATGTAGTACTTGACAATGACAAATATGGCTGAACAGGAGTGTGCAACTAACAACAATGCTGTTGAATTATGAGACATGTTGGATTTTTGGTTCACCCTAGACTAAAAATTAACACCCACTTATACCTGCTACTAATACATAGTGATACTGTGATAGTAACCCTGGTATTAGTCAATGTTGTGTTTTGAAAGATTTAAAAATATGTTTGTTGTTGTGTTTTGTAAACCACAGTTCTTGTCACAATCCTCTTGCATTTGCTGACACCCGCACCTTGATTTCTTGCTATGAAGGGCCACCTGATGCACGCTCCATTGTGGCCAATCAGGTGACCATTTCTAAATTATGTGCGCTCATATCGTAGACGCTACCCTCGGAAGAGATTATATGTTGACCAAAGTAGTGCAAAGGAATAACAATGGAACCAAATTATTAATGTGCTTTTGGTTTGATTCCTGATTTGCATTCTGTGTTTTTGTTTCTCATACATGTCAATAATATGGTACTGCCTGTCACTGCATCCGTATTATAGTTAACCTCTTACTAGTTATTGTACATGTATATCACCGCTTCCTTTTCAGCTTGCCTTTCTGACATCCATCCATACCTTCCAAATTTGTAGTTTTTACTGCAAAAGGTTGCATGTTATTGTCTTTAATATGATTATAATATGTGTGTACTAATATTTGGCACCTAGAAATTTAGTTTGAAGTTGCATCAATTTAGTTTGAAGTTGCAAGGATAGACTAAAAGCACATTGTACTGACCAAAGGAAGTAATCAAGAATTAATGAATTTGGTTTGAACCCAAGAACTAAACTTTTTGGAACAGTTTATTTGGTCAACAACTAATTCTAAATAACTATAAATCTAATTAAAAAGCTGTTTTCTATCTCTCACTTTGTCTAAGCCAAATTAATGTTGCACAAAGAATAAAATATTGTGGTGAAGAGGGATCCTTAGTTACCTTATCCTTTACCCAGCCTTTCCTTTTTCCTTGTGTTTAAATGCCAACTGTACATACAATGTAGACAACATCTGCTAGCAGCACACCTGTTATCCTGAAAATCGCACCAATCAATTATTTTGTCTGCTTGATTGATTAATTAGATGATCAGGTCTTCATCCATTTTAACTGGGTTAATTTTATAATCAGTCAAAAATATTCCACATTTGATTGGGGTGATTCTGTGGCTATTTAGTAGAAAAGTTGAACATGGTTTTATTATTCATTTGACAATTATTGATTAATGGAATGGCATAAAACATGGAGTTTTGGTACCAATTTTAGGCCCTCTTGATTTGTTAAAATTAAACTTGCTATTCTTGAGGTGTTATGATTTCATAGGAAAATAACTTCTTTAACCAATTTAGAGGACATGTAGAATTGATTCACCTCGAATGTCTAGAAATTATTGATTGTAGGTAGTACCTTAACATTGCTTGTAATACATGGCACTAAATCCACAATGATCTAATCCACAATGATCTACTGTTTATGCTTTGATAGAATATGCCACCTCAAAATCACCAGCAGCAGCAACAGCCGAATCAGACACCAAACCAGCAACAGCAGGGACCTGGATTTGGTGGCAGAGGACAGCAACCGCAGTCGAGACCAACCACCCCAGCAAAGCCACCAACCCCAAACCAAGCACAGCCACCTCAAAATCAAAATCAGCAGCCACAAAATCAGCAGCCACAACAGCAGCAGCAACAACAACAACAAGGACAGCAACAGCAAACACCACAAAAACCAACCCCACAACAGCCACCCCAAAATAGGCAGCCACAACAGCAGCAACAGCAACAATCTGGACAGCCGCAGCAGCAGCAAAATACGAATGATGACTCCAATTCTAGTAATAGACCTCCAAGTTTACCGGTAAGTGGGTTCTTGGCAAATGCTGTTTTAAAGTTTGTGACATTGTTTATGTCAGATATACAATGTACATGAATGAAATATTGTCCTACCGTTGAAGCCACATGATTAGGAAGTGAAAATAGGCTGAAGAAACCATGATTTCCAAAAACAAAGAATTATCAAACTTGTTTATCTGACTAAATAAAGGAACAAGATATTGATCAGTGCACTTTGCCCTATATGATAAATGAAAACATGCCTGAAGCATGTTTCAAGAAACATGGTTTTGTGCCCTTTAATCAAATCCTTATATTAAGTAGCTTCAACCAATAACAAATATGTTCCAAAAATTATGCAACCAAAATATGAGTTTTGTCCAAGTCATTGAAATTTTTTCAAGTAATGGCCTTAACTAGCACAGCAGACCCTATTGTTTTCTTTTATAATGCTACCCCAGGTTCTTAAACTCAGACACTAATTCAACAGAATTCAATGTGTTTATCAGCATTGTGATAGGAGGAATATAATGAGTCCATTGATTATAATATACAGTATACAGGTGCCATGCAGAATTGCAGATCACTTAGTTTTAATTGCATCACATGCATGTATTTTACGAATTTTGTTTGTGTGTGGTTTTATGCATGTTATTGCTTATACCATGTGTTGTTGTGTTGCGTTTTGTTTGTTTCAATAAGAAAATATTTCTTGCTCCTTGCAAGTAAATTAAAAAAAAGAAAGTTGAAAAGATAAGAAACTACCAAAGATAATTAGGGGAGGAGTAACAAAAAATACACATTCCTTAACTCCGCAAAATGGAATTGGCGAGATGAAAAGCTGAAACTTGTACAGAAAACATTTTAGCATTCAATTTGCTGTTGTACTAATAAGTTACAGTTGAATTCAGGCTAAAGAGGTCCTTCTTCTTTTTAACTAATAAAATAAATAAAAGAACTTGATATCACAGCTGGCTATGATACTGTTTGATTTTAAGCGCCGGCTGACCGTGCCCGAGTTACAATCATCCTGGCATAATGACATAGAAAGGGATGAAATAGGATTATATATTGTTAGGTATTCTATATAGCCTGAAGCGATCTAGGTTGCTGCTTGCTTTGGTGAAGGTAATTCCCGCCTGCCTGCGTCGCATTTGGGGAATGCCCGTCCATGCCTACTTGGCACAGTCATCAACCCGGCCCCAATATCTTGTGCTATTTGTAATTAAATACTGAAGCCCAGTGGCACTTAATTTTTAAGCCTTCATATATTCACACTATCTTATTTTAGTCATGTTGAATTGTTGATATCGATGAGTGAATGTGAAAAATTTTCTGCGGTGGTTTCGAGCATCTAAGCTAGTTTTAATTATATTTTTGTGTTTTTGTTGATGTGTTGTGAAGCAAAAAATAGAAATGTTCACATGACTGAAATCAAGTAAACATCCCATTGAGTGGTTTCGATGAGCATGGTTTCATCATGGTATTGTTACGTGCAGGAAGCCTGTTCCAGCATTTTCAAGTGATGGTTGTAAGTCTTGATGCAGAGATTGTCCACACAATCAAATTATGCAGTCCATACACACCATGTACAGAGAGCATGGACAGCAGCAGCCTGGAGGTCCGTAGCAGCTACGCACAAATTCTGTTTAACATCTCTATGAACCCGGCCATTGAAATTATACATACTGAACAGTGCACAAACGGCTAGCTTGAACTGGACACAAGCATGAAACGATGATAGATTTTTGTATCAATTTACCTTATGAAACATCAAAATAAATTCTCAAGTAGTCTTGGGCTTCAGTATTTTATTGCAGGTAATTTTTGTCCTCAAAATGTTTCGCAAACAATAACTGGACACGACAAGTAAAGCAAATCCAAGAAAATATCAAGTTTAAAACACAACCTCCCTGACCAATATGGTGCCCAAATAACAAGCGTCCATATTTAAATGTTGCTGTTGTTGTTGATAATTTGGTTCAATTTTCAATACATTGTGGGTATAGACATCCAGGCTGTTGTTGAAAGAAAGCATGCCAATGTTGAACTATTACCTTGCTTGGAAAGTAAATTAACAGTTTGATGTTAATAAATCGTGGTCCACATACAGTTATTATATTGTGTTTCAATTTTCTCTATAAAATTGAGAAAGGTTTAGTCAAAGCAGTTGCATGACAGTTTTGTAAAACTGGAACTAAGGAGAGGGAGTAAATGTTGGTGAAATGCTTGTAAAAGTTGAATGAGATCAAAAATATATCTTAATTTTGGATGCAGGATTTGAAATGATCATTCAAAGTTGAGTAGGAAAATTGCACTTCACAATTGAAGGTAGGATACAGTGCCATGTTGAAAGTAGAATATGAAGGCATTGAAGTGCATCATAATGCATATCTTGAAGAAATATCTGGATTGTGTACTTGACTTAGGATTTGCCCAGTAAGCAATGTATGATTATGAAGTTCAAAATGCTATCACTGCATGGCTTATTTCAAGGTCTGTTTGAGTGGATAATTTCCCCCTAACTTGGCCCAAGAATCATCACAAAATCTACTATCTGGCCAGGGCATGCCTCTGTCCCTTCAAAACAAATCACGATTGACGATTACCACTACCTGGCACTGTGAAATAATGTCAAGTGAAAATGTGAGCATTTTCTTTCTTTTCCTTAGCTTTAGATCTGAAGGTAAGGTAAGTCCAACTGCAGTGACTAGCCTCTCACTTTACACCACGCCAGAGGGCACAGCAGGGCATTGACATGGTAAAGACTGTAGTGGAGACCGGGTGGGTGCCATTCTGCCTGCCACAGTGGAGAGGACGCCATCCATCTGTATGTGTGTGTTGTTAGCATTCAGTATTTTTCTTGCCACGAGGCTGAAGCTGCCTCTGCTTCATCCTATCTATATGTGTCCTCAAGTGACCCCTTCCCGGTGCAACTCATTTTTCATCGATCCATATTTTCACTTCCTCGGTAGGGAACTGTGTTTATTTATAGACCTATTTGATAAACACCAGGGAGGCAAAATGTGTTTGGGAATACCGTTGGTAATCAATGTCAGGTGCTTTCGTATTATTTCAGAAATTGTAAACACTACAATCACGGTAGCGAAAATGTTGCCAATAAAAATTGCAAAAACAAAAATAAATTGACAATGAAAAAAGAAAATGTCAGGCCCATTCTAATGAACTGCAGTAGCTTATTGTAAGCTGAGAATCCCCTGGTACAGGCAAACTGCTTACATCATTGCATTTTGCAAAATTTGAACGGGAGACAAAGGACTTGTGACCTACATCATTGATCTTGGCATTGCTTTTATTATTGAATGAATGATTAAGTAATTAGAGACTAGAAAAGTTGAAAATAAAATCTTTACAGGGTTGAACATTGTTATTACTTGTTCTATTGATGTTTAAAGGCAGAATGCAAGAGGCTTAAACTTAGGCCAAAAAAAAAAGTTGTTTGCTTGCCCTCAACCGACCGACCCTAATTTTGGAAATCAGAAAAAAGTTTTTTTTCTATTTACTGTACCTAATACCGACCCTATTTTTGGAAATTCCTGGAAAAAGTTTTTTTTTCTTTTCAAATTTTTTCATTCTGAAGATGTAAAAAAAAAGTATTTTAGAGCTTGTGTTCAACATTTTAGTTGTTTTCTAATATTAGTTGATTCATTTTGACACCAAAATTGTCTGATTTTTCATATTTTGAGCCTTAATTAATACAAACATTAGAGTTTCCTAGTAATTAAAAAAAAAAAAAAAAAAAAAAAAAAAAAAGAAATCCCGACCGACCGACCCAATTGTTAAAATTCAATTGAGGGCAAGCAAACAATTTTTTTTTCTTGGCCTTATTGATCATCGACATCATGTACCGGTACAGGGATCCGATCAACACTGAGATCAATACTAAAGAGTTTATGCTTTTTAAGCGTGCATAATCATGAACGCATACCCCCCCCCCCCACACACACACACCCCACACACACTACACCCACCATCCAAATTCCAATCCGGTTCAATTGGAGAAAGTTCCCTCAAAATGTACTTGTGTTTTGCCTGTTTCTTCTAGCGTCCTGTTTCTAGTACTACAGTATTGGTGAACATTACGCTTACAATCAGTTAAATTTGTAAATGTTTGCCATGAACTTCATATTCGAGCGAGCAGTGTACTATAATAAACTTGGTATCGGTACTTTGATTGCGTTCCTCATAGCTGTGATCAAAAACATAAAAATAGAACAATGAAGCAAAGGTAATCAAACGAAATGGGGGGAAAAGTCATGCTTTTTAACAGCTCATTGCCTAACATTGTCACCAATTTCACCATATTTCTCCAAGAAATTTTAAATAAATATCTTGACTGGTTAATATCAGCTCAGTAGTTGCAGCTCAAACGATATCTCAGGTTGTTGTGGCTGCCTAACGGGTATTCGCTCTTATGTAAGTTGTGAAGGATTTTAACATTCTGTTGGTTGCTTTAGAAACTCCTTGAAATGGGTGCCGTTTTCAACAGTTGCCTCCTGAGTAAGAGAGCTTTTGAATATATAAGATTGGTTGTTTCTAACAACTTGCCTACTTTTTGATATGTGAAGCAATTACATTAAAATGATATAATATGTGCAGGCCTTGCCGTCTAGATTTTAAAGGTGAGTGGTCAATCACTCGCTAGCATGATGCTAGGCGAGTGGTTGAATCACTCTCAGAGCTGTTTCACTCTAGTAAGTATGTAGTGGTCGAATCACTCTCTAGGTCTAACAGATAATTCATACCAATATGAAGCGCTTACGCACTTTTGACACCCTCTCTTGAATTTTCAGGGATTATGCTAAGTTATTACGATAAATCAAATACATTGAAAGTGCTGAAACTTGAATTTGGGTGATTCGCATCGAGCGATATTTAGTGCATATGGCAATCGCTCGCCTCAAACGGCAAGGCCTGTACATGATTCTTGATGGGTCACAGCATTTACAAAATACAAAATGTAGATGTGCTGTAGAAAAAAACAGTGATTACAATCTTGCTCTTACAGTTGAATAAAAAGTAATAAAAACTAAGTAATTATCATTGATTCATAATACTAGAACTGGCTCTGTTCCTCTGATTGTGATGCCCTCAAATAGCGCATCTTGCTGCGAATTGAGCCTGCCGGAGTATATCATAGGGTATCAGAGAGCACAAAGCTGGTGCTAATTCAGAAGTCTTTGAGAAACAAAGCAAGATATAATAATAATATACTATGAGTTCGGTAGTGACATAGATGTTAATGCTTAAATTGCGCAATTTTGCCGCCAGCATACCAACAAACTACCCTTGTACGCATATAATGCTCTGCGGGATTAGGTTAACGCACATGATTTGATAAGTACATTGTACTGCGACCAGCGAAATAGGCATCCACATCACTTTCAAAACTCAATGTTAAACAAACTATGGGACTCGGACGGTCGGACCCAAATTTAAATGAAGCTAGTCAATAAAGGGAACATTGTGAAATTTAATTTGAAAAAAATGTTGGCTTTGTTGTTAAGTTACTGTTACAAAAGCAAATCAGTTCCATCTTTCATGGGAAAAAGTGTCAAAAAATGCCGAAAAGTGGTCTAACAATATAAAAACATTGTGGGACTAAATGTGATTACAGTTTTCCTAGTCTTTTCCGCCGCCACTTTGATTCTGCGATATCATTTTTATGACCATAGGCGCGTGGAGTGATTACCGGTATAATCGAACTCGGACACGGGTAAGGTTCCCGGACATGACTTTTTGTGTTCGATCTTAAAGCCAATCGGAAATGGCATTACAATGTATACATTCAAATTTGCAGAGGTTTTTGTTACGAACAAGCGGAATCAAACCAGTGCATGGCGGAGGAGACTACATGTAGTTTTCAGCTTGACCAGTGTACAAACTATACCAGAAATTCAATGTTTGCTAATGAATAACAAATGGATGCATTGAAAAACCAATATTTTTGTGCGATAAATGTTTGCCTTTGGTAACAGTCTCAATGCATTGAAGATTTTTTTTGCTTCCTATAGGCACATAGACTTGCAAACACAAAAATTTTTGTGCATTTATTATTTAACACAGGCATACAAGTTCATGGAAAACACAAAGATTTTCGCACCATGAAAATTCCCACTTACAGACAAGCGCAGGTTTATACTTTGGCCATCAATTTGTAAGATAAATACTGGTCATTGCTGGGTTGTTTACTAGGTACACTCAGATTGGTACAAAAATACCTGTGAAAAACAAAAGTTGTTTATTGTAGCAACTAATCATGCATTATAAATCTGTTAACACTTTTGCCTTGTTTAGGTCATTACCCCGATTTTTTTTACAGTTTCACAAAGTTACAAAATGGCGATGGGTAAATCTGCTCTCGCTCTTTCTTCAGCATTGAAAGAAAATTAGAAATCGTACATACATTTGTAAGTAGTGAAATAAAAAGATAGGTAAATTATAATGATAATAAAAATAAATAAATTGGCAATTAAAAAAATGTGTTGCCACACATACACATTTACACAACATTCATTTAACATTGTCATTCAAAAAAATGAGTTTGATATTGCAGGCTGATTGATCACTGATTGGGAAGTTCTACACCAGGATCAAGTCCGATGTATACTCCACTTCGCGACCGCGATTTCGCAGGCCGCGAAGTAATTTGAGCTTAAATTTTACGACTTCCGCGATGGAATTTGCTTCGCGGAGCTGGTTTTTTTTCTTGGTGGAGAGTTGGATTTGGTTCAACTTTTGGGGGGTAGGCCAGCGAAGTTTCTATATGAAAGCACAGAGCGGGCAACAATTCTTCACGATGCTCGGCGATATTTTGATGAAGTACATGTATACATGAATGCCTTCGCGCAAAACTGCGAATTAATTTTTTCATCACAGCTTCTCGCGAAGTGGAGTATACATCGGACTTCACATAGGAAATTTTTCTTCATTTTGTCATAGTTTTATGATTATAATTGATCGACAATGCTATTTGATCATTTCTGGTGGACCCTGCATCAGGATTACAATAAAATTGGCTAAAGAGCAATATTATGTGCTCAGTTTTGATATGATCATGCTACAAACTGTCTCAATGTGTGTGATGACCCAATTGTAACACTCCGACGACATGATTGTGTCACCTGGTCTTAGATTAGCCTTATTTCACCTGACACTGTACGTTTGAATTACGGCGGCCTATGCGCTCATCGCCAAGCTAGGTTCTAAGTTAGTCATTATGTCCAATTTTGATTTTGAAATCGAACATGAGTTGATCAATCTAGATGAGTCATCAATTGCTAAAATCAATTTTGTGATATGATCTGTACTCTGAAAAGTGTAATGTGTGAATCTTTAAAAAAAATGGGTTAAAAATGTTTTGATAAACGACTCGTTGAGCTTGAATGCGTCACCCAAATGTCATTTTTGATGCGCACATTATAACTGCGCATACTTGCTCGAACAGTTCAATGTGCATTTTGACGATCTGCGCACCGAAGGTGGCGTATTCTCAGTTAGTTTGCGAAAAAAATTGAAATTACAGGAGAGGTTAATCTAACAAAATGAATTTGATGTCAGATTATAATTCTATTTTGTCCCATCAAACAAAACTTTCTCGCCATATTTACTATGTTTCTAATCAGTAAATGTTTGTCTTTGAGATCTAAAATGTCGTTCGAAAAATATTAAAATGAAACCTTGAATCCGACCATCTTTAAAAAAAAAACACCACAAAATGTTTCAATTTTTTTGAACAACATTTCTTGTTTAACTGCAACCTGCACTTCTACCTCTGCCTGATGTTTATTATGCATTACAGTGCAATACTAGGTAATTGTCCATTTATTTTATTACCAGAAAAAGTACAAATCCCTCTGTTGCCATTTGTATACAAGCAATCTTCTCAATAAAACTCTAACCAATAACAAAGCAAGCAATATTGGTGGCTATAAATTGCTCAATAATGAAACACCAGCATTAAGCAAAAATACATTTCATGTTGCTGTATTGACATGTTTTATTTCCACCCACTCGATTTAGGCCATTACCACTTTTAACACACTGTGCCTCCGACTCTTTCAACTCATCCCCATTTTATTCAATTTCCATTTTATTTCACCCAACATATCTCCCCTTTTCTCAAGCCAGCCGCCATTGACTCAGCACTAACCCAATCTTCAGCATAGATCATTTGCCAATTTGTAGCGAGCGGCAATTTGAAATCCACCCGCAGGTAATTATCTGGCAAGTCCGTCGCTGAAATTTTAACCGACACTTAAAACGCATCCACCTTGATCCATCCACCGCTGAGAAAAAGTTTGGTACACAATCTTATAACCGATGTGGTATCATCGAAAAAATCGCCCAAAAATCTTGGAAAATCAGCCTGTGTATAAACTGTATGCTATACAACCACAGCAGTTTTCATAGAGAACGCTGTAGTGATTCCAAGCTGGTCCCTTACAGTTATTTATTTGGAAAAATACAAGCACATTAAGTTGATTTGAGAGGTAAATTGACATCACATTGGCATATTGATTGGTAAACTTCTTGGTGATGTCAATTAAGTTTCTAATTTTTCAACTTGCCATTAGTTTGAATTACTGCAATTATGCGTTATTTTCCTGACAGGGATTGGCCACATATTCTTCCAGAGGACAAAGGTCACTATATTCTTTGCTAGCAAATTTAACTGTAAAAATTGTCAATTTTGTATTTCCTGGCGTGTTTTTTGCCAGCAAACCATTGGAACAGGTGTAGGATTGGAAACAGAATTATGATTTGGTTTTTGAATGAACGAAAATGGTTGTTTTCTGCTCGAAATATCAAAAAACATGGGAAATATGCACATAGCCTATGTTGTAAACCTGGGTGTGGTATTCCACAAACCGAGTGAATTGACATATACTGGCAATTCTTGTGCTTGAAATCCATCTTTCTACCACTCTGAAACATCTTTCAGAACCATCGAAGATGACACTGACATAACCAACCCATAAACACTGTTGTTTAAATACAATAGTGTGTTTCAATATTGAAGTAAACAAGTAAATGAAGCAAAACAAAAAAATTGACCTTTTATTAGCTGTCTCTGTAATATAATAATTTTCCTGTGCTGAAAATGTTCACAGCATACAGTTTCACTAGAATCATCCCCCATCTTTGTCCCAATTTCCCTCTTTCTATTTGTTCTAAAAGTTATGCCAAAAAGTTATTACAAAGTGTCCACAAAAAGTCAGATACTGAAATCCCTTTGATGGTACTTTTGTTTGCCCAATGACGCCTGTCATGCAATACTGACCTTTTACAATTGTTCTGCATAATAAATAAAAAAATTGATCCATACTGCACTCACTCACGGGATCCATATTATTTTTGTTTTGTTGGGCTTTGGGGAGTTTAAGTGAGGGGACATTTATCTTTCTGGCCAGTCAGAGTTATCTCAGGTCATTAGTGCACTTTAATAGGTAGTTTGAAAACAAAGGTACAAAGCCTGTGCAGTAAGCAGGCAGTATTCTAATTGCAAGGTTAAGTAAGAAGATCCCGTGCATGCCTCATTGCTTCTACATGTATGTATGCAGCAATACACACAGGCAGTAGGGAGAGAGCGAGACAAGCAGACTGGCAGGCTGCATACAATCCAATTTCCAATCCATACATACACTATACACTTCCCTCTAGGCCAGGGCCGGAACTACTTTCACATGCAAATCAGTTTGTGTGCCCCTCATAAATAAGCCATTAGTCATTCAGCCTGCGTGCAAGCATAGCTAGATTCTGATGCCTGTGTACTGCTGCAGCACACAGGCTAGCTATAGCGAAAGAAGCGCACAATGGCTGGCTGATACTGAATAATGTTCCTTGAGTGCATGCATTTTAGTGTTTGGACCTCCTGGGAAAGCATACAGTGTGGAAGGCCAGGCTTTTAATTGGACCTTCAGGGACCAACTCAAAAATTCCCCTTTTCCAAATGTCATTTCAAACTTTTTTGTTTGTTAGATTTTTTTTCTGACAAGTCAACGCCAGGTTTTTGTAAAATCCTAACATGGCCCCTTACACTCGTGACAGATGCAGGATTCTCAGTAGAGTTAGCAGGCTGCTTTTAGCGGCGACATTATGCAGTGAGTGAGAGAGCAGAAACTTGCTTGGCTGGCCATAAACAAATAGTGCTCTGTGAACAAGAGTAGATCTATACAGGCAGGAAATAAGTTTTCGATAGCTTGGCGCAGGCGGGGTAAAAAGGCGCATTGGTTTTGGGTTGAATGAATGAAGTCTTGATACATGATAGATAGCCTTTGAAATATTCATGAGACCAATTGGAGATCGGTTGGCAGCTGAGTCAGTCAGTGTGGTTCGTTTAGTTGTCGCTGGTAGATCAAAATTAATTGCCTCGATATCAAATGCAAAAGTACTAGCACATCTTGTTTTCGAGGAAAATAGTTGTAGGCAAATTGTGTAATTAGCCAAATTTTCTATTGTGTCTTCATTTAGTTCGTTAATCAGTAGGGGTTTATGGACTAATTTGCGATGAATAGATCTTGTTGCGCTCCAAAGTTGTTTTTATCTACGTCGTCCAGGTGATACTAATTTTGATGAGGGTGAATATTTTCACTTGATATCTTTGATAGGTTGCAAAGTATTATTTTTCGCTTTTATTATGTAACTCCAATCCACATGATCCAAACGAAAGTTGAGCATGGGATGTTTTTAACCAATTCAAAATAAAAGTGATAGGTCCTATGTCATTAAAATCGGTATAATGAAACCATGCGAAGGAAAATACATTTAATGTTTCATGCTGTTTATATGCAACACAAGACCCAATTGTCAATTAAAAATTACAATATTAAATTGGTCAACCAAGCATTCCTCAAAATTCAGTGTTCTTCACTTATTCTATGTTATTATTTAGTGAGGAGTAATGATATCAGTATCATTTTGGGGAAATCTTGGCAATTCAAACTGAAAAGTTGTGGATTGTCAACCAAATAGAAATTAAATGTACCGTCATGTTATTAGAAATAAATAGACATTTTTGACACAAGGCTTTCACAATATTGGACACATTTGAAAAGTCCACCAAAAGATTTTACAAATTGCGATAAAAAAACACTTAAAATTTTATATTTTGTCATGATGTGATTGTACAGCAAACATAACTTTTCACTATAGTGGCTCATCGCTAATGTGAGCCTTCTCCGTTGATTATATTTCCTGACTAAGGTAGCATGACTCAGTGTATATCAAGCCACAAGCGGGGGACTTTTTTCTCCCAGCCAGCCAACGCTAGCAGAAAAAAAATTGAGAGAGCCTAGCTAGCTTCCCTTATTAAAACATGCACAGGCTTTTTGTATTTTATCAGTTTTGATGAAACCTGGTGTTTTGGGGCTTAATTTTTGGATGGTTTTGTTTTTCTTACTTTTTGGTATCCCTTCGCCAGTGGCTATTGAATGCAAATGTGATATTTTATTTGGAGTACTACTTGAGAAAAATATATCTGATAGAAAATAACCAGTGTTCAAATTTTGCATATGGTTGCCAAAATATGGGTGAAAATTAAATAATTTTTTTGAAAATTTATAGTTTTTACACTTCAAATTGAATAATTGAATTACAAATATGAATATTGTGTTTAAAAATTCACATTGAATTCATTTTGATGATTACTTTTCTATTTATTTTAACACTCCATGACAACTGTTATCGATCTGTTTTGTAATGTTCACCAAACATGATCAAAGTTATGTTAAACACATTTTTTCTTAACCTCCCCATCTGGGAGTGGCTACAGCGATAAGTATCACACCAACATATGTCATGAATATTCATGTAATTCTTTATTTTTATATTTTAACTACTTCACATTTTATCTCCGCTTTACGCAACCCCGCGGTAAATAGACCTGAAAATAAGTTGGCAGTGAATAATGTCGCCTCACGATTTTACTAAATAACCGAACAAATCAAACCCCAAGCCAGCGCGCAAGAAGAAGTGAAATACATTCTCTATGTTTTGAGCTGGAGATCCTCCTTGCTATGTTAGAAACAGTATGTCAGAATGGCACTCGTCGATTCCTTAGGATTCTCGGACTAGGTCCCTATCATTATAATGGATAGCCCTCGGGGAGGGTTCCTCTTAATATTATTTTGCTATTGGAAATGAAACTTTTACGAATTTGTGATAATCGTTTTGATCTCTTGGCTTGTTTTGAAAATGGATAGTGTCCGGTCATCATTAAAACAAAAGATATGGATAATAAAACAGTGAAACAAACATCAAATGTGTGATCAAAGAGGAAATAATGACAAAGGCTTAAAAAGTGTTTCTGATTTTGGGGAGGATTTGTTTGTTTACACTTCTTTAGTTGAATTTGAGATAACAGCATAATTGATATTAAAAAAAAAACTCTATTGCTTTTACATGAACTACAGTATCCTATAATACTTTCATGCAAGCCTCCATTTTGCTTAGTGTATATTCCATTAAAACATGTTCTAGGGGAAAAAAACTCAAGCGATTATTTCTTTTGAGCACCAATTTTGTACTCCTGTTCATCTGATATTGAGTTGCGGTAAGGCTGATTGGGTTTTGTGATTGGTCGGCTATGGTTTATGGTGAACCTCTGCTCTGGAGGGGAAATTAAAAGCAAATTGCATCGAAACACAAACCATGCAGTTTGTTCAGGTGTAGATGGCTTGATTGTTGTGATGCTGTGTGGGTGTTGCCATATTTAGAAGCACTCAATACTCTGCGCTATGCAATGGGAGGCTTAGGTCATATTCACTCAAGTTAGGGGATTCTATTCAAGAAATTATATTATGTATTAATTCAATAAAACGGTCATAACCATCGACATTTTCTTGCTGTTGTAGCCTGTTACGATTGATCTCAATTTATCTTGGTTTTTGTGTAAGAAATCTCAATATTTTGATAGAGGGAAGAAAGAAGCAAAACAGTTTGACATTTTCTGTTTTTGAAGGTGTGGATATATGGCATTTGTAAAATTACATATAGTGGCTACGGAATGCAACTATGAGTTCATGATTATTTCCAAGGTTATTGAGAAGAGCATTCTTAATTTTCCTTAATGAAAGCCCGCAAAATGTATTGTTTTCTCTTTCTGAAATGAAATTTTTGATATAAAATGATTGATATTATATATCTAGTGGTGTCAGCATATGGCAACACTGTATTTTGAATTCTCCATATTGGTGCGGCTATGTGTCGTCAGTAATATTATTACAAGCTCGGCGGCGTTCAGTGTGGCGGCAAGGGAAATACAACTTGGTTGGTTTCACTTGCCTCACAGCCCGTTCATAGAAGAGCTTTTCAAATTGACTCACAAGGAGCTCTTGTGATGGCAGGGGACGTTTCAAACATGATTACTCCCAGGATCTACGGGAGATATTACCACCAAGATGCGCCCCCATTTTGTCAATTTTGAGAGATGAAATGGTTTAAGAAATTGTTTTGATTGTATCAAAAGATGATGGAATCTAAGTAGGCTTGTCAATTTATCCATAAAAGAACCGCTTTACACTAGGATCTCAAAACATTCTCACTTGTCAGGGCAAAGTTCCTTACTTTAGATTTCTACATACACAGAATGACCTTTCCATGTGTTGGGTGCAAAAACTCATCCTCTACAACCCGAGTTCAACAATTGAGATGTGAATATTTGAAAGTGGAATACTGAACTCTGTCAATGAAGATGTGACCATTTTGGCAAAGTGTTATGAAATGAAATCATGTTACTTATCTGACATATTTTCGGCCGCAATGAAATGCTATTTCTATGAATTCCATGCATTGACAATATTCTAGTGTCACCCAGCGATGATGATGTGAGAAGTGAAAATTTATTTAAAAAAGCAATTTTTACGAGTTGATGGACAAACAATCATGGCTCGATAAAGTGGGGATTTTGGGAAGCTCCTTCCCAGGAAATGTTGGTGTTTGGAGGAAATTCTGGCATTTGGAGGAAATTGTGTCTTTTTGAATATAAAAACATGCTAAAATTAGTATAAATTGTGGGAAATTTAGCTTGCTTCCCAGGAAATTAACATTATTTCAAGCCCTGCTGGACAAATGTATCTTTAATTTATTTGAGTGATAATGAAATCAGGCAAGGTTGACTTGAAAAGCAATGACAAACTTTCTTTGTTTATTGTTGCCTTCTTTCAACCATGAAACCTTCTTTTGTGTGCTTAATATCCTATTGTGTTCCATGGTCACCACAATTTAACAGCAACTCTCCCTCCACCTGGCCATATGCAATTCACCAATTTACACACTAATTGAAAAAAGTCAGGGGAAGTAAAAAATTACAATTGTAAAAAATACTACTTATTAGATCAAGATAAATAATACCTATTAGGTACCGGTACATCATTCATTCTTGTTTCAAGATTAATTAGTAAACCAGTTAAATATAATACAAAACCAGGCTTAAAATAATAAATTTACCAAAATATTTCAGAAAATTGAATGATGTTCACTTTTGTCATGAAAAAGGCCATCTGTTTGCAAGGGACAAGACAGACAAAGAAGAGAGAGAGAGAGATGTAAATTATAAAGACAGACTCTCTGAGACGGACAGTAGATGAAGATGGTTGATGAATTTTAACATAATCATTTTTAATTAAATTTGATTTTGCTGCATGCTACACTAATTTAAACAGACCATGCTGAACTTGAAATGATGCAAGAGATTTGAAATTCCCACCACGAACCCATAAATTGAAAGAATGTTTATTAACATTTGATTCCTAACCTTCATCGTAGTTCATTGATTGAAAAAAAATCAGAACGAGATAGTCGCTTCTCGCTAGTTGCAATAGGAGACAAGGTTTATGTTTCAGTGTAAATTGGAACAGAGTGTTGTGTTGCATGTGACGTGTAAACACCATTTGCGTGCCGCAGTGGTGTACTCCAGTGACCTAATTTGCACCCAAATTGTTCATCATTTTCTGCCTGGCAGGTGTTTTAAGGCCATGACCGCCGACAAAGCAAACAAGAGTTTTTTGTATTCAGGCCAAGCAGGAAGTGAGATGGTTTTGGGGGAATACCCGAGTGTTATTGATTTGTTGATTAAGGCGAGTGTCATTGATAATGTTCCTTTAGTGATGCTATTATTATTGGGTAATTCCCGCAGGAAGCATGTTAGCTCACTTTGCCTGCTGATAAGAAAGACATGAATAGGGAGGATCACATGATTATATAAAAAGCATAACATTTGTGGAGTGGCTTGTTTCTTATTCAGTACACATAGTGAGATGTAGGATTTGAGTGATTTAGGACAAAAAGACATCTTATTTTGATTTGATCATAATCATTTTTGTTTTTATTAATTTTATATTATAAGTTTCAATTGACAGTAATCTTGTAGTAGATTGTACTCTCATAAGTGTTTAGGGAATTCCAATAACAAGCGAAATGTCATTAATCATAAAACATCTTAGTCTTTGTTTACCTTGCTATAATATCAAGTTAATGCCATCCTTATTGAGTGCTCTTTCAATACAAACTACTGAGTGATCAACTGGGGACAAGATTGGAACTACTTGAAAAATAATACTTATATTTCCTTTGATTCTTATTCTTGTTTGACCACTGAGTGGCAATAAGTGACTTTACCTTTTAAAGCCTCTTCATTGGTTACACTAATCAATAAAATATTAAACAGGTCAATAAAATAAGTGATCTGATTTGTTGATCAATGATTCATTTGTCAATATTATGAACCTGGGGATTAGGAATGTAAACACACAATTTTAAGTGAACAATTTTGTGAACATTTTAATTTGTTGAAATGGCATTGGTTCAAATTTTAACAAGTTGTTATCTTTTAACCCTAACACTGACCCATGCTTTTTGGTATCGGAAGTCAGAGAAGATCCGATTTTTTCAAGAAGAAGAAGACTTTTGACTTGGCACCCCGGATTCGAACCTGAGACCCCTCGCATGCCAAGCTTAACGAACGCGACCGGTAGCTGCTCGGGTTATTGCTGCCCGCCAGCAATTCCGTGATCATATCACACTTCGGGTGATTGCGCCATCGCAGACCCTGGGATGCATGCATGTTATGAATTTTTCATCGTGGTATTTTGTGGTTTTTACTGGTGTTAGGGGTAAAGGACACTCTAATCTGGAAAAATACATGTATGTATTTTAACCCTAACACTGACCCATGCTTTTTGGTATCGGAAGTCAGAGAAGATCCGATTTTTTCAAGAAGAAGAAGAATTTTTGACTTGGCACCCCCGGGATTCGAACCTGAGACCCCTCGCATGCCAAGCGAATGAACGCGGACCGGTAGCTGCTCGGGTTATTGCTGCCCGGCCAGCAATTCCGTGATCATATCACACTTCGGGTGATTGCGTCATCGCAGACCCTGGGATGCATGCATGTTATGAATTTTTCATCGTGGTATTTTGTGGTTTTTACTGGTGTTAGGGTTAATTGTATTCATTTGCTACTTGCTTATTTCGGGTGGTTTTCCCGAACCACAACAGCTCTCCATATCCTCCTGTCCTGCATCACCGTTCCCAATTCAGATGCTTCCAGTCCGGTGTCTTGCTTGAGTACATCTACAGATGTAAGGGGGTATTCAATTAATGGATGTACTTGATTGTAGTGTTATGGAATCCTGGTGGCTGTGAAAATTTGAACTGAAATGGGGACTTGCATTATTTGCTAAAGAAAGTAGCTTGAAAAATATAGCAGATCAATAATAATAAGCAGATCAAATAATACTTAGAAATTCATTAGTAATTCCAGTGCTCCATTGATTGTTACCTATAATTAAAACATATACAATTGTACATGTATAATGGATCTAAATCTGATTTATATACTTTCATGGATATGTTTTTTTCATCATATTGGTTGTGTATTTAAATTTTGTGTGTGTTAGGCTCTTTACAGCTTTTCAGAAAGTAGCAAATGGAAGTTATCAAAAGTTATTTTAATTAAAAGAGAAAATCAAAAATAAAAATGAAATAATTAAATATTTTGCAATTCTCTGCTTTGGATGCGGGCGGTAAACAGGAAACTAAGAATTAATTGTGAAGGGCCTTATTGAAGATATGCAAAGATTATGCAATCTTATTTAGTTATTGAATTATAAAGGAATTAAATTGAGTCGGTCATCTTATTGATAACAAAGTGTTAGCTGTCAAATGCAGCACCAGAACAACATCGTGAACATATAACACACAAACATGTTTTTAAAGTACTAACAAGTAACATGGAGAGGTGTACCTAATTTCAGAATTACTTAGATATTTTTATTTAAAATGCTATTCCGCAATTTATGTGTGAACGAATGAACACACCTCTTGCAAAACTGATACTTGTGTCAAAGATGAAAAATTCATTGTGTCAAAATTAGACGGATTCAACTGTCAGGTTGTGGTTTACAATTGTACATTTGTGGTTCATACAAGTGTCAAAATGCACTATTATGGCTTATCTTTAGACATTTTTAGAGGAAGGATCACCTGAATGATCAAAAAGTGACAGGCTAGTATGTTCATATAATTGGCAACAATTTGGCGTTATTTAAGATCAAATTTTGGGCTTATAATTCTTTTGGTACAAATTTCCAGTCTACCTCAACCTGTAAGCAAGCGATATTATTTTCCTACATGCATTTGGAAAGGACCAGGAAATGCAGCAAGTAGTACCTGGCTATTGTTTATTTTCTTTGCATCGTTGGGTTGGCTTATCGCCATCAACAGATGGCGCATGGACACGCAGGCTCCTCATAATAGAAACTTAATGGCTCACTACATCAAATATGTATCATGTCATGAATAATAAATTTGTTAACAAAACAAGATGCTCATGTGCAATGAATAATGCTGAATTTGCACTGTAGAGGGTAGCATTTTTGTTGTATCAAAACCAGGGCATCCAATACACAGTAAATAAGGCCATCTTGATTTAATAGTTCGCCTTAAAACCGCCACACGCATTAGTAAAATCGCCCGCTGTTTGCGAGTTATTCAGTTTTTTTCGCTATTTCTTTTCTCCAAATCCACCACACAAAAATCTTACGTCTGACATTGCCAGACGTCAAAATAGCCTAACTCGTAGATTTCAGAAAAATTATTCATCTTGACCACAGAGAAACCTAATGAGAGATGAAAAGGTGGTCTCTTGTTAAAAAGCTTGTCCCGCAGATTAAAAAAATTCAAGTAAAAAAACCCCTCAAAATACGCATTCCGCATTAGGTTTTAACTTAGGAAGGGCTTTGAGACAAATTGATAAATTAAGATTCATGGCCTAAGGGCGAATCGCCCCAAAATTTCACAAAATAACATGTGAAAAATATCAGTCAAACTGTCAAAGACAAAATGTACATTCATGTAGATATAGTGTTACTTTTCATAAAATTTGTTCAAAAATAGCCCTCGCAATCAAAAAAGTATGGTCAGAACCATAGGACAACCTGCCCCCTATTTTTGTTTACATTGCCTGTTTTCTTAACGTCCAAGGCCCTCAAAGATATGTTAATATGTGGTGGATATATCTTAGTAAAACAAATGAAACATGGTTTTCTGTAGAAAAAAGCCAAAAAGTTGGCTTTCCACAAGCTTCTGGACTCTGCAAGTTACCAGTTGGCAATTACTCTTTTGCAAAAATTTAGTAAAATTACAGCCAACAACTTGGATTCTGATTCCCATACATTATCTACCTACTGTTAGACTCTATGTGTTACTATATTAAGCAGGTCAGCATTGAAATCCTGATGCCATTATATCTGTTGTCATTTTTTTACAATCGCTAAAAGTTCACGTAATCTAGGGCAGCGAATACGGTGAATTAATAAGGGAAAGGAGAGATGGAAATTACGAGTTCACTTGTCCTTCAATTACGTCTGCGTGGCGGGAGTCAGGGTGGAATAAAAATGTTGTGTTTATGGTGAGATTCAGGTGAAACAAATTATACGCTACCGACAAAAAAATATGTAGGCTGGTTAGTTCCTGGTGGCACTGAGCTTTATTACGCTCTGACTCACTCTTCCTATACTTAAAATCGCAGCTGCTTGGATGCAAAGTGTTTCTAGAAGTTGTTACTAATGTTTACAATGTTCATGGCTATTAACATAGTTTCAAGAACACTTGACATGTGGCCATTGTAGTTTTTTGCGAAATTAACACCAAAATTGACATTTGATGCATCCAGCATGTTATGTGTCCAAGTTGAGAAGAGGAATCACACAAAATGTTAGGAGCCTTGTTTTTGAAGTGTGTGGATCAGGAAATCTGTTTTTGTTGAAGCCAGGAACATACCAATTTTGGCATTAGCCTGTGAAAGGGGCACTGATGAAGCACAAGTTGGGTCTGTTGATTGCTGAAATGAATGAGATTGCTTGATATTATTTTGACAAAAATGACATGCTACAGTAAGGTCATTTATTTATTTAATTTGTATGTTTGGTTATATTTTGTATTGGATGCGAGTTGTATTGGATGATAACTTATTTTAATTGCAACATGAAAAGAATGAAATGGTTCAGTAATGTGAACAGACAAGTATTAATTGAATATTGTCAGTTGATATTTGACTTATATTATATTGGTATTTGAGAGAGAGGAAAAAAAGCATTGTAAGGTAAATGTCTATTTCTTCAAACTTAATTTAATCAGTTTGGCAGCATATTCTAGTAAAAATATCCCCCAAACTAAATGTAATTGCGAACTTGCTATCGTTTTGTGTGTGTGAGTGTTTTTGTCATACTTTTGTACTCGACTTGTAATTTTGATGTTCAAATTTTTTTACTGTAATTACTTTTTAGTCCTGACTAATCTTTTTGCATTTTGTAGGAGGAACATCACATACTTGGAGCAATTTAATCAAGGAAGGTCACGTATGTCACACATCCACAAACCTGTTATTTTAATATTTTCTTATTATGTTATTATTGTTTTTTATTGTGTCTACAGGATTTATCCGGCTCACTAGATGATCTCACAACAGGGAATGAATATAACCAGAATCTACAAAGTAGTAACCAAACCAACAATACAGCGCCCTCATCCCAAGCAAACAACGACAACTACTCAACATCGTCCTCGTCCCAGTCCCCTCACATGCACCCGTCAGTGTCGGCCCTACGACCGTCACCGTCACCTGTTGGTTCCCCGGCTAGTCATTTATCCAGGTCTTCTCTCTCGCCGTCAAGTGTGCCAGGTAAGTCATGTCCCCCACTAAAGGTGTTGCGTTCGAACCAGTTGTCACAGAGATATTATACGATTGATTTTACAAGCTTTTTTACATGGAATCTTCTCCATATTGTTTTCCGATATCAAAATTTTGATATCCTTGGAAACTTTCAGATGGACCAAAATACCGCAAGGCCTTACTCCCACCCTGGTTCAAAATATAAAATGGTCAATACATAGTTCAGTAGTTGGCAAAACCAAAACAAGTTAATATTTTAAAGTGAATCTGTGTACAGGCTAACAAAGGAGTGTAATTTATAATTATGTGTAAGGAAATGCAAGTAGCTATGTGATCTTGTATGAATGAGCTTTGGAAAAAGATTAAGAGGGCATTTTGAGTTTTGGAAAAAGATAAGAGGGCAGCAATAATTGGACCTTTCAACCATTATTGCCAAGTGGGGAACAGATCTCGTCTCAGGTGCTCAAGAAAGCTGTTTGTTTTTGTTTTGTTTGTTTGTTCGTTTGCTTGCTTGCTTTATTCTTTGGTATCAACATGTACAAATCAAGGGTTGATTACCACAATGCCACACAAAGAAAATATACCACTGCATTCATTCCCACCATAATGCATTATAAAACGTCAAAGATTAATTACACTTTGAAGAAATTCAAAATATATTACATGTATTGTAAGAGCTGAATGTTATTTGTCAAAATTAAGATGTGTGGTGTTATGATTCTATGTAGTAGACCAGTTGTGTTGTGAAGCTCATCCGAGGAGTAGGCATGGAACAACAAACTCTTAAATCCAAACATAAACATAGCATGCTGCCAAGTTGATTTGTGCTTTGTCTTCAACATGCATGCACAAACCAGGAATACTTGTGTATTGAATTTAATTTGCAATATTATCCTGTCTCTGTGTTTTCTTTCCATTGGCCTGCTTGCTCATAGTTACGGACATTGATAATAATGATATTACATTTTCCACTTGACAAAATTTGCTCCAATCACAGGTGGACCTGTCACCCCTCAACCTCCCATGGTACCACCTTCCAGCCAATCAGATAGCAGCTCTCATAATCAATTGAGCCAATCACCAGTTGGCTCACAACCGGACAACAGAGGTAAGAATTCATTGCCAGTGTTTGAGTACATTGGTTTTAAGCATAGCATGTAGACTGTGTTGTTTGTACATGGGTCGTTATGGATTTGTTAATTTTATCATTCAGTTTTGACAGATTGTGCCATAGGCTATGGATCACAATGGCCTCATCCCAATGGCATAGTTCAATAACCTCAATTAAATACTCATAGTGCAAAAGTTGACCTCAAGTTGCAGAGTATGAGCTTTTGACCCAAATTTTCAAAGGTCATTCAATGAATGTACAAATGTATTGGGAGTCAATGAACTGTGCCCTGATAGATGAACATGTTGTGGATCCTAGCGATAGCATAAATTCCAGGATGAAGTTGAAAAGTATAACTTTTCTTCCTTAGATCCAATATCATTGTAAAATCACATCATGTCAACATTCAGGCAAACTAAAAAGTTAAATTTTCATTGAACTAAAGAAGTTTGAGCATAAACAGAATGAAATTTGTGCATTGCCATGAGCTTTGCCCGAGCTGATAAGGTCTGCTGATCAGATTGTGGTATGAATTGACAGTGATTGGTGTTGCCACGGTGATGCAGCCATGTTATGTCAAAGGTCAGTCTGTCAGGACATGTGGATTGTGTTTCTTGTTTGTGTTCATTCACTGAAAGAGATTGATGAGCCATTACTGACTGCATTTAGCGAGTGAGCACCCAAAGAAGCCAGTCGAGATTGGAATTGATTGGTGAATTAAAGCTTGCTCCTACCCTGGGATGTTTAAGCGTTGCGTGCTATGTTGTTTGTGATGCAGCCCAGCACTCTGGCTGTTGTCTGATCTTATTCCCGGTGTCGGATGCAATTTTTGTTTAGCCATGCAAGTCCTGACCCTAAGTGTCCTGAATCATTTTGCCTGTTAAAAGCTGCCAGAATCAATTGTCCGTAGAGTGGGCGAGTGAATTGGTCGATCGGGTGACCAGGTAGTTGTGATGCGCAGTAGCTGCAATGCAATTTGCAATGTTATTATGTAATGAGGGAATATCTCACCCCTGGAACTTGTATTATTTTGTTCAATTGAAGTAATAATTATTGAGTAATCGATGAAGACACACATTGACTTTAGTTTCCCTCCTGAATGTCTCTCTGTGATTGTATGTGTGAGGAACTGACACCATCAATGAATTGGAAGGCTTATCTCTTATTTTGTCCAGTTTTTCTTGTATCATTGATGTATCGGATGGGATGGCCCTTTTATTGCAAAAGTTCCATGGAATATTTTGATTTTCATTCATTTTTGCATTTCATTAATTTATATAGTCCGACATTTTGCAAGGACCATATTTATCCCATTTCCACACACCAATAACTAGGACTGGAATGTGAAGATGCTTTTCCCGCTTGATTTTATGATACCGGTCTAATCCTGGTGATTCTACTTGACCGTATGCAAGCAAGACGGGTTGCTGAGCTCATCAAAAATTCATGTTATGGGACTTCCGCGCTCTACATATAAAACTTTTTGAAATGACATTTTAAAGAAACATAAAAATAAGATGCAAAATATATTGTGGTATGAAGAACCAGAATTGTAATCATATTTATTGAAAAATAGAATTTTTTTTAACATAATCGGCAATCAAGATTGTGCAAGCATAACATAAAAGAAAGCATGTGAAGGGAAGCGTGTGTAAGGCACATCTATTTGCAATAAAAGGGCAATCCATTTATTGTGGGTGTTTAGTACTTCATCCATTGTATTCAAGTTAATGTTGAATCGCACCTTTTATGTCGTCTTGACGTATCATGCATTTTTCACCTCATCTAAACCGTAACTCCAAACATTTACAAGAGAAAACTGTTCCCACAGTCAATGGGGTATTCAGTTGAAATCCATACACCCCAATGGAAGACATGACCTTAATTTTCAACACAGGGAGTGTGAATTTCAAATAGGGTTACCTGAATGGGTGACTATATTTGAAATGTACACCCCTTGTGTGGGAGATTAAGGTCATATCTTCCATAGGGGGTGTATGGATTTCAACTGGAATAGCCCATGTAGTGACTTGAAAATGTCAAGATGAAAAGTCTGAGAAATGATGATTGAATATCTAGCTAATAATGGTAGAGCTGTAGTAGAGCATGGCATGTTACATTGAGCATATTATGACTGGTCTTTCTTATGTGTATTGGTGTTGATGCAAATCAAACCACTGGTATTAGGGTCCCACTTCTGTGCAAGAAGAGTAGAGTAAAATGTTTTATTAGGCTGCAATATTTTGATAATACTTTTTTTGAGGGAAATATGAATTGTGAATGTGTGGCCTTGTTATTCGTATTAGTCGGACATTGTTCATTCATCTTAACATCTCACAACTTAATGAATATTTATTATGTATCACAAGATCTCATCAATTGGGCCGGCATCCAAGTACAATATTTTGCCAATTGCAATATGTGCGTAATCACGTAGACCCAAGATTTAGGTCTTCAGATTAGCTGCTGATTTCAAATGTGAATGCAGTAGAGGTGATAAAACCGATGTAGCTGGGTGCAATAGGTCATTTCGGTTAGTACAGATTATAATATAATTGCAAGGTAGTTGAATATTGTATGTGGATACAGGTGTAATGATTCAATGAGATACCATGATTACCTGATAAATATTTCCCGATTTTTAATACCATTGCTTCAGTAACAGTAGCTTCAGTAACACTAACATTATCCGTAGTAACATTTTGGTAATTTTAAGTACAAATTAATTGATCACTTCAAACGATACAATTGTTAACCCCATGAGAACTACCTGCCGATTGGCCAAAAAAGAAGTTTTCATTATCAATTGGCCCAATCAGCAACATCGTTAGAATAATTTCACCACACAAAAAAATTGGGGTGAATTATTTGCAAAGCTCCATTCTGATTGGTGATTAAAGTGAAGATATCATGTAATTGACCAATCAGACGCAAAGTTAGATCGGCAGGTAGTACTCAGGGGGTTAAGCATAAAAGAAAGTCTTGGACAACATAATATTAGTGCAAGCATGCTCATTCTTAACATAGTCCATGAATGCTTTGTGTTGTATTGTATTGTACAGTTTTTCTACCTCCGTCATCATCTCTTGAAGTTCACCTTGTAATTGGTGCTATATAAGTCTGGATGCAAATAATATTTTATTCCCCTTTGAGTCTTCGTAAATAGCTAGCTATGCATGAGTTGAAACTTTCCCAAGTTTTATTCATCATTTTGATAAGCAACAAGTTAAGTTTTCATACAGAAACTGTTTCCAACTAAATTTCTCCCAGTATACATTGTACTGTGTACCGGGATATTTTTGCAGTGTAAATTTTTCACGATTTTAACTGTTCATAGTGCCAGTTACATGCTGTTTCTTGTATTCACAGTTTACTATTGAAGCATATGGGTCAAAAATATTTTGCGGGCTTTTAAATTTTGTGTTCTGAAAATTAACCACAAAAATCGTGAAAATAAAAAAATCTCAAAAATGTCCCCGCTATATGGTACCACTTTCAGCAAGTGCCAAATGTTACCGGCCATCTGTTTGTGAAAAATAATACTAAAGGAAATAATGATGATTCTGTTCATTTTGATCCATGTGTACTATTTATCGTGGTGCTAATTGCACAATTCATTTATTGTGCTTCATTGATATCAATTACAGATTATTTGTATAAAATGTGCTTATGTTCAGTTTGATAGCGCCCTACTTTCAGCATGCATGATTTTTATTTTGGTTAAATGTGTCGAGTGTTTAGATGATAGTAAACAAGAATATTAGTAGTGCAAGCATTTATTCTTAATCCTGAAGTAAATGCTGTGCATTGTAACAACAAAACCACTTGATCAGTACCAGGAATGGGTATTTGATTCGCTATTTTTGTGCACAGCTTCTGAAAAATTATTTCTGCATGTCAGCGGTCTTTAGCAAGCATGATACATCAAGTTTTCCAATCCATTATTATTACTTCTTTGCCAGCCTTGTACTGATCAAAGTTGGCTTTGATAGGGTGATCTCAAAAGCATCAAGAATGCTCTCACTTATCGAAAGCAGAAAAGACAATTGAACACAATCATCAGGATAGCAAACAAAACTTTTTGTGACTTTTGGAGGTACCCTCTACCTAAATACAATTAAGACCCAAGTTTCGACTTATATTTGGGCTTATCCTTCGTGTAAGAGAGCATGGAACTTGGTAAGCAAAGGTTACAATGAGGGATAATGAGCTTTATTCCGCGATCATTTTACACTAAGGATAAACCAATATTTGAGTGTCCGATGTAATGATCATTAGACCTGTAGATCCAGGATTTGTTTGTAGGACCAGGATTTCTTTGAACAAATAAGATGCCTGTCTTGAAGGATATGACTGTCACTTCATATTGTGAGACCAAACAGGAATTATAACATTGCTTGTACATATTGCTGGTTTGTTGTAGATTTCTAGCTATCATTCTTCTGAAGTTTATTGCTTTAAAAATATAAACCATAGAAGGCATGTTGATGTGTGGCAAAGAAACAAAATAAACATAATTATTAATATGGGTCTATACTACATTTGACAGGATTTTCTGTAAACTAATTATAGTACAAGGCTATAGACTATTCACTGTAGAAGTGGCGTAATAATCGGATTAACTACCATAGCGATAGATGAATACAATTTTTGAATAGATCGTCCTGCACTACAAGCAGGTTGCACTCATCACCTCTGTATGCCTGCAATCCTAGATTTAATACAATACGGCTCTTTTCAAAGATACTAATCTTACAGGTGCTAGTGATTAGCATTTCTTTGACATCTATGGTTCAGTGCATAGGTACCACGTGAATGTTGTACTGCAGGGCGATCTATTCAAAAATTCTATATATGTGACGTGTCATGTCAAAAGGAGACACTTTTGGGCAGGTTACCAATTTGGAGATTTTTACATATCTTTAATATGGAGATATTTTGCTCCACAATGCCGTTTTTCCCAATGTAATCGGACATTCCTAAACGAAGATATTGAGTTTGTAAGTTATGGTATTATAAAATTGGAAATTGAGATATCGGCCTTTAAAAATATTATTGACAATGTTGAGAGTAGGAATTGCCTTGAAAAATGTCTCCAAAAATACAAGATGCTAGTTATATTTGGGTCTGAAACTATCAGACAATATTTTTAACATTAATAACATCACAAATTCAAGAACAAACCCAAATTGTGAAAAAAATCACCCATGGGCAGATTTTTGGCTATTTCTCCATTTACGATCCTGCCCAAAAGTGTCTCCTTTTGACATGACACATCACATATATTGCTATGGTAGCCGTACATCACTTCTACAGTGAATTTCAAACATGAGTACCGCTACATGCTTCAGCCTATTCAAAGACATCTCAGTATCAGTAGTTGTGTCCAGACAGCATGCAAACACTCAAGAGGACCAGAAACTTTGAAGTTTCAGTCAGGGGTTTCACCCGAGGTTTGACACCTCAAACCCACAAGATATTTAGGGCGTGTGGACACAACTCTTGACACCTCAAACCCACAAGATATTTAGGCAAGGGGTGTCTTTAGGGTGTCCAAAATGGTAAAAAATACCTATTCTACAAAATCAGGGTGTCCACTTCTTCCTATTCACTCCATTATAAAAATCAGAATTTTAGGGTGTCCAAATTGAAAACAAGGTGTCCAATGACACCTGGACACACCTCTGGCTAATGCCTTGTATTTAGGGGGTGTGGACACAACTTGGAGTGTGTGGACACAACTCGGTGACTACGAAATTCATTTCTGCATTGGGTGTTTTGTGCTTGTCTGAACATGGCTAGTGTTGCAATCCATTGGGACACCCTGTACTAGTAAGCTTTAGTATTTAAAGGGAAAACAAAGAATCCAACTTGATTCACTGGGTAATTGCTACATGTACACTCATTTGCAAAGATCTTTCTGATTGGCTAATTGAATCACGTCATCACACCAGCACCTCCGATCAATCTGCGTAGCATCGCGTGACGTAGGCATGACCTGGTTCTTTTTACATGATGGACGGCCAGTGCGAAAGTTGTCTGCAAAATAGTGTAGTGTATAGTGTGCTATTGTTTCAGGTTTTAGATTTGTGCCATGCCTAGTTTGACCACTTGATAAGTATGTGTTCATTCACAATAAGTCCCGACTTATTGGAAGATGATTACTCAACACAAAACAAAATAAAATACCCTTTAAATCTGGTTGGTCTTTTTTACCCTTAAGTGGCAAAAGCACTTAAAAACTATATATGTCCTCCTACTCCGGGAAGAGTAATCGGGACCGATGTTTGTTCCCTTTGTGACGAGAGTGCACTGTTTGTAATATCCACAAAAATACTTGCAAACGGAAATTTTGCACATTCAGGAAAAAAGGCTGTTTTGTCCAGTACTTGTGACAATATGAAAGTGAAAGTGTCAAATACTGATTGAGTGGATGATGCTCTGCTTAGTAAAAGGAGATCAGGTGACTGTCACATGACATCCTGTGCAAAAACATTATCTGAAGGATGTGATTTTATCAAATATTATATCTAGCGATGGATATTATCCTTGGTGGGAGTACATATTCTTTGACAAGCTTATGCCACAAGAGTCAAAAACTTGAGGGTTCATATTTGGCATGAATCGGCACATGTTTTGATTCCCATACACGTAGTCCTCATAGATCTATGAGGACTCGTTTAGATTCTCACAGCTTACGTGCACATTCTACATGTGGCATTTGGTGAGAATGTGGTGATTGTTGTTGAGCGTTCTTGAGAGATGGATCCTCTCCTCTCATAATTTGACCAAATAGAACCCTCCGGTAGTGAGTTGTTGATGAAACTTCTTGCACTAAGTGATTGAGACATGGCTATTGTCTGGTACTTGCAATGCAGGTCACAACCAGCGCATGAACCAGTCACCTTCCTCTGTGCAAGGTGGAGACCCACCTCCCAGCTATGGTGGTGGGAACTCGTCGCAGCAACAGCAGCCCAACAGCAGCTTCAGTGACGGGTTGGATGTGTACGGGGGAGGTAGTGGCTCGTACCAGGGTCCTCCTCCTAATCAGATGGCCCCTCATTACTCATATGGGGGACCACCCAGTTATGGCCAGAATATGCAGCATGGGCAATATAACCACCCACAAGGTATTGTGTGTGATTTGATTGATTCAATCCAAAGCCTATAATCATTTTATACTGGGTTATTCCAGTTGAAGTCCATACACCCCTTGTGGAAGACATGACCTTAATCTCCCACAAAGGGGTGTAGATTTTAAATGGAGTCATGTAAACTCTATTTAAAATTCCCACTCCCTGTGTGGACGATTAAAGTCATGTCTTCCATAGGGGTGTATGGATTTCAACTGGATAAGCCCATTTATTCACTTCAATCTTTCTTTAGTCTCTTCTTCTGTAACACTTCTCTCTTTGAATCCTTGCCGAAATCTTGTTTCAAAACATCTCTATATATATATGACTGTTGTATGTCTGTTGCATGATGGTGTTATTTGATACGTGCTAGCCAGATGCAATGTTGGGTACAGTACAGTGTATATAAGTAGTTAAACCTATTTATCAATCCACATTATTAAGCCCAAAGAGTATCTTCTGACCATATACTGAAGGCTTTGCCGTTTGATATTTTCAGGGGAGCTTTTAAACACTCTACTTGATTGCTACAGGAGAGCACTAAGAGAGCATTTTTACTGTACTGTATTATGTGGTTATTATTGTTACACCAAAGGTAGACGAGCAATAAAATGCTCTCCTCAGCTTTATTTGAGGGGAGTGATGGGGAGCAATCGCTCTAGCTCTCCTCAAACGGCAAAGCCTGATACTGCAGGCATGAGAATGGTCAGGCTTAAATGAGTGAATGTAATTCCAAAATTTAATTTTGATTTAATTTGTAGATTTAATTCCAAAACTCGGTCAGGCTTAAACTTGAATTCAGAGTTTTCTTTTTTCCCTGTCAAAATTCACACATCTGTTTAAATTTTCTGCCAATTTTGGAGTGCTGTTGCCCAAGTTTATGCTCTTTCTAATTTTTACGCCATTTACAGGTTTTTTCCGTCAACATTCATTCTCATGCCTGATACTGTTTTTTTTTGTAATTGTTTCAAAAGTATCACAAGGGTTGTTATGGTGGGCAAAAAGCCGACTTCAGGAGACTTGCCAGCAGTAGATCCCATCAAACTGTTCTTCAGAGTATTGTTAAACATAAGCAGAGCTGCCCAGTATAGTACTTTCATTATCAGTGAATCGGTGACATCGGCATGTTGTACGCAAGTGATTGCTATTTAAAGCTGCGCCCAATGAAATAAGCATTGGCCAGGCAAAGTTACTTACTTGCCAAGAGTAAAAGTACTATAGCACTTATGTATCAGTGTTTTGTACTTACATAATGATTTTATCAAAGAATGTGTGAAAACAGAATACTGAAAATACCACAGAATACTATTTATACATTTGTACATGAAAGAAAGAGTGAAAATACTGATTCTTTTTAAAAAGAAATCCTGAAACTTATTTTAGCAGGCTGGCAGCTCTGTGTCAGTATGAACATGAGTGTCATGCAACACCTGTGGTTATGGTTCTAAGGCCGATGCAATAATATTTGGTTCTCTGCCGTGATTTTCTGAATTGGCTTGATTCAGTAGGCAGCAGTAATGCCTCAAATTCACAGACACAAATTTCAATCAATCAAGCATTTATTACCTTCACAGGTGCAAAAACTTCTTGGGAGCACAGTGACCGAGCGGAACGGGCTTCGAAAGGTTGTGGGTTCGAGCCCCGGCGACGCCATCGTGTTGTGCCTTTGAGAAAGGCACTTTATCTCGATTACTCCTATTCACCCAGGTGTATAAATGGGTACCGGCATTCTTAAATGCTGGGAAGGTAACAGACTCGCTGTGGAGGAGGTGTAGCAATCCCCCTAGAGCAACATTACATGGAGGAGTCTGGCCCAATCGCCAATGAAAGAGAGATGGGCACTCCGATCACTGTTTATACATGATCGTCTCCTTTACCGTACTTTACTTTACCTTACATGACATATTTATATAAACACAAAAAGGTATATACATCCATATATACCTACAAAATAAACAATTATGGATGACAATTCAATATCTTTTGGCTAACATCTTTTTCGTCCCAAAGTTTCTTACAATAAGACTGACAAATATCTGTGTGAAAATTCAAAAATTTGTGTCTGTGAATCTGAGTATACTTCAGTCCTAACTTGTGAAGGTTATTTTTGGGCTAACATCTTTGAGTCAAACAGTAAATGTCAAAAACAGATGAAGGTATATACTGATTCCAAGATGATATCAATTGAGTAGCATCAGAAGCATAAGGAAGACTTGCCAACAAATTCAAATTTAGACAGCCTGTGTGGTGTTGAGGATTTGCTCCGTTTGTCTCACTCAGGCAGTTTTGTTGATTGGGTTCTATTATTAGTTCCCAGGAAAGAAAGCGTTGATTTGTGCACAGCAAACCTTGTGATACAACCATAATTTTAACCAGTTTCACTGCAATAGAAACACCAATGCATGGGATGAACTAGCAGTAAATTTCCTTGTTTTCAGGAATTTTGTGCGGGAAATGCGTCAAAAAAAAAAAAATTCATTGTGCTCTACATTGGAAATTGATTAGCATATAATACAATACATACTGCTTATACGAGAGTGATAGTAAAAATATATCATTCTAAATATATCATTTCATTTTAAGATAGATTATTCCTGGTGAAGGTAATGGAACAATCCATCTTTCAATGCGTAATGCTATTACTATTACTGGTATACATGTATAAGCAGTCGCTATATATTTTATGTTACTCATCTATTGATTCTGGAGTGGCTTTCACTAACATTTGCGATGTATCTGAAGTCTGCACACATCATAGCTCAGTGGGTTTGACAGTGGGTTTGGACTTATGTTTAGGACTTACGATGCATCTTACATGTTAGTGAAATGCATGTGATATACTCCATTTGGCTTCCTTGAGAGGTTATTTTTTTGGGGAAAAAGAAAAAAATGGTGCTCCTGCGAAAAACAGGATTTCCACATGGTTTCCATTGACGATCGTCTCATTGGTAGCCTGCTTGTTTATAACGAACCTTATGTGTTGGCAGCATTGATTTGTGTAGTTTATCTCTGTGGTGGATTCTTGAATGCAATACACGCAAAATCGAACATGGAAACCAAATAAACACTTGATGACCGCTAAAGAGATTATAAAATGCAGTTTCCATGCATTTCTGAATCCCGCAAGGGGAATAACTGCACATTTTGAAGAGTGTGTCGATCGGATATAAAAATTGTGGCTGGATGTGTCCCGTTTTCTGAGTTTCAATTTTTGGGAGTCATGCAGTGCGCATAGTATTAAAGAACTAGTGTTTTTACACACGCTTATGTACATCTGTACACGCACAAAGTAACTTCTACAATTGACATCACTCTCTTGAAGCCAAATGGATTATAGATGATAATTTGGTACAATTGTATTAATCATATAAGGTGCCTAGAATTTTATGCTGTTACGATACAGTATAAGCTTTTGGCGAATATCAAAAACAAAGGCACCAAGCTTTTGCGTAAAGTAAAAAAAAGTAACACCACATGGGTATTGACCCGGAGAATCTGCATTCGTAGAAAATCACAGAATTATCACCCATGTGTGGAATTTGGCGTATTTCCGTTGAATAATTCATTAAAAAAATGATTGACAAGTAACATATGTTATCAATGAATGAGAAATAGGCTATTCCAATTGAAATCTATATACCCTGGAAGACATGACCATAATCTCCCAACACAGGGAGTGTGGTGAATTTCAAATGGGGTTACCCATTCTAGTTCGATGACAAATTCTGTTGAGGGTAAAACACTATGTTCTGAAAGAATGTTGAGCATAGTACGTGAAGTTAACACCCTCCTGCCTGTGGAGGCAGCATAATCTTGGTTATAACAATGGAGAGAGCTAGTTCTTCCTGTCTTTTGCTGCAAGTGTTGAGAGTGGGAGCTAATTTGTTTTCTAAGATGTGTAAAAAGTTAACTGGAGCATGAATATGTAACTGTATTGATTAGCATTCCAACATGCAAAGCCTTGCTGCAGACTTGCTGTCTATAGACATTTAAGTATGAAACTAAGCTATTTGAGGCATACAGCAGTAGGCTTGGAAAAAAGTAGGGAATCTGGGAATTTCATTCCATGGAAATTTGGAGGGATATTTTGAATTATTTGAAATAATGTGAAAAAACTTGCTATCTTGGAGTGAAATTTGGCAGGAAATAGCAATTTTTCCAGCCCTGTACAACAGATTCCATATGTGGCATGCTGTTTTGCAGGTTAAGCTCAACAACCAAGATTTGCTTGCCTAGCAGCCAGGCTCATTATTATTTATGCTATGTTCGATGGTTTTCTTTTTAAAACTATGCTTACATTTCACTCTGATATCTTTATACTATGTTTTGACCAGGGAATTGTGTAGCTTCTTTAAAATTATGGCTCTGTGATTAAGCAAAATGAGTTGAATATTGGTTCAAAATATATTTTGGGATGTGAAGTAAAGATTTTGTAAATTTGCTTTGTGAACTTGAAAATAATCATCTTAATTTTGATGAGGAAGAGGCATACACTATCAACGATTTTAGATTTAATTAATTACAGACTGTCAAAATATCTGTCAAAGTTGTATCAAAAATTTGTCAAAATGTATCAAAAATTTGTCGAATTTTTTGTAATTGATTTGTCAAATTTTTTGTAATTTTGACAGTAATAATGATCAAAAAGAGTGAAGGATAATTCCTTTTGCTTATTGACATGATATTGCTTAATGATATTTCTTGTGAGTTGATTTTGTACTAGTAGTAGATGTTGTCGGGTTGTGTTTTTTCATAGTAGTAGATTTTACGCATGAAATTTGAAACAATTTTAGGTTTGTTCAGGATGAGCCTACTGACCAGTATTATCCTTGGTTTGCAGGTAACTTCAACAGATACGGGGGATACCCCACCAGCAGCTCAAGCGGTCCACATGGAGGCTACCCACAGAATCCATCCGGGGGTACTATGAACTTAGATAACAGAATGCGCGGTGGAAGCGGCATGGTGGATGGACCTTATAACAACTCACAATATGGATACGGCAACTCAGGAAATGCAGGTCCCAATCAAGGTCCCAATATGGGACCGATGGGTCCAATGAACTCACGAAGTCCTGGACCCACTGTGGGACCAATGGGTCCTATGAACTCGCGAAGTCCTGGACCTGCACAAATGGGTCCTTTGAATTCACGAAGTCCTGGACCTGCACCAATGGGTCCTTTGAATTCACGAAGTCCTGGACCTGCACCAATGGGTCCTTTGAATTCACGAAGTCCTGGACCTGCACCAATGGGTCCTTTGAATTCACGAAGTCCTGGACCTGCACCAATGGGTCCTATGAACTCACGAAGTCCAGGACCAGCAGGACAGGGTTATGGACTTAACCAATCAGATAGAACTGATGGAGCTCCATCGGGACCAACACCGCCACCCAACATGACAGCTAATACCAACAACCCTAGTGGCGGGACTGGCGGTGCCCCGGTTGGTAGTCCTGGTGCTGCCAATACACCAAAAGGCGCCCAGGCAGCAGCTGCGGCGGCTATTATGGCTGCCGCTAATACTGCCGCCAATAAACCTATGTATCACAGAACGCTACAACAACAACCTCAGCAACCTGGTCAAGGGCCACAGCAAAGATACCCACCTCCGTACCATCAACAAGCACAGTGGCAGCAGCAGCAGAATGCAGGTTATCCCACCTCTGGGGGCCCAGGAGGCCCTCACCCCTACTCTTCCGTACCCATCTCCATGCCAAATTCCATGCCTGGAAGTGGTCCACCACAAATGATGAGTAATTCCATGGGAGGAGGCAATGTGCCACCAGGTGCAATGCCTCCATCCTCAATGCCTGGGAATAATCAGATGCCGATGAACTCCATGCACAATTCCATGGGGACACCAAATTCCGGTCCAGGGATGATGGGTCAGACGCCTCCTAGTTCCACACCAGGGTCAGTTGCTAGTTCCATGCCTTCATCAATGACAGACTCATCAGACTCGTCAGAGGCACCTATCAGTGCTATGGGAGCAATGGCATCTGCAGTTGCCGCCTCAGATACCTCTTCACAGGCACCAACTACTACTGTAGCAAATAGTGTAGCAGGTAAAATACACTTGTAGTGAAGTTTTCTTTTTGTTTGGTAGTATAGTATCTAACCTAGTATTAAGTGTGCACCATAATATTACATAACATAGCACTTTTGTTGTCAAATTCATCATCAAGACATAACAAAAATTCCATTTGAAAAGGTGTAGTACCAATTCCTCATTTTAGCTTAGCTTGTCATCCTTTTTGTTTTGCAGTCATTTTATATTTTGATCAGTCAAATAATGCACAAAAAGAATATGGGTAAACTTTCATTTCATGACTAACAGTAGATACTAATTGATGTTGGGGAAAGATATAACCAGATTGATTACCCTGTCTGGGAGATGTGTTGTGATGGACCTATGAGCCTGCCCATTTATACCGGTTTTGGCCACACTAGATGCCCTGCCTTATGCATGGGTTATCCTCAATTTGGTTTTACACTACCACTAAATCTTAGTAAAAGGTTATGGCTATTAAACAGTCGACTGGAATCGGAACTAGTCAGGAGGTAAGCTGTTTGAGGCACAAATTTAAAAATAATGGTTCTGAGATTTTATTGCTGCACCCCAATTGAAATCCAATAGACCTTTTCAGGAAGACTTAAGAAAAACACCGATCATGCGTAAGCATAAAAATATATTCAACCAATCAATTTCTTGCGATTTGAACCCGTATTCTACCAGGTAGTGGACAATGCATTCAATATGCTGCGACAAATAAGAACTAACTCTGAATATGATTGGTGTGAACAGTCATACCATGTCATGCTCTCGTTGAATGTGCTGTTGTCAGTGTGTGATTGTTTTGTTTACCACTTGCTATATCTTTTTGACTTATTTTCCGATCAGCTGGAAAGGTTTATTGACACTTAATCTTGTTAAAACATTTTCTCAAGTAAACCATGTAATGTCCAAAATGGCATTTAAAGTTCCCTATCACAGTACTCATTTGAGCATTAACTTAGTGAAAACTTAATTTTTGAGAAATGATAACAATAATTACCAACTTGTATGATTTCTAACAACTACAGGTGCTGTAGCCACAACAGTTACTCAAAGCATTACCTCACCCGTCGCCACGCCAACGGTTAGTACCAGTAATAGTAACAGCAACAGCAGCATCAGCAGCACTGTAATAAACCAAGAGAATGAACAGCAACCCCAGTTGCCGAACCAACAACAGCAGATGCCCAATCAGCAACAGCAGCAGATGCCCAATCAGCAGATGCCCAATCAGCAACCGCAGATGCCGAATCAGCAACCGCAGATGCCCAATCAGCAACAGCAGATGCCGAATCAGCAACAGCAGATGCCGAATCAGCAACAGCAGATGCTGAATCAGCAACAAGGTCAACTCCAACCACAACAGGTACAACTAGTCAAGGTGGGAATATTAATACATGTGTGTCGTGTCTTGTTGCTGGGTTAGCATCGTAGTGTACAAAGGGGGATTACTCGCAGCAAGCGTCAGCCTCTACCTCTCAGAAGTTGTGTCGTGTGGTAAAGAATTTGGAACCCCGACTGACGGACATCGGGAAGGGGTGTGGTTTGTGTTCTTGCTGGTCAGGATGAGCACTGATTTTTTACAAGGATGAGTTTAGCATGTGTAGTCTATACTATGATCAGCTTGTAATAGGCGAGAATTATTCAGTTTTTGTTACTGCGCACGTCAATAAAGTCCCAACTTACGTCTGCGTAAATCACAAAAGCGCGCATGCGTCCATCAAGCAATATGCAAAGTGCGGGTCGCGTAGGTGGTGCGCCAAGCTGTTTGTACGCTATTCTATATAAATCCACGATGTTATGAGTCCCGCCGATTACGAGCTGATCAGAGTATAGATGGTGTATGTGTATGTTGAAATGCTCACGAGTATAACCATGTTAAAACCATCCATTTTAAAGTCAGTGTTTTGAGACTTGCATAAAAGTTAATGCATTTTAATTATGTGTTCCGCTTACAATTTTGGTGAAGCAAAATGCTTGGCATTCACACTGGCTGGGTGCCTGGAAATGTCTTATAAATTTCATTTACATCCGGTGATGGTTTTACCTTTTCAGTATCATCAATTAAAAAAATGTCTCGTAACCATGGTGGCAAGCTTATTTTTTTTGGAACAAATGGACTACTGGTGGTCATTTGGTGTCATATCTATATAACATTTGGTGGAGGTGTACCAAGCACACATCACTGGGTTTAATTACTAACAAATGTTGCATGACATTTGGCTTAAGAGAGTAAAATTTCTTTAACCTGTTTAAAATTATAGCTTTGGCCAATGCAGAGCAAAATTTACTAGCTGAATCTAGCTTTAACCTTGAAAGTTGATAATTAATTTTTTTTTTTAAAGTATTGAAATGTATGGGGAGGGCATTAAAACACTTTACTTACGATATTTTATTAAAGGTAGTCCTTGCAAATGAATTTAAATTTGGCCGCACTATCCACCAATTTGTATATAAGGGGAATCTTCAATTTACCATACCCGCATTGGTATCGGCAAGCTTAACTTCTCAATGCATGCACCTGCAAAGTACCAACTTTGCAATAGGTTTAATATTTTTGGCATTTTATTTAAATATTTCCAACATTTCTATGGTATCCGCTGGTCCGCTCAAATCACAATCTTTCAACTCTTTACTCACACACACACACACTTGCTGCTTTTTTTTGTAACTTTTTTTATTACTGGAATAGGAATGTTTGCATGCTGAGCTCGATGCCATCTGTTCAGGCAAATTTGAGCAAGCTTACTCGATGTATTGAGTATCATGCATGGTCTTTGCACATGGCTAGTAATAATGTTTCAAAACGCTGAAAGCACTCCCAGCACCGCGAATATTCTGAGAGTTGATCCACCGGCCACATTTCGCATCTTTTATTAAAGGGATAAGAAATGTTGATGTGAAAATCAGTGAATCGAACAAACGGATGAAACTCGGAAGAATGTTGGTGGTATGGGGTTAATATAATCAATCTCAATCTTGAATGAATTGATTGTATCACATAATTGTGATGACTTTGCACTATTTCTTGCCACTCATTCTGTTCGTGTTGAGAGTTTGATATGTCACAGAGAACAATAGACTTGTTAAAATACCGAGTATTGTAACGAGATAAATTCTAAACCGATCTGTCCTCCCTATTTGCTGCACTGCTTGTTGTGAAATACCTGCGCAGCGATAAACGTACATATCAGAAAAAGTAACAGTACAGCACATCCGGTCGACATGCATTGTGAAAGATTATATCAAGTCGCCTTTTAGTACAAACTGCTGTTCAGATCTAATCCGAAAATGTTTTCCTGATATTGCCCAATGATATCTTCAAACGGTCCGATAATATCAAATGCATCGCCAAGATATAAGATGCAGCACATTGTTGGCTTGTTCTTCTCTGTATTTTGCTGGTTGCAGAGAAGACGGGTACAAAAGGTGCTACATTTATTAAACAGGGTTCCCAGCCACTCAAGAAATCAGGGAAAATGAAAATCCATTTTCCAGCCAAATCAGGGGAAAATTTGAGAGGCCCAGCTCAAGTGGGAAATTTGTTTTGTCATACATGTGTCTTGCATACGATGTATGACTCCAAACTGTACAATAATTCAGCTATAAATTGAGTTCATATTTCATACTTTTGTAAAAAATTCTCCCTTCCCAGAATCTAGGTAGTCGTTTGAAACAGTCCTCACTCTGATACGATCTCGGAAAAGTGGAAATATTTCTCCTGGAAATTTGTCGGGGAAATATCAGGGGAAACTCAAGAGAATTGTGTTTTTGTGAAATGCTGGGAACCCTGATTAATTAATCTGGAGGGTTAATTGGCTTCTGTTAACGAACATGCAAAGGATATTGGGCAGAATGTTGGTTGGTTCCCGACAAGCAAATTTTATATTGTGAATTTTAAAAAGTAGAATTTTGATTTAATTATTATTAACTTGTAGTTTAGACATTGGACCATTCCAGTTAAAACCCAAACACCCTCTATGGAAGACATGACATTAATCTCCCACACAAGGAGTGTAGATTTTAAATTGAGTCACCCATTCAGGTAACCCCATTTGAAATTCACATCTCCTGTGTGGGAAATTAAGGTTATATCTTCCAAAGTGGGTGTATGGATTTAAACTGGGAGAGCCCATTTAGATGATTATACTGCTTTGGCAGTTTTTTTGCATGTTTTACTTTTATAGATGTTATACCTGCATAACACATGCCTGGCAAAAAATACAGAATAGGCTAACTGTTTTAGTCAAAATTTTTGCTCATAATTTTGTCCATTTTGAACAATATATATACAATGTTACATTTAATATCAAATTTATACTAGTTTGTAGCTATTTCCAGTTCTAAAACTTTTGCACCAATTTTAACTAACACTGTTTTTAAAAAACAAACTGTTTAACTAGTTTTGTTTGACAAAATATTTCCAAATTGTTTTTAATCCTTGTTAATTAACTTCTGGCTTCAAATTCACATGTTGATAATGTTTTTCAAATCCTAATCCTAACCATAACCTTTTGACCTATGTTTCTTACTGCCACCTGTTTTGATCATATCACCATCATCCATCCACCACCAATTTCATCTTCAGGAGGAAAGTGGCTATGGGCCATCCTCCCCTCCCATTGGCCTTCTGGGTGCCTCCCCTGCCCCGCTGGCATCGCCGGGGGCTACCAGCAAATCATCGCAAGATGAAGGGGATTCGAGGGAGTCCGAGTGTCTCCAAGATACCAGCCAGCCCGGTAAGCAGAGCGCATGCTGGAACCACTTCACGACGGGTAAATGGTTATTTCTCTATCTCACCCACTTCTCTTATTTATAAACAAAGAGTTTTCTTATCTAACAAGAACGTATATACCCCCTGACGTGTCACTGGCTACTTTCCCAATGAGTTGACAAGCTCTTGTGGGAGTATCCCAGTATTGTTGTGTGCCTACATTGACATTCTTAAGGTTTGTAGGCATGTACGTGCACCCTTAATCTCTCCCAATGCATGATGGGAAAGGTCAAAGTGCATGAATTAACAATTGGATAACTAACAGAACAGAACTACAGCGTCAGTCACAAGCAACTCCTATCTGATTTTCATTTTGCAATGTTCATTTTGCCAAGTTTTCAGTTTTGCATAGTTTATTAAGGCAGTTCATGCTATTTTTTGTTGATTTCTAATTATTTGAAAAAATGTTATTCAATTTTATTTGACCAAATTGGTGTAGATACTACTTGCAAATAAATTCATCAAAGCTTATCACAATGCCTTCCATTTAGTTATAATTTCCGCTGCAAATGCTATGAAGTCAAAATTGATCCAACTCTCTGAATCTGATTAGTCATCTGGACTATTATAGAGACGAAAATTAAATAATTGAGTGAGAAAAGTAGACATTTGTGACCAACCTGTAGAAGCACATACGGTTATCCATTTAAGTTGTAAGCACTTTAACACACCAAAGCGGCTTCCACTCTTTAGCTGCTTTTATTACTTACTACTGCACAACTCAACCAAATTGCCTAGCTCACGATGCATGGTTTAACTTTCTAGCATGTTCAATGCATGCTTAATGCACAAACAGTCAAGTCTTTATTGAAAAAAATTGCAATCCAAAATCACCTATTTTATGAAATTGAGTCAATCTAGCGATTGTGAATATATGGATTATTATTATTATTTGTAGTTTTGATTATTATATAACATGTTGTGATGATAATTTGATGTAGCATATTTATAAGTTGATTTTTTTTCTGAAAATGATTACAATTTGTGTGTTCCCATTATCATTGATTAACATAAATCTCCCCGATTGAGTGATTCTTTTGGTTTTGGTAGATTCAGTCGTAACCTAGAGTTTATTTTGTATGACTACATTGTTGTTGCAGTACTACTAGCCTCTTACGTTTTTTCAGGATGTTGATTGAAACAACCTGTTACCTGTATACCAATGCATTGCAAGGTGCAAGGTTTTCTGGGTGCAACTGACATAGACAGTATTGCAGTGCATAGGCATGTGGGGTTGTTACCATATTTGTTCCAACACGCACCTGTTCCTTATGAATTAGCCCCACCCAGTAACTATACAAAATATGTGGTACTCTTCAGCACCCATACCAGTTCATTCAGATTCAATGAGTGATAACATCCTCACCCATCATGTATAATTGCAAGAGTATAGATTAGTTTATACATGGAGGTCAAAAAATTTATTTGATTCGTGAATGAATTCCAATTGATGCTACACTTTTACTCTAAACCTCAATCCCGCCACCACCACTCCAGCCCCCAACCCCACCTTGGCTACAATTTGTCCACTCTGAATTACAAAGTGACAACTTGCGCTTATACATCGTGCAGTGCTGCGTCTTTGCTGCAGGTATGCGTGCCTTCAAAGTTGGCACAATGTGTGTGTCCGCATTGGTACTTTGTACTTCAGAGTAGACTGACTGTACTTCGCTACAGCTCCACCGGCTAAATACAAAATTGCGCCAATATCTACCTATATTGTACCAGGGATTTCCAGATTTAAAAATGCCCTACCTCAAAGCAAAACAAAAAACCTCCTAAAACAAGAAGAAAGCTAGTCATAGTATTTAGAGTACCCAGATATACATATCATCATCATGCCATAACAGATCATAGGGGTGTGGAGGAATATCATGATATAGTAAGTCATAACCTAATCAACTCAAAAATAGTCTTGGTGCTGATGGAACAAATACGGTAATTGTATTCCTGTCTGGGTTTGAACAGCATGCGTTTTTATTGATACATACGCATTACGCGGTTCTATTGGCAATATAAGACAAATGTGTTTACTGTTTATCCAAGAAGTAACCATTTTCAGTCTCACAAGACTCGCAAGCAATTTTTGAAAGGAGGGTAAAACAAAAAAACCCTAAAATTAATGCTGTGAGAATAAGAAAGGTTTACACTCAGCGCGCTATTTTGCATATTGGGCAAAAAGTTTATTAAAACATATATTATCTGCTGTTAAATTGGTGAGTTTCGGGAACAAAGTAAGAACATCCCTGTCAAGCAATTGCAAAGGTTTCGCATTCTGTAGTTTGATTTAGACTTCTTCAATCCTTCAATCTTATTGCAAACTCTCTATTGAGAAAATATAGGAAGCGATAAATGATTATTTAGCCTTCTGCCAAGGGTATGTACTGGTATGTTTACTAAATATTTCTTGCTGTTCCTTTTCCCTCAACAGTCTTCCAAGAATTTAACATCACAAGATGTGGTAAGTTTGCTTTTCCATCTTTCGTCCATTTTCTCTCTTGTTTGCTTGTCAACAGGACCACTGTGTGCAGAACATTGATTATGTTTGAAAAGATAAACTAATTAAGATTATACATGTTCTGACAGATTATCCCAGATTATGACAGATTATCCCAGGAATTAAGTGGTCCTTCAGGTAGTGGAAACAATTTCCAATTTCAGGTTCTTGTGCGATTTGGTTTAGTTTAGGGGTTCTCAATATGCGGTCTACAGGCCAAATCCGGCCCTCCAAACAAATGTGTACAATGGCTCTTGACTCATAAATATAAAGGAAAACAAGAAATGCAGGTGTATTTGGTCGGCACAGTTGCCATTGAAATAAATTTGGCATTTCCAACATTTGTAATTGAGAACTCCTGGTTTAGTTTAGATCCCAGAAGACTTATATCATCCAGTTGAAATCCACACTACCCCTGTGGAAGATTTTGGAAATATCTTCCACGGGGGAGTAATGTTTTTCAAATGTAATTGGTCAGAGGTAATCATCCTGTATTATGGCTTTATCTTCTACAACTGGAGTGAATATTACGAATGGAAGTCACCCAACTGTCTATTCTATTCAAAACTCATACTCCTTTTGTAGCAGATTTTAGCTAAATCTTAAGTGTGGATTTTAAATGGAATAGCCCATTGTAGTAGAAATGGAAAACAGAAGTTAGTCAAAACATAACCCAAACTACTCTTGTTGTTTTTATAGATGCAAAGACAAGCGGAGCTGGATGATCACCCAGAACGAAGGCCATTCTTGGAGCGTGTATTTAGCCTGATGGAGGAGAGGAACCAACCCATCAAAACAATGCCTCAAATCAGCACTCATACACTAGATTTGTTTAAATTATACCATGCTGTCAGGGAAAGAGGCGGTGTTCTCAAGGTATGGATATATGCGATGTTTGAAGCAGAGCTTCTGAAACTTGGTAGATTTTATTAAACTGTTCATGCTTTAGATGTATCTCTCTAAACAATATACAGAATAAGTAGATGGACTTTCTCGATCGTAATTCATGATAAGTTGACTTTCTCGATCGTAATTCATGGTAAGTTTTTCTATGAGTAAGACGTCCCTTATCACAGTACTGGTGCAGCTATTAACTTAGGCAGAATAGGTTGATTGGTTTGGACACTGTGAGAGTTTTCACACAGTGGCATAACTTTCCATATAAAATTAGGATGTAAAAATTCAAAATTTTTGTCAAATCGGCCCTTTTTGGATGCTCTTTCCACACCAGTCGGGCCAAATCAGAGACCAGGCTTTGCTGAAGTTGGTTACGCACCTGCCATCACATTATGCATTGAAATGTGATTTGAATGCATTAACAATTTTAAACAATGTTTGATGTCGTCTTTCATGTCTCAGGTATCCAAGGGCAAGCAATGGAAAGCAATCGCTACATATCTTGCTGTTGGTAGCTCCAACAGCGCAGCTTTCACCCTCAAGAAGAACTACCTTCGCTACTTACTTCAATTTGAATGTGTTAACGATCTGGGCAACTGTGATCCTCAACGTATCGTCGTAGAGATTGAATCCATGACCAAGAAGAAGGGCTCGTCATCATCTTCGTCATCGGCTGCTGCTTCAGCGGTTGATCATTCTGCAGCTGGACAACAAGGGGGACCTCCTGGTAAGGAACGCACCAAGGGTAATTTGTTTTTTTTATATTAAGAAGTAATATTTCTACAAATGATTACTGATTTTTGTGTGACAACTTCAGAAAATGTACTCCATCCTCGCTGATGGCTTGAACACAAGTGATCTGGTCCACTGCGTTTCCCACATAGGTTGGATGCACTCTCACTCTTCGGGATCAAAGTTGTTTGTAGCAGTGGATTATATATGTGACTAACAGAAAATACACAGTCATCACGGTTGAAAGCTTTGGCCCACTTCCTCTTCACATATATAATCATTGGTGAAAACAACTTGGATCTCAAGGAGTGAGAGTGCATCCAACCTCCGTAAGAGTGTGTGTGGGAGGGGGCTGGGGGTGAAAATTGCGGAATCGAGATTCAATGCTTATGCCAAGTATATAACTTGATAACAAGAATGTCAAATTCTGTGTTCAGTGCTTTCATGAACCAAGCCAGAGCAAGTTTTTTAAGTGATCCATGAAGTATTTTTGTGAGGATAATAGTAATAACTTAATGTATGGTTTGTTATTTGTATAGGAGGGCAGCATAACATGATGCCACTGATGAATTCCCATGATGGCTTTCCTCGTCCTGGACCTGGAGGACGCGTCAACCAGATGTATCCTGGTCAACCTCCCATGCCTAACAACATGTCCGGTATGCATCCACGCCCCGGAATGGGCCCTGGGATGGGTCCCACCCCTGGCGGCATGCCGGGCCCTGGTATGGGCCCCACCGCTGCTGGCATGCCTAATGACATGGGTGGAAATAGTGTGACAGTCAGGGACCCATTTGCTGATAATGATTATTCCAATGCCCAACAACAGGGTCAATTCCCAGGCATGGGTCCACAGAATTCCATGGATGGACCCTACAGGCCAGGCATGAATTCCATGAACCAGTTTCGCAACAATTCCCCCATGCCTGGAAATGATCCTTACAGTGCAATGGGTAACAGAGGCCCACAAGGAAACGATCCGTACAATTCCGGTATGAGAAACAGTGGCATGCCGCCTCAAGGAAGCGGGCCTTACAACAGGCCTAATATGGGCCCTGCTGCTGCTGCTACCGATGGGTTTAATAACAGGACTCCAAACTCTGGGGCGGATACATTTACAGGAAACAACAGAAGTGGATCTTTGCCTCAAGGAGGATCAACAGGGCAGTTCCCATATGGGTCTGGAAGTACACCATTTGACAGAGAAGGGTAAGATGATTTCTGAATTAATTCACTCATACATAAATTCTAGACAGTCCATTGGCAGATTGCATTCAATATTTTGACCATCAATCCTCCATTTAATAGATTTAAGTGAATGACGCTTATGCTGCACAATACGTTATGACCTTTTATGCCTGAGCCAGACGTTGTATGTGTAGCACCTAGCACCTGTTCATGCGCTGCCTCTTCAATTTAGTTGTGAATAAATTATTATTATTGGAAATATAATTGTCACAGCCGTGATGGTAAAGGAAATTTTCTTGAAAAGTTGTAGAATTTATGTATGAGTGATATAAAACAATATGATCAACGATGTTCAATTTGTGTAATGGTTGAATTTATTTATTTCTGCGTTTTAAGATTTATTGTTCTGTTTAACTTGATGTACTGTTTCATGAAATGGAGCCATCCTTCTTTCACCTTGTGATTATATGTTGATATACTCGTAGGCAGTAAATATTTGTGTATTATTAATCAGTAAACCACTAAAACCAGTGTGGAGAATAGAATTTCCTACTTGAAAACTGAATTATTATAATTCCAAGCATGAGAATTTGTCTGCTTTTTTGTTGCCTAAATGTCTGTGTTTATTTATTTTTAGCCTGTTTTTTAGCCATTCTCATGCCTGTAAATTCAATTTTATTTTTTCCCTTATTTTATGTAAAGTTAATAAAGCAATGAAAATAGTAAATCAAAACTTCAGGGAGAATTTTGACCAAAATAATATTTTAGTGAAACAGGCATGTTTTTTACTGTAAGGGCCTATCAGCCACTACACTAGCTTCCAGAGAAGAATGATACTCTCTTACCCACAGTGATCGTAAACAATACATTGAACTAGTATTCTAATTGGTTGAATCAATCATAACATACTGGTAATCTGATTGGCCGATTATTGCGTCAAAGCTTTGTTTAGTACACTCTTTAAAGGGAACACACTATGTTGCTCGTAACAGGGAACGAGCATCGCTCATAGCAAGAGAGTGCTGTTGATTTCTGGAAGCTAGTGTAGTTTAAGCATCTCCTAATAACCAGCACTTGATTATTTTGTTTGAGTGTTGGGCACATTGATGCAATATCAAGAGGCAGTATTGTTAGTTGATAGTCTATGCTGACTCATAAGCATAGATTTAAACAATTCTGGCAACAGTTTGAAACTACTTGATACTCTAGGTCGGTAAACATGAGTAAGGTTTGATCTCTCTCCAGAGGAGTCCTTTTCAGAGGGCTTAACTTTTGGAACTCTAGCGAGTGCCATCTTCAGAGCGAATGTCCCAGAATTCTGAAAGCTCAACCATCTGAAAAGGGAAAGATCAAACCTTACTCAATTCTGGTAACAGTTTCCAATTGGGTATGGTCAAATCTAATATGTTCCATTACCATTGTAAACATGTTATTAAAAATGCTTACTGTGTATACATCTTATAAAAAGGATGCGGTGATTGTCAGTGATAGATAATTAAATTCGGTCAAAAAATATTTGAATCCAATTTGTATAAATCTTCATGTTTAAGGTATTTCGCTCATGTACAGGGAAACAAGATATGCATGTACCTATAGACGACTGTTGATGCATCGGAAACTAATAATTTTGGTTAGTGAAAATGACTATTTTTTCCTTCCCCTCTTGCACAGTTTTGATCAGCAAAGGCAGCATATGGCACCCAGTCCATCATCGTCAACATCATCACAACCACCCGGCCAAATGCCACCATTCCCCAACAACTCAGGAGGGGACCAAACCATGTACCCGCCTTCATCGCGATATGGTGGCCCGCAAGGATCGGGCTCACGACCAGGCACCCCTAGCGATTCCCATACTAGGCCACCATTTGCCAACAATCAGCAACAGCAGTCTCCCCAACAGGGCATGTTTCCCGGCCCGGGTAATGACCAAATGCGACCACAGTTTCCACAAAAGAGACCGGTAAGTGGGTACTGGATAATAGTGACTAGAAGCAGCTAGATATATTGATGGTTATGCAAAAGTAGTTGTGGTCTTCAGAGACAATTTAAAATGATATGGTGGTTGGAGCTGTACACAAACTGTCAGTGAAAATTGTTAGTGAAAATGACAATAAAGAGCTATGGTGATGTTCAATTCATATCTACAGACTAAGAGAAACCCAGCGAAATGCATTTAAGTAAACCAAATTTAAGTAAAAAAAGTGACATTTATGGCAATAATTGCAGTTCATACAAAAATATGGCTGACATCGAGGTCAGGTTCAGTCAGGTTTCAAAGGAACAGCCAGGTTTTGGGAACAATTTGGTTTCGAAGGAACAGACAGTTTCCAACACTAGTTTGACAAATACACCAAGACTTTGAGTTACAAAAGTTCACATATGTCACAAATTTACAAAATAAATTACCATACTAAATAAGTGTGTTTATCTCTTGCAATATAGAATGAAATGTATGGACCAGGTAAAAGACCAGACTATATGAACCAACAGCCGCCCATGTCCAGAACCGATGACTACAGGGCCCTGACACCATTCAGTCAATCCAGTAACTTTCCACCACAACAGGGCAACTTTCCCGGCGATAGAGGACCTCATTCCTATCCACCCAGCTATAGGGATAGAGGTCCTGGTGCTACTGGACATGGTGAGATTGTTGGTAAGATTACACGAAAAAGGAGTGGATTTCAGAATGCAGCATTAGTGCTTAGTAAGAGATGATGGAAATTTTGTATCTGGGTTCACTTTTTGACTAGTTTTTCACACATTGATAGTGACAATATAATGAAATATCAAAAATTTATAGCAAGTGAACCACTGTGTTATCAAAAGTGTCTGGACAATGTAATTATTATTCGGACCGATTCTATAAATATTGACACATTTCCTTGAAAATTATGCTTGTAGAGATTGTTGATTGTATTGTGTAGTATCTGAGCCATTCAGGCACTTAAGCTGCATTTTGAATTTATTTCTTTAGCATGTAATTTGATCAATAGTAGTTAGAAAAGTTAAATAGTAAAATTGTCAAGAGCAGTGAAAACCCACAGTACACAATCCAGCCAGGGTAAAAAAAAGACTATTGCCGCAGTCACAGATATGCTGTTGATCAGAAATAAGACCATGCATATCAGGGAATGCTAAAATGGTCTGTTTATCCTGGTGCCACCATAGAATATATTGTTCCAGTACCGTATTATGGTCTTGACATAATAATAGTGGTGGTAACAATGAAACATGGGATTGAGTACAAATTTTAATAAGGTACCCATTTATTTTGTAATGTGACCTGGTCCCTCGAAATGAACTTAAAGACCCAAGTTGGTAGTTTGTAGAGCTGCCTGGTGAGTTGGCTTTGTTTATTTGATCAAGGTATTCTGCACGCCAGTATTCGCTGTCGTAGTGCACGTTAGTATCCATTGGTTAATGCTCCAAGCCTGGGCTCATACACTTGTTCTGAATTTTCATATGCCATAGGCTTTGTGTTGTGATCATTTCGATCAATGGTTCGTAACAAAGAAAGCTTTATCCAGTTGACCTAGCAACGGTCATATCATAACATGCACTACGACAGCGAATTAATTATGTCGTTTGTATTCACAAGGATATACTGCTGGCTGGTACAAGTGCATGTTAAAGAAAGATCATCACCTCAGCAGCTAGATGGTCTCAAAACTATCATCTTGCAACTTAGCTCATTTCGTTGGAGCAGGGCATTAAAATGTAATTGGTAGTTAAAGTATTGCTGGCCAGTGTCTCACTATGCATTCCATGTAGACGGTTTGAATTGATACATATTCCCAATTTCAAAAATTAATAACACTGAATATTTCAGATGATTGTTTGGAAATTGTGACAAATTTGCGCACAAACAACCACTTATACAGAAATAATGCATAGTTAGTAGAGACTGGTCTTAAAATATAAGTGTTAAATGTCCAAAAGTAGTGTCAAACTTGTCACTGAGGTGGTACTAAACCCCTGATAAATTTTGTGTCTAATTTTGCATTTTTCTCAAAAAATAACTACACACTGCTAACAAAAGATCTGTATATTATAGGGCAATGAATCCAATTATTTCACTGAAATTTCAGTGATTCAAGACAAGTGGTTCATTATATATGTTAAGAAATGAGGTACATTCTAGCGGTACCTCTTTTTCAGTATCATAAATAACATACTGCTTGTCTTGAGTCGCTGAAATTCCAGTGAGTTATTACCGGTGAGTTATTATTTTTTGAGAAAAATGCAAAAATAGTCACAAATTTATCAAGGTTTGTAGTACCACCTTAAGGTTAAACATTTGGCATGACTACCTTTTCTACTTGAGTGAGAAGAATGTTTAAGTTGTCCACTCACATTGAGGGCTGAGTACAATACTGCCTCATCTCCAATAGCTCCCTTGGGTAGTGTTGCGTATAAATGCAATCATGCTTATGAATAACATTACTCAGGGGAGCTATTAGAGGTAGCCAGTGTTGCACTTGATACATAGAGGGCAGAGTGCAGTACTGCCATACCTCCAATAGCTCCCCTGGGTAATGTTACATATAAATCCAATCATACTTATGAATAACATTACCCAGGGCAGCTTTTGGAGATAAGGCAGTGTTGCACTCAGTTAATATTTGAATATCCTTCTTACTTATGTGGAGCATATGTGCATATCACAACTAATAAATAAACTATAGCATGCAAGTTGTAACTGGTGGTGGGATATGCATTATGCCTTTCAGTAATCTGCGCACAAGATGCCTAGATCTGATATAGATCTGATATAGATCTTACTGTTACTGCATTATTCTTAATAGCGACTAAGATACAGTGTAGGGTTTAGGCATGCATATGACTTTATTAAGAGCACATATAGCCTCAAGACAAGTATTTTATGACTTGCGTCCTCAACAAAGAGCGCTTTTACTAAAGGTGTCTGCATAGCTGTAGACACAAGATTTTGGCCCTTTCGAATTTGATTTTGGGAGACCTCCCTTTGGTTAGAAGATACATCACTTAATTATTGATTAAGTTTATCCAATTTAAATTTTCAATTTTGAGTCATTGTGTTAGCCAAAAAGAGAAGAGCAAAGCTCATTTTGTTGAGATCACAGGTCGTCTTTTATGTAGATAGTCAAAACAAGCATGCATGTTTGATAGGTGTATAATATAGAAAACAAATGTGATCTTTTGCAAGAAAGATTTACATGTCCTCCTGTGCTGATCTATCTCATAGTATCATTTGCATAATATCACATTTGTTGTAGCTGATTACATCATCATTATCATCATCATCATCATCATCTTCATCTTGATCATTATAAGCAAAAACTACCTAAATCATTGACCATAATTTCTGGAATGCATTGTGCATTTATTGATGTGATCTTACCTAAGTTTGTTTAGTGTCCATTTCATATTCAGTAACAAGGTGGCTAGGTATTCCCTATCCATTGATAAATTGGATCAGTGAAGATTTGGGGGGAAAAAGAGAGGAAATTCACAGTATAGTGGGTAGTGTTTTACAAGGTACGTGGATAGCCATAACACCAAAGTTGTTTGGTCAACCTACATGACTTGTAATACAAATTGTGGTAGGGAATATGTATGAATAATGTATGCAGTGCATTCCAGAAACAATCGTCACCCCTTACATCTGTCAACAGTGAAATGTGCCTCTAACATTTCTTCTCATTGTGAACATAAAATTTCATCTCAGTACCCGGAAGTACAAACCTATATTCTCTTAACCAATCAAATTTCTGCATAATTATCATAGTTGGGCCGGAAAAACCTCCTATATGTGATTGACACCTGAAGATGCTTAAAGCAAAACCTCCTATGTAATCTGTTGGCAGTTTTGTTTTAAACATGTTCAGGGGCCACAAGTACATAGGGGGGTTTTACTGCCCAACAACGATATTATTATTTGGTACTTGGAAGTGGACAGGGTACAGGCCATTGGTGCTAGCTCAATCACATATTCAACTGTGGAAACTGATGGCACTAGTACTTAACATAGTTGTATAAGATCTCTAACTGGTAGAAGTACAGATATAAGGAATACCGTTGACTTCATTGGTGGGCTCAGTGAAAATTGTGGAAGAAAACAAGTTTTGTACATATGCCACTTTCAACTATGATTTTGGTCATATTAGAACCTTTTTCTGATAACATTTAATAGTTCTGCCATCAATTTAAAGACTGCTCTGTAGAGCTTCAAAAGGTTTTGAAAAGCATATGAAAATGCATGTTGACCCAAATTACACAAGTTCAGATTAAACTTAATGCAAGTCTTTTGGAATTTTACAAAGATTAGCATTTAATTGCAGATGAAATAAGGAAAACAAGGGGGAAAATACAGGCTTGATTTTATCAGTAATTTGTGAAGTCAGCTGAAGTTATGCCAAAAATATTCATTCACACCACCTCAAGTTACAATAAATGTGTTTACCTCTTAGACTCAATCAAATGCAAACTCAATAAGGTACCAAATTTGAGACCTGAATGATACATTACATTTTCATTAATTTCATGTATTGACTCTGATATAGTGGGGTTTGCTAACACATTCATAACAATTAGGGATTAGAATAGTATTCTGTGTATCAGTATATGTAGTTGTTGAAGTAGATTTTTTAGAACTTCTGTGGTCCGGGTACATGCTAGTGATTGGCGATCTCGTAGAATTTGCGAGATCTCCTCCCCTTCTACGTGCAGACGACCAATGGGTCAACCGTTGTATGGTCAAGACTATTGATCAGCCAATCCGCATTATTGTTTATCACTTGTGGTGTTTTTGTTTACGCTCAGCACACAGCACAGACCACGGAAGTAATAAAAAAAATTACTTTAGTTGTTAGATATTAGACCAGTGACACTTCATGTTCCCAGCATGTACTATTCCAAGTGGTTTATGGTAACCAAGAGTGTGGTATACATGTACATGTACCTATATATGAAATAGTATATGCTGGAAAGATACAAGTGTCCTTACAACATCGTTTTGTTATCATACAATTAGGCTTAAAATGCCTTTGTTCAGGATTAGTGAACTCATATTCTTATCTTGATGCATTCAGCAGATACATGTCAAGTATTCTACTCGTTGATGTGCATAGTTGAATAAAAGTTATGGGTAAACTCATCCTGAACAAACTTGTTTCCAAGTACTCATGTATGGCTCAATGCTTGTAATCCTGTCAAGCGCATAATAATCTTACTATCCAATCCATTCCGTGCTGGCCAAGATTTGCAAACATTGAGTCAAGCACGTTTACAATGAATCTGTTATTTTTATGACAGAAGTAAGTATGTTGTTAACATTTTATGGTACATTACCTCCTTATTACATGGTTCATAACTCCTTCATCCCAAATGGTCACTATATCAAAAATGCGCATCCGATGGTTTTAGATGTCGTATTTGATTTTAACTTTCGTACACTGTTGCATTGCTTGCACATACTTGAAAAAAGGAAAGAGGCATTCAAATATTTCAACCAAACTAGAAATAGACTTCATTTAACAACACTTGGTGCTTAATACCCATGTCAAAACTTAATGGGAATATCAGATTTAAGTCAACAGAAGCACCTCTCTTTTGCATGGTAAAACACTTGGCATAGTTGGATCTTGATCAGAGAAATTCATTGGTCAAACCAATTGAGATTGGACAAACCTCTTACCAGCAGATTTGTTCCAGCAAATCAAGAGATCTGTAGCTATTTGCTAATGAAGAACATATATTCGATAAAATATAATGTGATTGGAGCAGGAGATAATTACAGGCATAGGTTTCAAGACAATTTTGCAAGCAAGCAACACACCATGTTTAGTGGATCACATTTGTGAAGGTTCAGCCTACTGGCTATTAATGTTTCAAGGTAAATCATATGATGAAGGTGTTATGTACCAAAGTACGAAGGAAGTACCGTTTTGTGAATGTGTTAACAATATGCATCAACCTTTTGGTTACAAAAGACAGATTGTGTTATAGCAACTGATTGGAGAAAAAAGGTCTAATGTATGTACTACCTGGAGCGCAAAAGGGTTAACCGTAGTCTATCCTTTTGTGCAACACATGCAGTAGACCTTTTTGTCCACCAAACAGTTGAATGTGTGTGTGTGTAGTGTGGGAGCAGCCATCAGGCCATGCAGGCAGCCAGTCAGTCAGCCAGCAGCAGTAGGCATGTGTGCTATTTAGCCTATTTATTTTTCAATGTTCATTTTTTTTATTGACTGACACATGACTAACTTTCACATTCATTCAGTGTGCAGTGTTCACTCCCATGTGTGACTCCCACGCCCTAGCCTCCTTAGATCATCCAAACTATATAACCCGATTATTTCCACCTTTGTGGCCATGGTTCATAAGTCAGTGCTGTTACATCACAACAAGAGAACTGAGCCTCTGATACTGAGTTCTCAACATTGTGTTGTAAGTACTGAAGTGTTGAACTGTGCCAGCCTGCCATGATGGGAAATAAACTGGTATATAGTGATTAGACTAACAGTAGATTCTCCCTCCGCTCTCTCTCCAACAAAATCATGTTTCAAATTTTTTTCATATTTCCATTAGATATCTGAAACAACCTAAATCTATATATTTATTTCCTTTTTTCATTCATATTTAGATATTTATTTATACTTTTTAAAATGTCTTTATTCAAGAGAGCCAGAGCTCAAATTCATTTTTTTGTTTATTTTGTTTGTTTTGGTGGCCTTTGTTCATTCCCCTCACTGACAGGTCTAGGTTCCTCACCCTTTGGTGATTACCAGCCGAACCTTCCTCCGTCAGGGCCAGGGCCTCTGATGGGATTGCTGGCTGACGACACACCCTTGCCTGCTGGAGCCCCGTCTGCACCACCACCACCTCCCCCAGGCCCATGGTCTGGCGCACCACCACCACCACCACGATGGAATGAATCACTCTATCCCTTTCCACCCAATCAAGGTCATTCCATGAGACCAGGACCAGCATCGGGGGCAAGTCCATCGCCATCATGGGGCACGATGGTTCAGCGGCATCCGTCACCGTACAGCGGGCCTAATTCAGGAGGACCTCGCACCTTGCAGCAGGCGTTGATGGCAGCGGCACACAGAGGCAGGGAACATAATAAAATGATGGGGAAACCTTCACCTCCTCCGATGCCTGCCCATCAGATGCCACCAAAAAAGGAGATTGTGTTCCCGCCTGACAGTGTGGAAGCTACTCAGCCCAAATTGACAAGATCAAGGAGGAAAAATAGCAAAGATATTGGTATGTAGTGGACTTTATCTCAACGTGCTTATGTTTTTCTAACACATCGCTATAGTAATGATGATAATAGTAATGGTTGGAGATTGTCTTTGTGCAGAACTTAAGTGTTGTATATCGATTCTCTTGCAACAGGGATCCGGTTTGTATTCTTAATGGTCTCAAATCTTTTATTCAAATTTCAGAGTCGTGAAATAAATTACACACCCAGTATACCAAGTAGACTTACAAAGAGATAGTATTGTTCCTTTCTCAAAAAAAGAGAAAAAATAAATAAAAATTTAATAGATATTATGTGCCACCTTTTTGGCTCAAAATACTGTGCAAATTCACAATCGAATAGCTTTCTCTAAGGAAGATATCTGTTTTGAGAATAAAACAGTAAAAGGAATTCAAGATGATAATATACCAAAACACAAGACAAGAAATCAGAAAGATGTCTTTGGGATGCCGATATTCGGTTCCTCATGGTAAGCAGATTTGACAAAAGTGGATTGTCAAAAACAGAACTTTTTAAAACTTGTTTCATTTGTTTTTGCTGTTGCAGGTCCTGTAGAAGCATGGCGTTTAATGATGTCACTGAAATCTGGATTACTAGCTGAAAGTACTTGGGCACTTGATGTGCTCAACATCTTACTCTATGACAATTCCACTATCATGTACTTTGATCTGGCCCAGTTACAAGGTCTGCTAGAGATTCTTGTGGATCACTTTAGAGCTAGTCTCAAGCAAGTGTTTGATACGTTTGATGATTTGGAAGTAAGGACTCACGACAATACCGTGGCAAACTTTACGTGGGAAGAAGTTGGCGTCGACATGAATGATTTAGACGAGGATACAAGAAAGCGAAGGAAAGATGGGCCTGAATCTGAGCTGGAAATTGTCCAGCAGGCCGTGTCTGATTTGGATATTGAGAAATTACGAGGAGCGGATAAGGTGAAAACGATTGGTATAGAGGAGAGTATGATCGGGTTTTATGAGCACAGTAAGAATTGGGATAACTTTGAGGGATTTCTTACCAATCAGAAGCATTGGAACGATGGAAAAGGCGATATGACTGGACATATCATGCATGTGTTTGCAGATAATGAGCGAACGGGAGAGCCACCCGCAAAAACTCGTAGAGTTGATAATGAGGACACTGAGGATGCATCATCAGAGAATGAATGGCCAGAGAATGAAATCACATGTAAGGTTGAACCAGAGGAGAACAACGATGACAATTCATCTAAAACAGTAGTGAAATTAGAACCAGAAGAAGTTAGAATAAAAGTTGAACCTGTAGATATTGAAGATGATGGGGATAGGACAAAATGTAAATCTCCATCAATTGACGATGAAAACGAGGATGAAATAGATGAAGAGGATGATGAAGAGGACATTAGTAGTGTTCCATTGTGGCAAAGGTGTTGTAGTGAAGAACTTAGATCGGTGAAAAAGAAAGAACGGGAAGACGCGTCCAAGGGTATGATATTGTGCTATCAAAACACTGCCCAGAATGAACACGATCCTCCTCTGGAAGAGGAAGGCACGTGTCGCGACAATAGTGTACTGGTCACATGTACAGACGGACATAAAGAATTGACCAAACGCTGCCAGTGCCTGTCTAACATTGTGCGTAGTTTGTCCTTCATTCCCGGTAACGACACAGAAATGGCCAATCACCCCGGTCTGTTGTCATTACTGGGGAGATTACTGTTGTTACAGCACAGACATGGTATTCGAAAACGAAATCCTCAGACATACAATCGCGAAGAGAAGGACGATTTAGACTTGGACATAGCGGTGACAGATGAGGAGAAATGGTGGTGGGATTGTTTGGATAGTATGAGAGAGAATGCCATGGTAACCATCACCAACATTTCAGGCCATCTTGATTTGTCTTTATATCCAGAGAGTATTAGTTTACCCATTCTCGATGGCTTGCTTCATTGGAGCATATGTCTATCCGCGAATGCTGTTGACCCCTTTCCATCTCGCAGAAATCATTCACTTCTCAGCCCTAAGAGACTAGCCATTGAGGCCCTGGCTAAGCTTAGTATCCAAGACAACAATGTAGACATGATCTTGGCAACGCCGCCATTCCAACGCCTCGATCGCTTCTTTGCCACCTTGACGCAGTACCTCGGCGATCGCAAAAAAGCCGGTCATGCGCGAGTTTTCCATTGTGCTCCTTTCAAGTCTCGCGCAGGGCGACAGTATCGCCAGTCGTGCAATCGCACAACAGAATTCAATCATCTCGCTCCTGCTGTGCTACATGGAAGACTCGGAATATGCCAAAACGTTGGAAGGTAGCAGCACCGCATCGCAACTGAGCCAGAATCCGGACATCCAGCCGGCCAGTCCAGACATGATGCGTAGGGCAGCACTGACTCTAGCCTGCCTGGCCAGGGAGCCAGAAAACAAACTTCTGTTCCTTCAGCACCAAGGTCGGTTGCTTAACCTCAACATGTCGCACGTTGTTCATGGCGTAGTCAAGAAGCACCTTTCTGATGTACTCTTGAAGTGGGCAAGGAGAAGTTATGATATACCGCAAGAACAGTCATTGTTATCAGTCACTCTGTGTCAGACTCGACAAATGTGTGAAGATATTGTATGCCTTTCTTACATTATTTCTGTACTGGTTGCTATTGGACAGAAGTAACAGGGGCTTGTCTTTGCCCATTCAATATCAAAAAAATAATTGCAATACTTTTCTCAAATTTACTGTGGACATTTATCATCCTCCACCCAATTAACTTCTGTGAAACTTGCTCTGTTCAATACGGAGAAACAGAAGGAATTAAAGAATTATGTGATACTTAATTTATCCCAAATTTTTGCATTGAAAATCATTTTAAACAGGCATTTATTTCCCTATATGTTAATCTTTTGGACATCCTAAGACATGTTATTCCCCACTCCTCTGTCCAGTGGCCCAACTTAACTGGCAACAATATGTTTAAATCACTGTCCTGTTATATAGTTTTGTAATCAATCACCTGTTAATGGTTGTACTTACTTAACCCCATGAGAACTACCTGCCGATTGGCCCAAAAGAAGTTTTTATTATCAATTGGACCCAATCAGCAACATTGTTAGAATAATTTCACCACACCAAAATTGAGATGAATTATTTGCAAAGCTCCATTCTGATTGGTGATTAAAGTGAAGATATCATGTAATTGACCAATCAGCGGCAATGTTAGATCGGCAGGTAGTGCTCAGGGGGTTAATATCAAATTGCTGTGGGTAGGGGTTCATGAAGTTGCACATTCAGTACATTGTTGATATTAACATTCAGTACATTGTTGATATTAAACCTTTTTTGTCAAACTATGGAAAAAGTGTTTGCTTGTCACGTACAAACTCCAAAATGGTAAATGGAAGTAAGGACGGGTTTATACAATAATTTGTGAACACTCGGCATACCAGGAGCTTTATCAGTCCAGTCCAGTGATAAAATAATACCAGACCCTGATCAATTGGATCTACAATATTTGATTGTACATGTATAAATAGTAAACAATTTTTTGTGTGTATTATTTAAAAAGAATGTCCTTAACAACAAATAAATGTCAAGTGTGTATTCATATCTAAAGATACGATTAGATTTGGAAGTTGTTGGCCTTGGGAAGGGGAGGGATGTGGTGCCATTGTGTTAATTCAGGTAGTTTTGGGTTATTCATCCATCCAGTTTAGGCATGATAAACTAAGTGATTTAAATAAAGACCAAAGTTTTCTAGATGTAAATTTTTGTGTTCTGACTCAAAATTGTGTTTATTCAACAAAGTGAATATCTGCATATATCATGTTACTGGTTTACAGTGTTCCAGAAGTGCCCATAATGATGGCCATGGTTTTGTTTGTGCGAAAGTGAACGTTGATGTTTAGATTGTTATTGATTTTTTAATGTGAAATAACTTGAGGAAAACAAGATTGTGCCAACTGTTTTGTGCTCCTCATTCTTTGTGTTGTTTACTCTCAGAAAACTTTGGTCCTGAAGATTTAAAACTTCTAAATGGGCTATTCCAGTTGATTTATATAAAAGTAAAAAGTATGAAACTACCGTGAAATATATAAAGCTTTCGGCCATTCCAGTTGATATCCATTACCCCCTAAAATGGAAGACATGACCTTAATCTTCCACATAGGTAGTGCAAATTTAAATTTCAAATGGGGCTACCTAAATGGGTGGCTCTATTTGAAATTATACACCCCCTGTGTGAGAGGTTTAAAGTCATGTCTTCCATAAAGGGTGTGTGGATTTTAAAAGGAACAGCCGAATGCAGGGTCCCCATACCTTCCATGAAACTGTTAAATGTGAACCATTCCTGTGAAACCAGGAGAATTGTCAAGACAACTCAAATTAAGCTATGCATTATTTTTGAAGTCTTTAACAGGATAAATATCACAAATGATCATGTCTTTTAGGTAAGTTTTTCTTTTTAATTTTGAAAAAATTTATATTTTCTAATACAACAGGGACTGTCACATTCTGAATCTCCCTATCTTGCATTGCTGTAACTTTCTACTTAACAAGTGTAATATTATTTTTGCTGATTCATCATTTTCAAAATTTTGACCATATTCTTGGTTTTTTGGAAGGTTCACATTCCCATCTTCGTTTATTGTATGCAATACCCGACGTGTCAACAGATATCACATTGTTATTCATTTTTATATTGTTAATATTATGTTACAATGACATAATTGAAATTTCAAGATACTGGGTCCACGCTAAATAACGCATTTGGTTTGATCCCGATTCAAAGTCCCAATACATAAAATATGGAATGGGCTCAATAAAATTGGTATTAGAGGGAAGTTGGAGCTAAGAGTTTCAAACTAAAAATCAAAATTGTTTATACCAGAGGGTGTACACACATTGTCAACATATGATCAATGCTGTTGCCGACTGTTGATATATCCGTGAGCAGCCAATCAGTGATGTCACATTACTATGTGCTGCACACTTCAAGTAAGTACATGTTCATCTGGTAAAAGGAATTTTGATTAAGCGTTACATAAAATGGACAAACCAGTTCCAGTTTAAAGGGTAAATGAAATATAACCCAGATCATGTTATTACAAATTACGTACACTATGAACAATTTTATCAGCTCCTTAATAAGGGAGACTGTGTGAGAGTATTATGTTTTATTCCTCTGTACTATAAAGAAAGTTTTACCCTATTTAAGAATGCCAAATTACTGAATTTCAATAAGAAATTGGTCAATGTAATAAAAAATTGCCCTTAATGTAATATATGAAAGCAATGCCAAACAGGGACTGGCTAATTAGCACTGTAAGCGTCCTCTACTGTCCTCGTATCTGTGCCAAGCTGAAATGTCATAGCACACGTACAAAGCAAAACTGACAGGGTTTAATATTTTGTTCTGTTTATATGTGAATGGATAGGAATGAATTTAATCAGAGAAGAAGAATCATGTCATGTTGGAATGTCACTCGTGAAGGGGAAACTAAGAACCTCTGAACCTAGGAGAAAGTTGTATACTTTGGTAAACCTCAAGTTTGGTTGTGACGTCAATGCTTTTTTGCAGTTGCGCTGCAAGCATGCCTACAAACTGCCCTTGTATGTGTGCTTGTACGCGCTGCACAATTTGTTACTGTGACCAGCAAATTGCACACCTGTGTCACTACAGAACTAGAAGTGAATCAAAATCTAGTGCATGATTTTTGCAACAAGACTGCAGATAACAATAACATGATCAAAGGTTCTGCAGCGTAGATTCATTTCAAGGTTACCAAGTAGGGTTTAATTCAGGTCATTGCAAAAATTGACAGAGATACACTACTTTAATCCCCATGAGTTCCAATCCAATATGGCTGCTTCCCACAGCGACACACATGATGTTGTACGAAATTCCTTTCTCTTTTTAAATTCTTTGTGGATAGCGTTTGAAAAAAGGACACAAATATTACACATAGTTTCTTGTAATGTAATAAATGCATGCAATGTAAGTAATAAGAAAAAAGGTGACAAACAAAGTTTGAAATTATGTACAGAAATATAGAAAGATACAAATTTGTGACCATTGCGACGAAATCAGTACTGTTGAAATAATCTCCATGCTTCTTGTTAGCTCATCATATTCTAATGCACAATTCTATACTTTGACCGAATTTTAATTTGCTGGCGATACATGGCAATGAGAATGAAGATGCTGAAGAAAATGTGTACATGAGCAGGCTATGTTTAGGTTGCATTTCATTGACAAAGAAAAGAAAAACTTAATGAAAAATAATATTTGTCAAGCTTACAGTGACTTAAGAGACATGTCATACACATCGTCGTGGGCAGAAAAACCTTATGCAATTGTGGCCCTTGAACATGTTTAAACAATACTGCCGAGAAGTTACATGTGAGGTTTTGCTTTAATCATGTTCAGGGGCCAATGACACATCAGAGGTTTTTCTTGCCCAACGACGATATATTGAGTTGGAATGTGACCCTTTCAAGCAAAATGGACGTGTAACGATTTTAGATTTTGAAATTTTGGGTAATGTGAGTGATGTATGAGATTACACTTTGGTGTACCTCACAGCAGAATGTGTCCTACCATGGCCAAACTGTATGACAAAATGGTGGCAGTGACACACACTAAAAGAAAAGCAAAATGATTTGAAACTAACTCAAAAACCTTATACAACATTGTCCCCATTGTGCTTGATTGGGTCTCGTGCCCATTGGGCTGTTCCAGTTGAAATTCATACACCCCCTTTGGGAGACATGATCTGAATCTAACAAACAGGGAGTGTGAATTTCAAATGGGGTTACCTGAATGGATGACTCCATGTAAAATCTACACCCCTGTGTGGGAGATTAAAGAGTGTTTGGATTTCAACTAGAATAGCCCAATTTGTAAATTGTGGCTTCCAGTCACATACATGCTTGTTCTTTCTCTTTCTTTGTTCCTTCTTGAACTACATTTAAGGGGATTCTGGGGATTTAGTACCAGAACTGGTGATGTCTGGAAGGATATTTGATGGACATGTTCACCATTTTGTGGTGCAGGCCTACTGGGTGCGATTTCTCCGTCACGATGTTTGTGCCCTCTATTTCAAAATGATCACCAGGAGAATTGTGGGGATCGTTGTCAAGGGGCCTGATTTTTCAGGAAGATTTAAAAAAATTATTATTTTGGACATGGCCAGTTCTGTTTTAAAGCCCTCAAATTAGCTGTAGAAAGCTATGTTGTATTTTGGTTAAATATTGAAATATAATGATAATTTTATGCAAATTATTGTTTGGTCAAAGGAGCATGCTTGCAATATTATATTTGTGTTATAGTAAACACAATTTAGAAATGTACCATTTAGGCACCAGTTAGTGAAACAAATGTTTTGGTCTTTCTATCATCAAAGTAAAAATTGCTTGTGGTTTCAGACATCTAAATAAAATATAAAATGACTTGCATTGGTTAATATATTTCACAAAATTTGCCGACTCAATCATATTTCCTGATAAAAACAACCTACCCATTGACGTAATGGTACATTCCTGAACAAATTGGTTGAATGTTGATGAACCTGTGCCGACGAAAGTGATGATAACGATTCGTCTGTGAAAATGTATAGTAAATTGAGTTTTAACTTGAAAGGTTTACTGTTGACTGCAACTACACCTAGCAACTGTGTTTGAAGGTGACTTGCCAGATTGTGGTACTTTGTACTTGATTTGTTCCAGTTTATTTTGATATTATATTAATAATGATGATGAATGCCTTTATGTAATGCACAGATGTGATAAACACAACTTACCAACACATTTTGAAGCCAAGTTATGAAATAAATTGTTAATAAGTGATATTTTGTTCAAGCCTTGAACGCAAGCTGTAATTCAGGGAACATTGGTGTTTGGTATGAGATCAAATACCAACAAACTTGTTAATGTACTGTACTTTTAAAAATCAATGCCCCACAATATTGTAATGGTCATATCATACTAATCAGTCGCAACTGGTGTAACCTTTTTTGATGTTTTTCATGTCGACTGTACATCACTTGATTGGAAAAACGATTGCAGATACTTTGATAGAAGTCGCTTCCTGTAAGATGCCATAAAGTCACTTATTGTTACTGGCATATTGCAAGCGATTTTTGTGTCAATAATTGCGACTATTAGTATGATATGGGCTTAATATGAAATAAAATGTCTTGCAAAATAACAAAACTCTTATTGGTCCAAGGAACAGGTTAATGTCCTTTGAATTTGACAGAACATGATTTCCCCTGAAATCATGACAAAGGTGTTTGATTGAAATGCATTGGTGCTGTCTAGATACTGTCTGTAGAGTTTTTTCTTGTTGGCTTGACTTTATCAAGAATATGGCATATATGGACTAGAAATACTATAATTGTTATGTAAAGAATCTAGAAATACTGGCATGTGAAGTATCTAGAAATGCTTTGAAAGAAATATGGTGGAATGAGTAGCAATCTCTGTATGATGGGATTGATGAAATTGTCACAATTTTTGTTATAAATTATAGTTGTCACAAAGTAGGGGATGTTAGTGTTGTAGGGGTTTTGAGGAGACAAAAAGCAGTAAATGTTTGGGGATAGTTGTGAACTTTGTTTTGAAGTTGTCAGATCTATTTCTTTGGTCTTTATGAACTAGGATTTTCATATGCCATGTTCATGATAAAGTAGAATGTATTTTTGTGCTGTTGACTGAGACTGATATTTTTCAAATGCTACGAAAAAAAGTTCTATAATATTTATGCTTGCTCCTATTTAAGGCTCTGGGTAGCCATTTTTAATATCTATTGGGTATTTTGTGAGATGAAAATGAATTACGAAGTACCTATTTGCATTGTAATTTGCCTGTATTTTGTACTGTTGCGATACAGGCGATTTTAGATGAGAATGGGCAAAATTAATATATTGTAAGATAACCGTTTAAGATACACACACCTGTTCACGATATTGCCGTTTTAGAGCATTTCATATTTATAATAGTGGTGTATTTTGGATGAATTTTGTTTGTTTTTGATTTGTTTTCTAAAGAAAATGAAGGAAAAATTTACACAAAAAAATATCGGACAAGAAATCCATTAAGCCGCATTTTCTTTCATAGGTGTCTATAAATTGCTATGTTGTACATATCAGAAGTGGGAGGGTCGGAGAAAGAGATTGCGCACTGCTTCTGTTGAGTATACCATTGGAATTGTCAATTTTTTTGTTGGTTTCCTGTTTGCACAGTGGCCATTTATTGTATGAGAGACTACTGTGAACCATATCAATCAAAAAAAAGTAAATGATGTCCAAAAAATCAGTTTGGTACAGTAGTGGAACATTGTGAGATATATTTTGTGTACAATCCCTAAAATATTGTAAGTTATGCACATGTGTAGGTATAAAAAAATATTACACACATTCTACACAAAATTTTTAAAAACTAGCATGTGTGTGCGTGTATAAAGAGATTGGGATGCAGAAGACAATGCATCTGCAATCTAGCTGAAAATTTCTTTTCCTCCCAATTTTTTTGTTTGTTTATTTTTTGTTTTGTCCATGAATTGTATGTGTAGCTATAGCATAATTTTGTCAACTGAATGATGGTAGGTGTTTTGTAGATTGTATAGCTAGACCAACTTCCTTATTGTATTATGTCCAACAAATGGTTTATATACTGATGTCTATGAATTAAGAATGTATATAAAACCAAAATCTTGAGAAACAAACTGCTGTTTGAAGTGTGTTTTATTTCATTTCAGTGTGTGGGATTACTTTCCAGCAAACACAAAACTTTTTACAGGGAACATTAAAATGTCGGGTTATATTAGAGGGCATCTATGAACATTTTGATAACAATTAAAAACATTTTTGAAAAATTGCTGCAAACATACTAACATAAAGTTAGTAATATTTAATTGTTGACAAAATGCACCAAAAATATTTTGCAATAACATTTTGACTTTTATATAACCCAATATTTAATTATTAAAAACGTGGTTTTAAAAACATTTTTGCTTTTGCTGGGTACAGAGCTAACAGAGATAATAAATGCAAGAAATGAATGGGAGCTTAGTTTCAATCATTAAGATTTCATAAAAGAAAAGGAGGGCGTCCAATTTTATCATGGGGTCTTCTACTTGGGAGACCATTACCTAAAAGTTAAATCGCTCCAGTTGTGCGTATTGCAGTGGCCCATTAAAAATAATAAAGAACGCAAAACAATTAAAAAATTAACAAAAGGTGCCAGTTATTTTTTACACCTGTAGATCCTAAACAAATAATTAAGAACCAGCAGCCAATAGCTGTATCTTTTAGTTTGGATTACCTCATTCAATGAAATTGTTCAAATAAAGATAAAAATGATCCAAAAACCCAAGGAAGTTGCAATTTGCTCCATAGCATGCCCAATTAATATGTACACAAGGCATTTGTTCTCGAAACAAGATAACTAGCGCCATGCTTTCCTATGATTAGCACATTTAATGAGCGCTGTGCTTTCCATTGATTTGATTACCGTTTCTTTAATTCTCAACCAATTTCAAGAAATAAGGTCTTGAATAAAAGCTAAAGGGTAGTGGGTACGTACAGGTACTGGCTGCTTGTTTTCATTTTGACATATTGGTCTCCGTTTAGGATGTACAGGGGTGAATATAGAACCAAGTCTTGTGGTCTGTACATGCTATTGTCTTGGTATACCACCACCCTGCTATATTTTTTTTCACTGACCATTTTAAAATGCCCAGGCCTACAATTTTAGGATTATAATCAATTAATAAATATCCCCCATGGCCACACAAATGTCCCCAATTGACACACAAATGTTTGTCGGATGTCCTTGTTTTTAGACCAGAAACTGTCCACACTTGTCAGTGTTTACAAGCCCACAGTAGCCTGTGTTGAGCTATCACACACACCCCTCTTTGTAAATGCCTACAAACAAGTACCTCATTCTACATATGATTTAATCCTATCTTTTAATCGACACGCCGTAGATCTACCCTACACACCCGGCAACTTCCTGAACCCCTTACATGAGAACCACTTTTAAATGCATTCTTACGTTATTTGTGTTGTCCCGGTTATATCCACTAACCGTGGACATCCACGGTTGCAGGTGCGTCCATGGTTTTGATGTGTGTATCCTAATGTAGGTCCACATTTGTAGGTAATTACATACGCACCCCATACCATGACTGTACAGTGCTATATGGGAGATGACCCACTGTATGCCCATACTGCCATCAGGGAGATAACAACACACACAGTATCATGCTATCATTTATTCAGAGATTTGTGCACTGCTGCAGGTGAGATGGGAATGGGCACTATACTATCACTATCAGGATTAGATGGCAATGCACACAGCACAAGGCATACTAGCTACATGTGTGCAGGGAAGTGATGTGTGCTATCAGGGCAATATATAGCAACATACACTGTTAATACTGCTGTCAGGGTTAGATAGCAACACACAGCATAATGCATAGGATGCTATCAGGGCAATATATAGCAACATACACTGTTAATACTGCTGTCAGGGTTAGATAGCAACACACAGCATAATGCATAGGATGCTATCAGGGCAATATATAGCAACATACACTGTTAATACTGCTGTCAGGGTTAGATAGCAACACACAGCATAATGCATAGGATGCTATCAGGGCAATATATAGCAACATACACTGTTAATACTGCTGTGAGGGTTAGATAGCAACACACAGCATAATGCATAGGATGCTATCAGGGCAATATATAGCAACATACACTGTTAATACTGCTGTCAGGGTTAGATAGCAACACACAGCATAATGCATAGGATGCTATCAGGGCAATATATAGCAACATACACTGTTAATACTGCTGTCAGGGTTAGATAGCAACACACAGCATAATGCATAGGATGCTATCAGGGCAATATATAGCAACATACACTGTTAATACTGCTGTCAGGGTTAGATAGCAACACACAGCATAATGCATAGGATGCTATCAGGGCAATATATAGCAACATACACTGTTAATACTGCTGTCAGGGTTAGATAGCAACACACAGCATAATGCATAGGATGCTATCAGGGCAATATATAGCAACATACACTGTTAATACTGCTGTCAGGGTTAGATAGCAACACACAGCATAATGCATAGGATGCTATCAGGGCAATATATAGCAACATACACTGTTAATACTGCTGTCAGGGTTAGATAGCAACACACAGCATAATGCATAGGATGCTATCAGGGCAATATATAGCAACATACACTGTTAATACTGCTGTCAGGGTTAGATAGCAACACACAGCATAATGCATAGGATGCTATCAGGGCAATATATAGCAACATACACTACCGTAAAAAACTTGATAGTTCGCATATGTGCTTACTATCGAGCGCTTTTGAAAACATGAAGTCCCGGCGCTTTACCAACTGAAGCTAATGGGGTTGAGACACACATTTGCAGGTTGGGGTGTTCGTATATAACTAACTATGTGTAGTAGGGTGATTCACAAAAAATGAAATTGGTATTTTTCAACGGGACACCCCCTCATTTTGTTCATTTTGGTACTAAAATTATACCTGCAAAATATGAAAAAAATTCAAAAAAGTTTAGGGGGTGCTACCGGTCAATGAACTTTTATACACAAAGTCAATGGGATTTTTTGTCAAAAATTTCAAACGCTTATTTCAGGGCCTAAAAAGTCTAACAGGCTTGCAAAACTGAAGTAAATGTTCAATGATATACCTAACTTTGTGAAAACATGGGTTTTTACCAAATTAAAGTTCATAGTTGACTGTAATAATAAAAAATGTTTCAAAAGTGACAGAGGGAGTGTAGCTCAAGAAAAGAATACCCTGGGATATCCCCTGGAATCCCACAAGGCACCCCAAATTTATACCTTATTGAACTGAACTGTTGATTAAAAAAAAGATTAAAATTCTTCACATATTAGTTTACCCCAATGGTGATACCAGCTTTTGAAATCTTATGTAATAGTAACTATCAAAATCCATACATCTGTGGGTGGTCATTATGGCCATACCTGATGAAGATTTGTATTGTTTGAATTGAATGACCACAGGAAGGATTAGATTCACCATGGTTGAAAAGAAATGTATATAAATTGGGGTCACAACATTGGATAGTGGCCAGTTCAAAACTACACCTTGTGCAAGATACTTGTGACAAGAGCTAGAGTGGCTAAGACACATTTACTACTGGATTACACATTAAACATTACACTTACATAAAATTACAAACCTACACACATTCAACACTTGAATAACATAATTTACAGTTACAAACCTACATACATTTCAATCATTTTGACACATCAAAAACACATATACAAATACACAACTTCCTACACCCCAGTACATATTACAGTTTTACTAATTATATATCTGTTTCACTTCAGCCTTTTGTTTCCAGATTTTATAATTTTATTTGAATCTTTTTTTTTCAAAAGTACATCCCAAAAATTCAATTTACCCAAAACAAAACAACACATAATCATGATCAAGTAAAAACAAAACAAAGCAAAAACAAACAAAGAAACAAAAAAAAAAAACATTTAAAAAAAAAAAGAAAGAACTAGAGCCCCATAAACACAACTTTATATTAGCCAAGTACCATAATATTTTGGCTGTTCCAGCAACTGCCTTGCCCCAAATGTAACAGTTTTCACAAAAATGCAATTTTCTGGAAAGCGGGTTAACATTTTTACAATTTTCTTTAGCATTTATTTTAAGGACATTACTCACACTATGATCAAATATTTTTGGCACAATCAGGGAAAATAAACATGGCTTTTTTGTGTTGTAAAGAAAATGGCTCATAAATCCCATTGACTTTGTGTACAAAAGTTCATTGACCGGTAGCACCCCTAAACTTTTTTGAATTTTTTTCATATTTTGCAGGTATGATTTTATTATCAAAATGAACAAAATGAGGGGGTGTCCCGTTGAAAAATACCAATTTCATTTTTTGTGAATCACCCTAATGTGTAGGCCCTACCAACGATTTGCTCAAAACCCTTCACACTTTTGTGGATTGGGTTCTTCATGTTTTAAAAGCGCTCGATAGCAAGCCCATAAGCTAACTATCGAGTTTTTACGGTATGCTATCAGGGTTAAAAGTGACTTATTATATACTGCTATCAGGGTTAGATAGCAACACACAGCATTTATGCATAGTATGCAATCAGGGCAATAGAGCAACATGCACTGTATACACTGCTTTCAGGGTTGGATAGGAACACACACAGCACACTGTATGCCTACCTACTAGTACTATCAGGGTTAGATAGCAACACACAACATAATATGCATAGTATGCTATCAGGGCAATAGAGCAACACGCACTGTATGCTGCTCTCAGGGTTGGATAGGAACACAGCTCACTGTCAATAGCAACACACATACACACTGTATAGGCCTACCTACTATCAGGGATAGATAACAACGCACAAGCATTATGCATAGTATGAGCAAGTATGCTATCAGGGCAATGGAGCAACACACACTGTATACTGCTCTCATGGTTGGATAGGAACACACAGCATGCTATACCGTAAACGTTCGCCTAATGGCGCTTTTGGATTCTTAGAAATGTGAGAGCGCCATCCTTGTAAAATCTCAACAGCATTAAGGATACGTGTATGTTAAATTGAGCAACCTGGACATAATGCCTCAGAAAAAATATTGTGACATGACCCAATACTTTAGGTCACTAGGTTAGTTGCTAGAGCAGCAAATGTTTGGGGTTTCTTCAGGTATTCTTTCTCAAAGTTCCATTGGACTTAATTTGTAAATCGATTCATACTCATTTTGGTCAATCTTTTTATAACATTGTAATTTCTTCATATTTTATTTATATTCTTCAGTTCAAAATTACACCCTTCTGTTGTCTGACCCGTTAGCTCAGTCGGTAGAGGGTGCGCCTTGAATGGTGAATGGTACTTGTTCGAATCTTGATTTCTGCCCCCACTTTTATGTGAAGAAGGGTCGAGAAATGTTTTTGGATTTTGTCCCCATTTTACGAACGAATATTGTGAATTTTTTTAAATTTAATTTTAATTTTCTTATTTTTTTAGATAAATAGGCACTGCATGCGAACAAACGGCAACAAAAACCGCTGACAAAATTTGCTCCACATGCTACCTATCAATGCGTGATATATTCCACTACATTTAACAGTTAAATGACCTTTGAAAAATAGAACGGCCTTAAGGGATCCAAAATGAGCGTTTATTATGCGTTTAAACAGTATTTTTTGTGGGACATGAGAGCACCTCAGACCTATCGAATTGCATTCTGAATACTGAAGCATGTCTTTCTGATATCAAATAATTTTCATTTTTTTTAATCACAATATAATACAAATTTTATGACAAATTATAAAAATTTGATATTTTTCAAATTTTTGATATATAACAGTCCTCGAAGTAAATTATATAAATCTAATGATATATTCTTAAAGTGTATGTAGCAGGGAGGAAAAGCCGACGGTCAATTGAAAATTTTGACCTTTCATATTGAAGATATGGATTTGTTTCCCAAAAAGACCTAATTTTTTTTGGTGTTTTGGGAAAAATTAAGGCTTTTGGGAAAAAAATCCATATCTTCAATACGAAAGGTCAAAATTTTCAATTGATCGTCGGCTTTTCATCCCACCTACATACACTTTAAGTATAAATCATCAGATTTATAAAGTTTACTTCAAGTACTGTTAAATATCAAAAATATCAATTTAAAATATAAAATGTGTATTAAATTGCGAATTTCAAAAATCAAAATCATTTGATATCAGAATGACATTCTTCGTATTCAGAATGCAATTCGATATGTCTGATGTGCTCTAATGTCCCAAAATTAATACTGTCCAAACCTTCATACCCCAGCCCTTAATGTTTCAAATTGTGTAACTACATTACTTTATGCATTTATGCATTATAAATGATCAGCTATTTTTTCTTTTCTTAAAAGGATCGAACCCAAGTAGATTAGACCATTGATCATATAACTATCAGACCACGAAGTAGTTACGTAACTCCGTGATGGTATCGGAACCAAGCACTGTTTGTATGGCGATCATTCCGATCACGCTATTTTGGTTTGCCTTTTTTGTGTACTGATTGTTTCGATCGTGGTTCATTACTTCAGCGCGTGATCCCGTTGACATAGTAACATTACGTAACTTCGATACCGGGCTTCGATACTGAATAGTTGTTGAGTGCACATAATATGGAAAGCCATTGGGGTATTGTGTGCCTTTCAGAGCGCCTTATAACATGTTCTCATTGTGTTGTGGAATCCTAGTATTCAATGATAGCTATAGAGGCCTTGCGCTTATCGATTGGCTCCAAACAAAGGATTTGAACCGGTTTCTTCCCGTAATCATGGCGCAGTGCAGTCCATTCAATCAAATGTTGTCATCAACCTATTTGATCGTAGTGCATTTTGTTATGTGTGTGAGGCGAACTGTCGCGGTAGATGCAATCATGATTTTGTTGAATGCATTTGAGTAGTCCGCCATATTTACAGGATGATACGTCATATGCACAGCCTCTATTCAGTTGGTCGTTGTATGATTTTGTTCGTTCACTCATTCAAATTTTATTTATATCATTTGAAGACTGAGCCTATTATGATACATCCTCCGTGGAACAGTTTCAAACAAATATAGCTAGGGATTATTGGGGCAGAGGTTATCTTTTGAATCCTCTTAGAGGGCTATCATTTTTTTCGGAAGGGGGGTCCCAAATTTTATGATCCACAAATTTTATGATCCCAAACCCCAAAATTGTATTGAAATCAGTCTTTTTGAATAAAATAACACACTTTCTGTGGTCATCGGGTGACTCCCAACATTTTGGTCATAAAACATTTTATGACCCCCTCCTATTATTCTTTCCAAGACTTTATGACCCCGTATATTTGCCCCCCCTTTCGAATAAAATGATATACCTCTTATGACCACTGATGCATAGCCAAGGACACTCAAGCTGAATTGAAAGACTTGTCGACGCGACAGTTCGCTCACACACATAACAAATGCCTATACAATCAAATAGGTTCATTACAACATTTGATCGAATGGATTGAGTTACTCTAAAATGAAACGATAAAAACAAAGAATCATGAAAAAAGACACATACAAGATAAAATAATAAAATTATATAAACAATGTTAAAGATAAAATCAAGAAAATAGAGAATAAAATTTCCTCAAATCAGAAAAAAAAAAATTGACAGACATCATAATCTGTCAGAAATTACTGCATGAGATTCGAACCATCAATCTTCTCCATAAGTTCTCTTTATCCTCGCACTGTAGTCTAATGCTCTGCTCACTGGGCCACAACGTATCAGGTGAATGATTACCGCATTATCATGAACAAGTTTGTTCGATCTTGTTCATAATTGTATGTGTCGATAGGTTTCACCCTTTAACTACATCGCACCTTAATGATCAGTGATAATAGTCGGCTTTTACAGGGATGGCGCTCTCTCATTTCCATGAACTCCGTAGCGCCATTAGGCGAACGTTTACGGTATACTACTAGTATTACTAGCTATCAGTGTAACCAACACACACTGTATACTGCTATCAGGGTTAGATAGCAACACACACATCACAATGTACATTATACTGGCTATCAGGGCAATACAATAATAGGCATTTTTGACATTTCATGATTTGATTAAAAATGTAAGCAAGGGGCAATAAGCAATAAATGATACCAAAATTATATACATAGCATCAATACCTTTCAAGATATGGATAATTTTGTAAATGATACCTTGATATTTTTACCAAATTGCTAATCTGAGAAATGGGCTAATTAGTTTCCTGCTTTGCACAGGATTGAATAGGGATTATCATAGTTCAACTGTCAATTATTGATTAAATAAACCTCTTTTTAATAAGTACTGTCAAGGATTTGAAAGTCCACTCAATCCCAAGGTCAAATACTATGAAATTAAGAATTCCAAAATTTGAATATTTTTATAGAAACGTCATCTTTAAAGGCCTATAACTCAAAAACATGCCTGGCAACTTGTTCCGGGTTTTGTTGGATGAGCTGGTCACATATTTGTTTTCCATCACTCACTTTGCTATGCACCCACATCCAAGAAAAACATTGAAAAGGGGTGTTTTCAACACACAACAGCATCAACGTCTTGGTGAAAAAGGGGTACTTTTTGCTCCTCTCCTACCCAGCTTTTAGTCCTTTTTAGACGTTTCCTTCCCAAATGGTGCATAACTTCTCAATAACAAAGAGGTTTACATGCCTGTTGAGTCTGCTTCATTAATGAGTTTTTGACGACAGTGGGTTCTGCGATGGTAAGACTGTTGTCAAAAAGTTGTCAATTTCACAACAAGTGTTCTAGAAACTGGAGGACGACAAAATTGCAAAGTTGACACATGCGCACAGGTGTCAATTTACCGTCACAGAATCATTGTCATCCAAAACGAAAACTCACTATTATATGGGAGCCTCCCACAAAAGAACAATTCATCCTGCAGTCCTGCCCATTTTATTTGAGGCACCAAAATATCTCGTCTTGAAATGCAGCACTGGTAAAATGATCCATAAGATTAAGAGTAAGGGCCTCATATGATAGTTCCAAATATGCTAATGAAGTTAGGATTAGAGTATTCATTTGCATATTATGCCCAATTTTGCCCTGCGACACAAATAAAAGACATGCAGAAAGTAGTACATTGATGACATTCATTTATTAGTTTACCCTGACATCTGCAGATTCCACATAAGCTGATGTTTATACAAAAATAAATACTAGAAAATTGGGAATGTTTTTGACTTGAACTACATTGTTTTTAACAGACTTATACTATGTTTTTGCCGATTGAATTACTACAAAACATAATGCTATAGTGTGTATCCACACTGTCACCCTGACTGAAGTAAACCATAACTTTTAACTCATACAATACTACCTTTGTGGATTTTCTGGACTTCCTGTGTTGCATCAACTGCATTGATATTGATTCTGAACTGAAAAGAATAGCTTTGTTCTTCCGACAAGCATCTATGATGCTGACCAAAGAAACAAAAGCTATCAACTACTAAGTTCCAGAAGTGGGTAAGTGTAATAGCTGCTCTGTGAACATTTGGCAATTTACACACAGTATATTGTACTCATCTACACATGGCAGCTATTGCACTTACTCACTTCTGGCACTGAGCAGTTGCTATCTTTTCAGCATAAAATCGCAACAGCACAGAAGTATACTGAATTTGTTCCAACAGAAAAACACTGAATATATCTAAAACATGATCATCAACCTTCAGCAGACGACCACAAGACTTTTCTATGTGCCTCAATCTTTGGCAAATATGGCTACCTGTTCTACTTGAATCATGCCTACATCATACCTTAGCATACGTATGTAGGTTACATAGGGGGAGCGTGCGCATTTATGTCTCCATTTGCCATGAGGTAATATAGAATCAACATAGAAATTAGTCTCCTCCGCAGCCAGTTTGGGTACGCTCCCTCCACACAAACAGTCTGCCAATGACCACATGTACACCATTTCTGGTTGGCTAAGAGGGCGACAATGCAAAGTCTATGAGAACCTGATCAGGAGCGATGCATCTGAGAACTTGACCCGGAACTTGATTGCCAGTGGGTTGAACTCCTGGCTGAATCATTGGCAGACTGTTTGTGTGGAGGGAGCGGAACCAAACTGGCTGCCGTGGAGACTACATAGAAATTACCAAGGATTGAATTACATTTGTTTTCTTTAACAATGTGATTAAGGTAAACAAGTCATATGTGACACAGTCTAATCAGAATAATCAGAACAAAGTTAGCAATAATGAAATTGAGATATGGTCAATTTCAAAATAAGAAGAAAATAGACATATCATCAGTTGATAAATTTACAACCAAGTATGACAGTGACAGGGATTTCAACATCAGTAAGCTTAGGTACTGCGCAAGTTAGCAACTGTTAAAAATGTCCTGCTTTACTTTGGTCTGAATGGATCAGATTGTGTCACATGTCAATTGATTATCAATTTTCATTTAATATCCCTGCACATTTAACAGATATGAATATTTCTTTCTTTGCAGACAAAGAAATTCAATATTTGTCAACTGCATCTCAAAATCCAAGTTTAGTGCGGACAACTCATCTTATATGATGGCATCACAAATAATCCAGACAAGATGAAGGAGAGGCAAGAACCTGGCTGTGATGCCTATAGGACCTATTATTGTTACATAACCATAAATTGTTTTACTTTTTCCCCACAAAAAGTTAAGTTTTCACTGTCAGATAATATCCCCGGTTAGTTGTCATACTCAGGTATATCCCTTTTTAATTTTAAGCAAGAAAATGTGGTAAAACTGAGAAAATTGCTATTTAATTCCAGCACCAACGTGTGTATCAGTCGTCCATCATGACCAATTCTATCAGCTTGATGTGTTACGAACATCCTGTGCACCATGTATGTACAGTATTGTGAACATCACGTAAGCGTTCAACTGATATTTTGATAATATGAATGAAACAACCTACTGCGACATTTGTCACAAATACAGCAATGTTAGTTCATTAGTGTACATTACAATTGTGTAAAAATCAGAATTTTGACAAAACGTAATACTATATACTTACTGGCACCAACAAGAAATGGTTTAGGTATATAAATTATTAATACTTATAATACATTTGCATAAGGTTTTTTTTTGCAGGTATGGAATTTCAATACAATGTATGAAATGTGGGCTGACAAGAAAATTGGTGGGACAAAAGAGCACAGTAACAACACAAACCCTGTGGATTTTGAAAGCAAAGAAAAATATCTGCATCATACTAAAGGCAAGAAAAACGAGGCAATATATGTGTTAATTTGAAATTACAACAAAAAGGAACAGTTCAACTTCCCTTATCCTTCTTTATATGAATCTCTAATCTGACTGAAGAAACTGAAAACCTGTTTTGTGTTTTTGTTTTTGATGTTGTGAACATCAATGTGAAGTACTTGGATTTAACTGTCATCTGAAAAAATTATTGCAGTTATTTTAAATTTTCAAGTTGACACTGCATCTTAGTACATTATGTTTGTAGTTAAATAAATAAATGCAAAAATAATTTGTCCATATTTCAGAAATGAAACAACATTTGGTAGTACAGGGAAACTCTCTAATACGAAATTTGTGGGGCCACAAAATTTAGTTTGTCTTATCAGGATTTTGTCTTATCCATCACATATTAAGAAGGGATTCAGTGCCAGGGACCTGAAAATCAAGCTTGTATTATCAGAGCTTCCACTGTAGTACTATTTTGTGAGTATTACCATTCTCACAATTGGTATAAATATTGAATACTATTGAAGACTTGCATAATGTTTCACTACCATGTTAGAGTAGGCTTTACATAATCAACCTGTTAAAGGCAAAACCTTGTTTAGGGTCATGCTTGTTTAAACTTAATAGCCTATTTGTCTAGGGGTCCATATGATTAGATCGCGTTTTTTGAAATACTATTTGATGTCAATATGTGTAGTTTGGTAATTCAGAACAGTGAATTGTGGGTAAAAGGCTGGGAGGTATCACTGCTGGATTCACACAGTATTTCAATTCTGACGAACGTTGCGCTTTTTAACAAAAAAAAACTTTTTTTTTTTTTACTAATTGTTGGGGCAGAGTGTCCCCACAGATGCATATAACAAACAAAGATTGTTTAAATCTACTTTAGAAGAGCCAGCGTTAGGAAAATGAAAAAGTTTCTGATCAAAGTTTATTCCCACGGCCATCTATGGGAGGATTGTGTGATTGTATCCTGTATAACATCTCATATTTCACCCACAATGCACCCTGTTCTGAATTACCAAATACACCTGGCATAATTGTTTTATTATTACCCCATGACATGAAAGAATGATTTTGGACAAATGGAAATTAAAATGTGGTCCAAAACTTGGCAAAACAAGATTTTTGACATATTAAAAGATATAGGGTTTCTTCTCCACTATTTTGCAATATAAAATATTTTTGTACCTTGATCTTTCAAACTAATACATAAATAACAAGTTATTTCAGCAAATGACAAATAATAGATAAATAACAAGTTATTTCAGCAAATGAAAAATATTGAAAATAAATATTTCTGACACACTCTGATCCATGGAGGCAAATTTGAAATTGAGATAATAGCAAAAATACGGAGTACAAAAACAATAAAATACATAAGAAAATAGATATCACAAAACTTGTGAACAAAGTATGCTAGACCTTTGGTGTTTTCAGTATATGATAGCCTTATGTTTGTATAAGGTAATAATAGTAACTCAATTTTCAAAATTGCCTCCTTTGCCCCTCATGGAGCAGATTATATCACATCTGAAGAGTTCAGGTGCAAAACACAATGGGCTATTCCATTTAAAATGCACACTACCCCTGTGGAAGATTTAGCTAAAGTCTTCCACAGAGGGATTCAAGCCACTTGCAGTTCACATTATGCACTATATGCGGGAGAGCCTCGAACTGGCAGCATACATGAAAGGAAGAATTACGTAACCTTACACAGAATGTTATATGACTGGTTCAATTCCCCATCATGTATGCTGCCAGTTCGAGGCTCTCCCCGCACATAGTGCATAATGGCGAACCGTGCAAGTGGCTAATATAGAATAGATAATTAGGTAACTTCCATTTGTAATACTCACTCCAGTTGTGGAAGATATAGGTAAAGCCATAAAACAGGGTGAGTATGAGTTTCAAAATGATTAACCCTGACCAATTACATTTGAAAAACATACTCTCTCTGTGGAAGATATTTCCAAAATTTTCCACAGGGGTAGTGTGGATTTCAACTGGAATAGCCCAATATATCCAACTGCTGCCTTGTTGTCTGCAACAGACGTCCACAAAAACGGCAGACTATAACCTAGCCGTAACAATATATATAGATGAAAGTCATACAACACACACATGGTGTATATCATGGGTTGCACCTGAACGCTTCATTTGATCTTATTCTTGGTAGATAAAGCTATATCCATACATTTCTTCACATCACATCAAGAGTTGAAATCCATTCAGTCGGTTTCTTCTAATCCTTTCCAGATAACCTTCCCATCATGCCCCATTTTAGCCTCACCCCTAGCAACCAATTCTAACGCTTGTGGATAGGCCTTGTGTTCAGCTGTTTTGACTCTTTCCTGTAGGGTTGATTCTGTGTCCCCCGGATAGACAGGTACAGACTCTTGCACCAAGATGGCACCAGCATCAACTTCCTCCTGCAACATTAAATGATATATTGGGTAAGATGTATTAGTCTTTAATATCAGTTAATCACAAGACGTTGAGTTTCCACAGGAAATTCGGAAGTAAAGCTTTCATCAGTATCCAATGGCTTTTCCAACTTGAAAAGTCAAAGCTGATGATGAAATCAGAGCTTATCCTCCTAATTAAAGCTTGGCAGTTTCATTAGAATTCAAACTTGCAACTCCATACTATGCCACAAGTCACAGTCTCTGACCAGCAACAAGCATCATTTACCAGTCCATCAACAGAATGAACAAGTGATACTTTCCGAAAGCTCTCAGGTGAACAAGTTTTCCGCTTTGAGTAATAATCTCATTAGAATTCAATAGGTGTTTCTATATACTGTATGAGTATTTCAAAACCATTTTTTTCACAAATTTAGAATAATAAAGCCTATGCCTCTTTGAAAAACTCAAAACCCCAATCAGTGACCAGCATTATTTTTTGTTCATCATTCACAACTGACTATGTAGCTATATTTTAAAAGCCAGTATTTCCCCAAGAAAAGATGTTTTATTTTAAATGACAATTACAGAAAACAATATTGTGGATTTTGTTCATTTTAAACAATTCCTGGTAAAAACAAAGATTATTACTCACAATTTTAGGGATGTTTCAACATTACAATAGTGGTTTCATCACATTGTAAACTCATCATATCAGTATGAGACTGTTTCCTTTTATAATTTATGGGCAACAGGAACCACCATTGAAGACGTGATGAGTTGGTCAAAGATGCTCGTTCACCAAAAGGACAAACTTCTCCCTCAACAAAAAGTGGAGGTTATTTATGAGATCCACTGCAGTGACTTCTCCAGTTCCTACATTGGTGAAACTGGTTGTCCCTTTGGAGAGCACCAACCAAAAGAGGTGGAGAAATTTGAATCCACACCATTTACGTGTATAAATCACTGATCTTGTGGCCTCTACAAATTGCTCCAAATCAATTTGGAAGTCATTGATCGTGAAGCTGATAAGACTAAAAGGTGGCTCAAAGAAGACATTTGGATCACGCCAGGCTAGCGACACTCTGTACAAATTGCCTATACCGATTCCGAAGACAAGACCTGTGTAACAGTCGCATCCCCTGCTTTGTACGGGTTTACCCAGGTCATGGTCTGTCTACGTGACAGACAGTCAGGGTCAGAGGACAGCGCAATCTGTCTGCTGCCAATCCGTAATAGATCTATCAGTCACCTTTTTGTACCGTTCGCAGAGCGTGACATCTGCACAACAATAGCCTAATATGGGCATAATGGCTCCGCCCAATGAACCATATACGGCACTGTCAATCATCTTTTTCGTAGCTACGTCTCATTCATATCATTACATATTCACAATCACCTTTGTCGAACAGACTCTTACGCAGGTACTGAGCTCACGCTGTCCTCATTTTAGCGATCGAAGTAGCGCCTCTCTTAATTTAGTACTCTCAGATCACGCCCTCAACCGCCGTTCCTGTTGCCCATAAAAGGAAACAGTCTGATGTGTTGAGTTACAAGTGTGATGATAAAACCACTAGTGGTGAAATGTAACTAAAATGTGAGTAAAAATCTTTGTTTTACCAGGCATTGTTCAAAATGAATAAAATCCAGTTGAAATTAACATTCCTAATGAACTTGTTCAAAGAGAAGAGAAAACAATACTCTTTTTGATAAGATATTAATTCCCATATGACTTAAAGGGCAGGTCTATAGCAAAAACAAGTTTATCTCTATTCAAGAGAATAATTATTACATTACAAGTTGACACTTGTTGCAATTTTTTTGTGCGATTTCTCCTGAAAAGGAGAAATTGTGTGGGTAAAGTTCAGCCTCGTACGTGTTCTTCCCCCGTTTGAAGCGTACATGTTCTCCCCCCGTTCTGCCAAATCTGTCTCGTTCGAAGGCTCACCGCTTAATTTTAAACGTCTTATTTTCTCAAAAAGGAGTCATTTTCATTGTCCTCATAATATTAGCTTGCCAATGATATGATATTGTTTTTGCTATAGACCTGCCCTTTAATGTTAAACCCAGTAAAGCAATCAAGTAACACACATTTTGGGAAAGCTCTCCCCATTTGTGGTCCAAAATAGTTTTTCAAAGAAAATATATTTTGTGAACCTACCACAACATAATGTACACTGCAGCCTGTCAGCCTCACACCAGCCTCCAGTACAAGCTTGTGTGCGTTCATTCCTTTGAAAGACGGGAGCAGCGATGGGTGGATATTGATAAGGCGCCCTCTCCAATTGTTGACAAACTCGCCACTTAATATACGCATAAATCCTGCTAAACATACAAACTGGATACCAGCTGCTTCAAGAGCATCATGAACTTTCATGTCAAAGGTCACTCGTTTCAGCCCTTTGTGTGGAATCACCTAAAAAAATGAGAGAAATCATGCCATTTTCACTACAACGTCAATGAAAAAAGAATGGGAAATTAAAGAATTATGAACATGTACAACATTTTCCCCATGTGCTTGAAACCCTGCTTTGAGGTGATTTGGACTGCACTAGCTCTTGGAAAAAACTGCCTCGTCTTGCTGTGGTATACATGCATACCCTGTTAATGAGCGACATAGGTGGGGCTTTGTGACCCTCCATTAGCACCGAACAATATACCACAGCCTGTGATACACATTAGATATGTCACCTCTGTGAAAGCTGTACGCACACACACTTTGGGATGGAGCCTCGTTTGAGATGACTATATAAAGGACCACTGAAATAATAAGGCCTAAAAAAAAAGGAAGTTTGTCTCAGACATCTGCATAGCACTTAGTTTTAATTACCAAATTTTGCAAATGCCTTCTGCCGTATTGCCAGAAAATTATCAAAAACAAAATTACACTTGATACGCATGCGTTTGCAGGGAGAACTTCATTAAAACGGTTAATCCTTGCAAAGGGTCAATTCCATGCACAGAATTTACAATAGGATTAGTCTACTGATCAATAAGCACTCCAGTGCCTTTCATTTCCACAGGCTAACCATTTTCATGTTGTCTCTCACAAAATTCCACGAAAAAAAAACATCGAAAAATGCCTCGGATAACAGTATTATATTTGCTGTACCTGAGTAGGTATGCCCGCTTTCTCAGCTCTCTCTAGTCCCTGTACACCCGGTATGTTAGATATGACCAATGATATCTCTGCATGACTACACACAGCTGGGTCTTTTGTGTGGTCTATCAATGCCTGAAGATTTGTACCTGTTTTATGAAAGTAATAAACAAAAAATATACAAAATATGAATTATCTTACAGTGTGACACTGATTAACTTATATTCATTGCTAAAGTATAACATGGGTTGATTTCACCAACAGTTGCAACACTGTGTAAGTCCAAAGCCAGCACAGCTCTAACATATAAATTCTATGGAATCCTAATGATAGGTTTGACTTACAATGGGCTAAAGGACACATCACAAATGTTAGTGAAATCGACCCCAGATACTGCACAATGCAATATCAAGGATTGTTAAAACATATATTATGAATTACCTATTACATTACTTCATCATATATTATGAATTACCTATTATCTTTACTTTCAAATGAGTATAATCATCCAACTTTTTATCCAAGTTAAAAATAGTGTACGATGACATAAATTTTCATGGTGCCGATGGATGGATCCTATTCACACCAGAGAAATTGCTTCTTTCGATGGAGATTAAAATGAGATTTTTGCAATGTAAAAGCACATCTCTTTATTTGATCTTCATGAAGCTGAAGAGCTTCATATAATTAAGCAATTGAATAATCAAATGTAATGTGAATGCATGCTTCATTTGATTAAGATCATTACTGCAAAATGACTTCATTTGATTGATCATTATTAAATTTGATGTGAATACATGTTTAATTAATAACTAGTGAAGATTAGTTTTGAATAAATTTTCGGTACAATTCTGGTTTACCCTGCGCACACTTGTGGATCAACGTCTAGGCGTTGTGCCTGTGCGTAGCGCACTATAAATCACTGCACTTTTCTTTTCTTTTTTTCTTTTTTAGGGTTAGGGTTGGGGTTAGGGTTAGGATAAGGGTTATACTTGTGTACAGGGTATACCAGAATTATTCCAAATTTTCTTGTGTGAACGTACATGGATGAGAAATGAAAGTGCAATTGTGGTGTCAAAGGAGGATGGTCCAATTTTTTAATCCCTAATCTGAATTAATGTTTCCCTTGTTAATTTGAAACATCAAATCACTCACTATATGTCCGAGGTTTCTATCACTATCAAATTCTCCATTTAAATAGGGGAAAGTGGGCAGCATATCGCCAATTGGAACATCCTCATTTAATTGTGATGACATGTACACTGACCAATGTGAGGATAAAATAATCAAGAAGACAATTAACTTAAAAGATCACAAAAGTGAGTTATCATAATATCATTAACTGATTCTGATGATGACGCAAGTTACAAATGAAACTTTTTATGTGTACTTGTGATTAGTCCAATATAGTGATTGTTAACAAAACAATTTAATTAGAAAGTGTCACTACTTTCATGAAAAGGTCAGGTATTTAGTCACTAGAAACACTGAAGACAAATTGCACTTTCAGATCTTACCCATTTTACTAGACACAGCAATGGAATTTGACGTATATGTAAGCTTAGCTTGTCGCAGTTGATTTGTGACTTGATTTCTAAATTTGCGGTATTCTCCGGCTAGCTGGACGTTTTCCGGAGCTCTCTTTGTTGCACGGTACATTGTTTTTCTCTTTTGTATGAGTGACATCATATCATTTGATACCCATGGTTTTGTGACATCCTCACATTGTAATGGGCATGCCCAACTGTCGTCTGCAAATGTTTCCAAAGAATACAGAATTTAAGGGCTGTATACAAAGGATGCCTATCAGTGTTGCCAACAATTTTAAAATAGCTGAAAATTACCTTGAAAATGTAACTTTACCTTATCTTTAGTACAGAATCATCTGAGCAAAACTGACAGATGTCAGAAAATTTACTTAAGACTTGGATCTCTAGTAGTTTATTCGGATTATAATTGTTGACAAAAATGAGACTCCTAACAGCACAGAATGCATGCACTTAACACTTACGCTAGTTGTGCGTTGCATAATGTGACTGGCATGCGCTTATGTGAACTGACGCGAGCGCAAGTTGGCAATTTATTGATACTAGCGGGATATCCACGCTTCGCGCGGGTCCCCGCTAGATGAGTACGGTAAATGTGAGCGTTCACTATAACAGGAAGAAATACTGAACAGGTAGAATCATTGAAAGGTATATTTTATTTATATAAATCTGTCTCTTTATTACATTTCCCTTTTACCTTCTTTTTTTATTTGCTGCTTTTTTATTTAATTCTGTTCCCTTTATGTTTTTTTTTTTTACCGGTACATTTCCTGATTAGTTTCTTTCCTTCTTTGTTTCGTTCCCTTTCATTTAGTTACTTTAACCCGTTGGCCTATTACTCGTATACCTCTTTTGTCATTTTAATTTCATTTTTCTTCATAGTACCGCTTCATGTTGTTTATACAACACACATCTTTTTCCCATATTTCTTGCGTCCTCTCATAGCGTGTATGCGGAAGTGTTCATCCGTTACCTTTTTGTCCTTAATTTTTTATTTATTTTTCCTTCTTTCTGTATTATCATGTCCACTGGTCTCTGGCTCGCAAGTCGCGTGGCTCTGCTTCGTTTACGCGCGCATTGGTGTAGTGCGCATTACGCACGCATTGGCGTAGTGCGCATTACGCACGCGCGCCGACGCGCTGCCTGCCAGCTGCAGTTTTTCATAACAAAAACCCCGCTTTTACCCATATTTTCACTGTTTTTGCAGCCAATTCTTGACCGATTTCAACCAAATAAAGTCCAGTCCATTTCCCGTATATTCCTCGATCTCCCGTATGAATTTGGCGACATTTGGATCCCAACTGACGGAGCCTTTTACATATGCCACACACACACATACATCATTCCCCTATTTATAGTAAGATGCACAGCACACAGTAACAAAAAATAATTTTCGCCGAGCAAATCATGCTACTTTATTGGCTATTACCTGGTGTCAAAGTTTTCCCAACAACCTCATCCCTGTTGTCAGTTTGGTGTAAACACTAATACTACATGGTTTATATTGGAAAATATGGCAATAATTCACCCCTAACGTTATATTGATCAAGCTCTGGATAGAAGTTTGCACTTCACAAAATTCAACATACCTGTGCCTGATATAAGAACTGCAACTCGTAACTTGTTTGCACCATTTGTGAGTTGACCCTGTTGAATTCCACTGGTTACACTCCAAGCTCTCTCTAATGCTTGGGAAAGACCTTGAATACAAACTTGGTGTGGACCTGCAATTAACGCAAAATGTCATCATTATTCTTTGAGAAATACTTATTTGACCTAATCAATGATTAGGGATACCACAAGGATCAATATTGGGTCCTCTGTTATTTATTATTTTTGTTAATTCATTACCGGATTCTGTTAATTGTAAGTGCGTAATGCAGATGATACAACTCTATTAGTTAGTTCACCAGATCCAACAATATTGCAGACTGATCTCAAGAGTAACCTTGATATGATAGCTAGATAGTTCAAGTCTAATAAACTCACTTTAAACATTAAGAAGACTAAGATCATGCTCTTTGGCTCTAGTCAGAAATTAAGTACATTTAAGGACATATCTCTTAGCTATGGACACGAGAGCATAGAAATTGTAAATAAATATAAATATTTAGGTGTTGTATTTGATCCAAACTTATCTTGGAGTGAACATGTAAATTATATGTCATCTAATGTATCTAAACGTATTGGTGTAATTGGTAGAGTCAAGAATTATCTTCCACCTAGTACTGTGAACATGCTCGCTAAAGCTCTAGTCTTCCCTCATTTTGACTATTGTAGCTCTGTATGGAATAATTTCAATGCTTATCATCATCATGAGCTCCAGGTCTTGCAGAACAAGCTTGCTCGTATATGCTCCTCCATGCTGACATCAGAACTCCAATTGACCAAATGATGGAAGACCTGAATTGGGTAAAACTTTTTTCATGCTTGTATTATACAATGTACATTACTGTATCATTCCCATATCATCATTTTGTATTATAGTATTCTGCACATTTTAATTATTTTTCTACATGTAATTGTATATATTGTCTGATCTGGACCTCTTGGGAGATCAGTACTTATGTATTGAAAGAGCTTACCAGAATAAAGATAGATTGAATGAATGAATGAATTGCATTTGAAATGCTTACAAGACATGTGCTGAAATGCACATTTTCTGAGGCACTCATTTTCAAAGGCATTGGGCAAAGACAAATATGCACATCAGTGCCACCAAGCGCTAAAAATAATTGCAAGTAGAACCATATACAATTTTTTTAAACATACAATTGATCTTACCTGATACTTGTGATTTATCCACAACTTTGCCAATGGTCCAAGCTTTCTCCCCTAACGCTTCAATAGCAGCAATCACATTATCACCCTCCGATCCTTTCACAATCAAAGCAGCACCTACACCACAGTTAAAAGTTCTTGCCATCTCTTCTTCCCCAACCCCTCCACAACTTGAAACCCACCCAAACACAGGTGGTATGGTCCATTTGCTGGCTTCTAATTGGACAGCTATGTGCTTTGGAAGTATTCTAGGGATGTTTTCTATCAGGCCTCCGCCTGTGATGTGTGCGTAGGCTTTGACTTTGACTGAGTTGACTGCTGGCAATAGAGTCTTGGAGTATATCTTGGTTGGTGTCAGTAATTCTTCACCTGCAATGCAAATATCAAGAATCAATGAAGGGCAATTTCTGATCTTTTCAGTGAATCCCATAAGCCTTTGCGAGTAGACCTCAGATGTCGTCATTTGATGTGACGCCGATGTGCACATTGTTTTGTGAACATCATTACCACACATTTTAAAGCCATGAAGTGTGCAGTAATGATGTGCGCATTAGCGTCTATCTGCAAACGCTTATGGTATCAAAAAGGTCTATTCTCACAATGACTCCTAAGGGAGCAATCGTTATTAACAACAGGGGGAATGGGCATTTTGAGGGGGGAACCCGAATTTTGGGGGGTCTTGAGCGGGGAACCCAACATTTTTTGGTGAACCAGGAGGGGGGATTGTTAAGTTTTAAATGGAGAAATTCAGGAAAACAAGGGGGAATCCGCGAGGGGGAAACACAAATTTTTTGTCGATATTTCCTCCAAAATGCCCATTACCCCCTGCCGTAAATAACGATCGGTCCCTAAAATGGGATTGCATGAATAACAATCTATTCTTCACAAGTCATGGACATTCTGAAGTAAGTTTAGAAGAATCAAATTATTCCTTCTTGCTTTTCGCCAGGTGCATTATTTTGTGAGAATTAATTTTGATTCTAGTAAAGTGTGACCTTGAACATACTATTCTGTGATAAAATTGTAATCATGCCACATTGTAACTAATTATTGTTTAGTGTTGATAATAATAGACCTGGCTTGAACAGTGGCCAATTTACCGATACCGTCAGGCATGGAATAGTTGCAACTACCCATTTACAAAGTGTGTAAGTTTATGTCAGTATGAGATTAGGGAGTATCAATACACCGTTCCGATTGTGTGGAACATGCCCTATTTATAAAATGGGTATGTTACAATCATGTATCAACAAATCAGTGCTATATTTGGAATATTTTCTAATAATTACCCTAAATGAAGTCCACAGCTCAAAAGTTTTATGCACATACACCCCGTACACAAATCATTTTCCAAAAATAAGAACCACTAAACTATTTATTACCTAATGATTTTCCAGGTGCATAGGGGCATTCAGACTCGTAATTCAGTCCTGCTCTCTGTACAACCGCCCTCACCAAGCTATATCCGTTGCTATGGATACCAGATGATGCTACACCAATCACAACATCCCCAGGTATGATGTCATCCATACGTGGCAGCATCTGTCCACGTTCTACAGCGCCCACAGAGAAACCAGCTAAATCGTAGTCTCCTGGTGCGTACATGCCTGGCATCTCTGCTGTCTCACCACCTGTGAACACAAAACAAAAACCATTCAGCTCCATTTGCAGATACACATGTTTTGCCCTAATTACCCTACATTTAGAATTACCTTTGCAGCAAGACCCACAAAATTTTTAAGGCAAGCTCAAGTTAATCATGAGCAAACTGAGTAAGTTCAAACCCACTTTTTTGTGACATACACAACCCTTCACTTTTTCACCGACAAACGTGGACCCTATGAGCATCCTATGTAGTTAACAGCATAACTGTTGACCTCTATGCACTTTTGGGGTGGCAGCCTTGTCCATAATCATAGGAAACTAATGGGTACCAATCATTTTGATAGAGCCTACATGACTTACCTAACAGGGCACAGCCAGCCTGCTTACAACCGTCCGCCACGCCACTTACTACATCTCTAGCTACACTAACGTCCAGTTTACCACAGGCAAAGTAGTCCAAGAAGAAGAGAGCCTCAGCACCGTTTGCAAGGATATCATTGACACACATAGCAACCAAATCTATACCAATTGTATTGTGGATACCAATGGATTGTGCTATCTGTAAGGAAAACACAAATAATACTTACTATGTGAACTACCTGCCGATTGGCCAATATGAATATTGTGTCCAATTTTGAACCAATCAAGTAGGGCATTAATAAGATCATCTGCAAATGCCAGTTTGACCATAAATAGTTTAGAGCCTAATCATAATTGGCAATAGCAATGAGTATTTCAAGTTATCAACCAATCATAAATACTGTTAGATGACCAGCAGTGTCCAGGGGGTTAAGTTTCTTGGGTCTTGATAGGGCAAGGGGGTCAACCAAGTTGACATCTCTCTGACAGTGCTATTACATAAAGACTGTTTTGGAAGTTCAAACATCTTAACCTGGGTACTTTGGCACACGTTTCCATTACTATACAAGCCACTTTACTTTACTAAAAATCAGACACAGTTAACATTTTGAACCCATTTTTTACAAACCCCCTCACACACACAAACACCCTGCATGTTCTTTTTACATTATGCGACATCATATATCAGGGGTTCACAACCTGTTGATTACAAAAAGGATTGAATAAGATTGTAAAGTTTACAAAATTTACAGTTACATAACATCACAAGCAGTGGGCTTTTAAGAAATGTAGCTGCATTCAAAAAGATGAAACTCCCGTCTGTAGATACTCCAAAATAAGTGAGGCCGGTTGATTAGATTTATGAAAAATTGAAAATGTGACACGACCTGGTCCATGGAGGCCAAAGGAGGTATTTTTGAAAATTGAGTTTTACTTTAATTATTACTGTATACAAAGTTTTGTGATTTCAATTTTGTTTTGCAGTATATTTTTTTTACTCAATTTCATATTTGCCGCCTTTGGCCTCCATGGACCAGATCATGTCACAAATTTAATTACTATCTGGATGATTGACAACATCCGCTAACTAACCTTGAGTTTAGTTCCTACACCATCTGTACCAGACACTAATATCGGATCCTGGTATCCAGCCGCTTTCACATCAAATACGCCCCCAAACCCACCAAGAGATGCATCGCATCCTATACGTGCTGTCTGTGCTGCCAATGGTTTAATGGCATCCACTAAGGAGTTGCCTGCTGCTATGTCAACACCACAGTCTGCATAGGTCAATCGAGGTCTCTTGAATCTGAGCAGGGAGAAATTACACACAAAATTATATTTTGATTCAAAATTGCACATTGCCAACATACCCTGGCCTATTCTTCATTTGGCCTTGAGTTCGGTGGTAAAATTAGTCTTTCTCTGCAGCTGTGCTGCATGCATGCTAAAATTGTGAGTAAAAATGCCAAATATACTTTTCTATTGTTCTTAATTCAGTTTATGATACAACACATTTTCTTAAAAGACTGACATTTGGCAACAAGAAAAGCAGAAATCAACTGAAGAGAAAAACACTCACACCCCTGATGTGTCTTATTGTGACTGATTTTGTTTGAGGATGCTAAAACTGACCTTCATGTTATGTTATATGGAGTTTTGGAATTAATCTAATACTGGAACTTACTTTTTTTGCAACTTTGCTACGTTGCGTCTGGAACCACCAGACGTCATCAGGCAACTGACCCGCTGGGCTGCTCACGTGATATACGGCTAGGTATCGTCCCAATGGCCCGGTCCCATGCATGAGATAAGTTGATGCGGAGTCCCCCCTTTCTTGTTCAGTGATGGTTGCTCAATGCGTTCCCAAATGCATGCGTTATTATCTCATGCATGGGACCGGGCCATCGGGATGATACCTAGCCGTCTATCACGTGACCAGCCCTGCGAGTCAGTTGCCTGATGATGTCTGGTTTGAAACTACTGGATGACTAAGAACATTCACTCATTAGTTATGTTATATGATTGTGTAAGGTATTATACTATTCTGAACAAATGAATATAACACAAGACTTATTTAATGCTTGCACTATGCACACACACCTGATGATAGGTATAACACTTTTAAAATGTGTAAACCATTATCATTTCTTTTTTTACTAACTTTTAGTAGTAAATGCAAATCAATGCACAATCAATTGTCCCCATTGCAGGCCTTTTGATATGGCTGCTCTTTGTACAGTGAAGGGGAAATGCAATAAAGCACTTACGGACAATAAGAAGAAATTGTGGCGACATGTTCTGTGTGCCCATTCCAAAAGTATCTCTTTCACTAACATTTTCATACTACGGGGGAAAGAAGAACCACACATCACACACTAGGACATTTTAATATGAAATGTTCCAGTGTACATTATATACCTCATCTAAAGATTCCCGCCATCTGATTGGTTAACTATTCCCCGGGCATAGTTCTGCGTGTGCTTTGTTCCCAGCGTAAAATGATACTACGCACGCAATGTTTTCGCACGCTATAATTACGCGGAAATCACAGATTGTAATCTGTGCCGTTTTCACATTGAAAATATTAGTTTCTCTTCCCAAAATCGATGCTTTTAACCAAACAGATGACAAGAATCTTAAGATTTGGTATATAAAATAAATATTGACTGCTTTTTATTCTGAGCATGGTTAAAATTATAGGCCCGCGGTGATCTCAAAACCATGACTATGCCCCTTGGCTACGCCTCGGGCATAATCATGGTTTTGAGATCACCTTGGGCCTAAATTTCTTCATGCCCCTCATAGCAGTCAATATTTGTATAATGTAAGCCTCTTATTTATAACATTGTCCAGAAATGTTAACACAGGTACACAGCCAAATCCTGAAAATTGACAAGTGCTTGTGAGCAGACAAACATCTATGGAAGCTTGTCCAGAGAATAGGCTATGTGATATCACCCCCACCCCCTAAAAATTTGTTGTTTTCCTCAGTCGTTTTTATACTAAAATTACATCAGATTCCAGATTATTTTTATGGCCCTGGATAAATCTGCAAGTTACATTTGTCAGCTTTTACCCCCTCTTTGGAAAGGTAGCACAGAGGCTGCTTCCAATTGTGACACAATCTGGTCCATGGGGGCCAAAGGCAGCAAATTTGAAATTGAAATAAAGGTAAAAATATGGAGTAATAAAACAATAAAATACATAGGATAGACATCAAAAAAACATCATAACCAAGTATGGTAGACCTTTAGCGTTTTCAGTAAATGATAGCCTATTGTATGTATAATGTAATAATTACAGTAACGTAACTCAATTGTCAAAAATGCCTCCTTTGGCCCCCATGGACCAGATTGTGTCACAATTGATGAATAGGTCAGACTTAAGTGATGCAACCATACAGGACAAGAGACCTCTTAATTAAATACAACACACTTCATATTCATTTCTATTTGAGCCATGCCTTTATTTGAAACTTTTTATGTTGATCAAATTACAACAACATTCATCTTCACATAAGCTATGCTAATCATTAGGTACATAAGTGAACATTCAAGCTTAATTTCATTTCTGTTAATTACATTTATCCGAAGGTTTAGGTACTGTGTGACTGGTGCCACCTTTTGTGAATTGACAGGAGAATTATTCTGAACATGGATGCGGTGCTTAAAGAGGGACTGGGTTGACCAGGCAAACTTTCAAGGGTAACCCAATTAAGTAGGCTTAAAATATAATCAAGCCAATGTTTAGTTATTGTTCACCTCTATACCAACAAACTTTACACAGCTCCTAACTTAATGTGTTTTCCAGATATTTATAGTGGCCTTTAAACGTCTGACATCATTTTAATCCAATTCAACAGTGCCAATTGGTTAAAGTAACATAATATGTTCATGTACCACATCCACGTACAGGTAAAACTAAACCTGTTAATTAACATGAGAGTAAAGGGGACATATTAGACACAAATAATTTTTGAACAAAGTATAATATAAACAGCTCTTTTCAAAGCCACTATACAGGAGTCTAATTTGATCCTAAGGCATATATGCACAGTTGGACGCAGCACCTATGCCAAGTGTAGTATTTGTGTATTGGGTGACTGATATAAACTAGGGACAATCTAGTTTGATCCTGAAAAATATCCAGCAATTTCATGGCCAAATCCTGGCTTTGATAAATCCTGTCTGTCTCCTTTGTTTGTATATTTGTTTGTTCATTTACACCTTCAATATCAGATATTGATCAAAACATTGGTTGGATTAGGAATGACCTAACTAATACTGTTCATAAAAGTGACATAAATACCCATTTTAATGGAACTCTAAAATATAAGTTAATTACTTAAAACATAAACAAAATATAAACTTATTCCGAAAATAAACTGTTTTTTCTACAAAAATATGGCTCTTAATCTAACACATACGAATACACAATGCAATGAAGTGTGTTGTATTTATAACGATTTATCTCTTATGGCAAGATTGCATCTTACAAAACATTTGTTAAATAAATCTTCATCTATGACTATCCTCCTTACTCCACCCCCACCCAAAAGTCTGAAAATGTTCAATGCCATATTCTTCTATACACAAAAGAACAGGACTGAAAAGTCCGAAATCCCCTGAAAAGGTTGCAAATTCTCACCCCTGGTGTGATGGGGGAAAAGTAAGATATGTATATTATAGGGGCAAGGACTACAACTACTGCACTGGAAAGTTTATTTCAGCACAGACAACAGTTGTGCAGTTGCAGTCAAAAATGAGGGAAACAATATTTGATCAATAAATCAATAACTACTTGCCTTGAGTTGCTGAATTTTCAGTGCAGTAGTTGTAGTCTTTGCCCCTATAATATACATATCTTACCTGTCACCAATGCGCTATAATTTTTGAGAAAAATGCAAAAATAGGCACAAAATTGGCCAGGGGTGTAGTACCCCTTTAGCCATTTAATAGTACATTTCCACTGGGAAAGTTACATGTCATTACCCTGCATAACCCACTTAGTAAAGATTGGTGTGGTTAGTACTCTGTTACCCATCAACAGTGTGCAACAGTTCTTCACTAGAAGCACATTGTATTCACTCCTTGCACTGTATCAAATTTTAGGGTAGAGTCTCAAACTGACAGCATACTTCAATGGGAATTGAACCTGTCACATGAAATTGTCCAAAGTTACATAATTCTTCCTTTCATGTCTGTTGCTAGTTTTAGGCTCTACCCAATATGGCGTAACCATGCAAGAGGTGAATTAAACTATTACTAAAGTTAATTTTTTATTACTTCCGTGGTCCAGGTATGCACTAGTGAATTGCGAAGTGACAAGGTCGCCTACTACACGCTGCGCTGACAACCAATGGGGCAACCGACTTGTTGTCAAGTGCGTTGATCAAAAAATCAGCATGATTGTTTATGTGTACACTCGTGTATGCTTGGCCCACAGCTAAGATCACAGAAGCAATAACAAATTAACTTTAGTCTAAATATTTTTATCAAACATCCCATTATCTATCAAGTTTCATTTTTTTAGGACCCTCCTCTTCATCCACACACCTGTTCAGGTACTTGCATCCTCGCTTAGCAATGTCTCGCCTAAAGAAAGCGCCTCAAACTTTATTGTCTCTGCTCCTTGAGAGCCTCAGCAGCTGCTGTCGGCAAGTCGGCTGCCATGGCAACATTGGCAAGAACACGTCCACCTGAAGTGACGACTTTGCCATCTTTCATTGCGGTACCAGCATGGAAAATCACTTGGTTTAATTCTTTCTGTACCGTGTCAAGACCTGGAAAGAAAAATAATACTTATTGGCTTCAAAGGCTGTAAGAAAATGTCACACTGTAAATTTAAGACTTTTTCGTAGTGCTTGTGTTGGTATTTGTTTCTATATTGTTTTTCTCATTTCTTTATTCAGTTTATGATACAAGAGCACATTTTCCTTAAAAGACTGATATCTACAAGTATTCAAATGAATGTTAACATGTCTAGTACTGCTTCAGTTGTTCTCGAATGGCTTTCAAATTTTTAGAAATTTGTTCTTCCCCACCTTCCATTGACTGCATGTTGTTGGAGAACCCAGGTTTAATTACGTAAAATCCAACTTCAATGCATTGCAATCATCATGAGCATGTGTAGTGGGCTCATAATGTCATGTATCGTGCATGGTACATGTGCACAAGATCATACATCTGCGAGCTCTATATCTCTTTTACATGTAATATAAATCCTCCCGAATAGCGACAAGTACTGTTAAAAGCCCATGGGTTATGTTAATGCTTTTAATTTTAAACATTTTTTTGTTACTTTAAGCAGCCATTTTTCTGCCTTCCAAACCATTTCTGCCAAAATCTGTGCTAAAAATGCCCGCCGGAATTCCAGACCTATTCTTAATTCCAACAAGAATTGTTCTTTTTCACATGTCTTTCATGAAGGGGGAGGCAGAATTTATCTGGAACAGCCTATTTCATTGTCATCTACACTGTTCCAGCATTCTCCAAACAATTTGTTCAGCTACAGCTTTACACCACATTTCGACATACTGCACGAGTTTCTAGAATGCTGTTAAAATAAGAAAATTTTTAATGCTAATTTATTGCACATTCTAGGGAAGCGTGGTTACCTTTTTTTGAAATAACCGAGTGAGAGGGTTTTCAAGAAAATATTTTTCCTGTCAAAACTGAAGCATCCTCTGTATAAAAGAAAATATGAATATTAACTGCACATCATATATAACGATTCATGATACCCAATTGTGGCACATTTGATGTCGTTTATGAGGCAGAGAATTTTATTTCAATTTTAAATACGCCATTTAATTGAGCGAGAATGGCGATAGAAAAAACCTTGAAAATTCCATGTAAAAATTACATTAGACCCCGCCAAAGATTACTGTTTCGTTTTAATGGTAATGTGGATTTATTGTATGAATGATAAAAACATCGATGTGTATACAAGAAGCTACAAGAAAAATGGTAGGCCATGCCACATTGATAATCTATGCTTTTAGTATACGGCGAGTAGCGCACGTGTGAGTCAAAATCAATATACTATTGTGCGTGTATAGCCTCATTTATTGTCAGATTTCTGTATATAGAACACGCAGTTATCAACAATTGAGCGCTATTAATACATATTAATGTTTTTAAACAAATAAAATTCCAAAATATGGTACGTTTTCTGTCTTTGCTTGTCACGTGGTATGTTGAAGTAATGAAGTTGCGATTATATGTTTAAATTTTCACATTGTCACCAACAAGTCCTTGTGGACAGTGCAGCGTGAGTTCGAGTCCTGCCGGCGCCTCTGCCGAAATAAATTTTATTCTTTCTTTTTTTAATCTCATATTATGTTAGGGAAATGTGGCTGGGAGAATGTATGTATGGCGAAGAGTGGTGTGCTACAGCTTTGTCTACGAACCTGTTATTTCATATCCCTTCTTATAAGATGCTGGATATCCACCACTGGCAAGCACTATAGCCACAGCACTCTTATCCTCATGAAAACAAGGCATTGTAGAGGAAAGTTCCCCATTGACGCATGCCTTCATTGTGTGGTAGAGGTCACTCTTCAGAAGAGGTAAAATCACCTGAGTCTCTGGGTCACCGAATCGGCAGTTGAACTCAAGGACTTTGGCGCCATCTTGAGTTAGCATCAAGCCAGCATATAATACACCTACAAAACAGAGCATGGGAATTGGAATATTATTGATGAAGTAATCACAGCAGGTAAGGCGAATTAGTAAAGATGTCTTTATTATTTTTGAAAAGTATGTACATCTATCAAAGTCAGCAATATTCAGAGGTGAACTGTTTATTCTCTTGGAAAGCAACAAATATGTCCTAACAGTTCTCCAGTACATGTACTCTCGTCCCAGATCTTTAGACCAGATCCTTCTATTCTAATCTCAGCTACGCTAGTTTCCAGAGAAGTACAGCACTCTCGTGCTCTGATGACGCACATGCCATGTTAATGAGCAACATAGGCCAGGCTTTGTGTTTGTGACAAACAAAGCTTTGACGCATAATAGGTCAATCAGATTACTGGTCCATTGTTATCATTGAATCAGCCTATCAGAATCCCACTTTTGTGTTTACCCTGTGTACGCTCATCATGGGCAAGAGAGTACCATTCTTCTCGGCAAGCTATAATAGTATCCCTCCTTGCTATCTTCAAATTATTACAGTCAATATGTGTGTCAGTAATACATACACTATATCCCAAAATAATGTTGTTGTTACTCACCAACATATGGTTTGCCATCTTGTTTCATGCCATCAACTGTCTGTTGTAAAACTTCCTTATGAATTCGTGATAAAATATCCGCATCAACCTACAAAGCGACCAAAACAAAATTCTTAAATTCATACACTTGTATGAGATATATCTTTTAAATGTCAAAGATGAAATTTAGTAGAGATCAGCAGAGTGCAATCCAGGACTTGCACTTAACCTTTTTTATCAACTGGTCAGCTGTTCCAGCTTGGACCAGATGATGTGTTTAACAATTTGCCTATCAGCGTATCAATTTGCCATTACATTTTTGAGCTAAAACCATTTAATCAATCAAGTTTTTCATAAAAACCTCTAATGCCAATGGTCAAACACCAAAGGGTCAGTAATTTCACTTACTCTTTTGCTCAACAGCAAAATAGTTGAAATTTCATTTGAATGAACACAGCTGCTAAACTGTGTAATGAACGCCCGTATGTGTGTGTGACGCGAAAGTAAATCCAACCATGCCAACCCACTTGTGATTGATTATGTATCCCAAGGGTTGTGCGTTTGCATTGTATTTTGCAATACACACAGATATGATCGCAGGAGGATCGTGTACAGCTGTGTTCATTCAAATGAAAATTTCTACTATAATTTTACTCGAGCCAAATCCTTTGTGAATGTCTGTGACTAGAACAATGGCACACCCTTGCATTGTTTTCATACTTGGCATATACCATTCCTGTCGGTTCCATGTGGAGAGATATATCGCAAATGGACATTTGTATCATCATGTGAAACAAGTCACTAACAAATCTAGTGTTCAAAAGAGTTTCGTTTCCAAGCAGGCATAAGCTTTTAATTTCACGGCTGTCTTACCTGTGGACATGGGCAGTAAGCTCCCATGCCTCCTGTGTTAGGTCCCTGGTCCCCATCTTGTAGCCGTTTGTGATCCTGTGCCGGTAGCATTGGTGCTATATTGGTCCCATCACTGAATGCAAGTACCTTAAATGGAAAAATATCACATACATTGTATTAATTTGTTCTACCTCTGTTTATTGGTTATACAGAGCCATAGGATTGACCTTTTTGATAAATCCAATAAGCCTTTGCGGGCATACCTGAGATGTCGTCATTTGACGTCACGTCAATGTACATATTGTTTAGCGAAGATTATTGCTGCACATTTCAAAGCCGTGAAGTGCGCACTGCGCAGTAACAAAGTGCGTATTGGCGTTAAAACATCACAGGTCTACCCGCAAAGGTTTAATAATGGAATGTACCAAAAAGGTAAATTCAATGTTCATTTCCATGGATGATTAGCCACATTTTTCACACAAGTAGAAATATTTCTCATGTACTGTATTTCTTATTGAGGAAGCAAATTTCCTTCCATATGCCAACATTTCCCTTCAAGGAGTTTCCTGGATTCTACAATTTTTCCAGGTATGGATAAAATGTACTATTCCAGTTGAAATCCATACACACCCTATGGAAGACATGACATTAATCTCCCACAAAAGGGGTGTAAATTTTAAATGCAATTACCTGAATGGGTGATTCCATTTAAAATTTACATTCCCTGTGTAAGAGATAAAGATCATGTCTTCCATAGGGGGTGTTTAGATTTAAACTGGAATAGCTCTATAAGTTGAAACAATTTCCTCACACAGGATTAGAATTTCAGTGAAAATTTGTGAATTATTCTCCCACTTTGTTGTAAAGAGATTATTGTGAATCAAAATCGACTTTGGTGGCCATGATGTATTATGTTTGCAATGTTACCTTTCATTATACAATGTAAACTGAGATACAGTATTATTATTAGTTGCAATACTACTTACTGAGAATTCTTCCCCTTCTAATAATTCCTCAACAACCACCGTCTCACCAGCAGCTCCAAAACGCTTAACCTAAATACAACAAAAAATATTTGAAAACAAAAACAACTATAAACCAGGTAACATTCAAAGAACTTAATTAACATTGATGAGTTTGAAAACAAATTATCTTCAATGATAACTTTTCCTCCAAATAAATCTGGGTTAAACATTAACCCTTATTCCATCATGTCCCACAAAATCCCACCTGAGAATACCCCATACCCAAATCAGCCGGCAGGGTTGGGGTTAAGAATTCATAGACTGGCTGATGGTGGGGTACATTCAATCTCACTAGTCCTCAGCATTTATCTATCTACTTTTGAATTAAAATAACATTCAACAATTCTTCCTATACCTAAGCATAGGGAAAATGCACCATTTTTGAGAGCAGAATGCACACGCCACTTTTTAAAAATTTCTTATTTGCGCATTTGTTTTTCAAAAATGTTTGATTTTTTTCGACAAAAAGTTTGAATTTGCAATATCATATTTAAATTATTTTTCTTCTATATTTTCTTGCAATTTTTTGTGACGGTCTATTTCGTATACTTTTTTTAACAAGGATTGTGTTGCAGATCATTAAGGATTCTTAAATTTTAGTGAAAACTTTTAGAATTTGAGGTTGTTATAATGCGCAATTATACTGACTCAAAATGTGCAGCATTTTTTCCAAGGTTGTGGTTTAACCCTGTCTATTGTACTATTCTATTGTGCCAAATTCTTATAAATGGCCAGTTGTTATGGGATTATTTTAAGACATCCTGGATTGTACTTTTCTGATTCTGATATTAGCTCCAGGAATTTCTTAAATTTTAAAGCCAGTATTGGGTTAAATGTTAAAGCCAGTATTGAGGTAAATGTTATTTTGATAGTGTCATGGTTAAAATAATGGCAAATTAGAAATATCATTACTCAAAATTAATAAGACTAATAAGAGAACTTTTAGACATAATGTCTTTTATAACATGTAGAACTGCAACACAAAATATCTTAATGACATTAATGACATTTTATTAAAATAGGTGTATCCTTCGTGTAAGAGAATACCAAACAAATCCAACTCTAATCCTAACCCTAACCTTAACACTAATCCTACCTAACCCTAAATCTTAACCCTAACTCTAATCCTATTAATATTTTGTGCTCTCTTACACTAAGGATAAACCTTAAAATAACCTATACTTTTTTGTAGTTTAATAATACAAACAGTAACCCATCATGTTTTTAACAAGCTCCATGATTTAACCATGCATACATTATGAGTGTTTCAAGGACTAATGCCTATTGTTGCATCATGTTATAAATATTAATTCCAAGAAAAGTGGATGAGCTCTGACCTAGCCAGATCCTATCTTGCTTCAGTGCACACTGGTTTACTATATGTATAATAAACTAGCCAGCCAATAGACAAGCATGGGGCAGACAAAGATGGGATAACATGGGATTACATTATGCAAAGATGGGATGGATTTCCTTGACACCTAATAACACAAGATCACAGATATGTTGCTATTATTCAAATGTCAGTATGTCCAAAACTTGAAGATTCTTTCTATATTTTTAATTTATTTACTTTGTCAGTCTCACACCATGGTTTGCAGGTTTTTGCCACAAGTGAAAAAATGGCAAAAATTTTACACTTTTTTCATTTCAAAACAAATTACTAACTAACAAAAATAATTTCCTAAGTGTAACAAGGTCAGATTTCATAATTATAAGTAACATATTATTGCTCACTAGTGCATTAACTGAAATGCATCATATCAAATTCAAAATTTCATTTTCAGGACTTGATGAGACAAAAATTGTTCAATAATTTTTGTGTTACTTTGTACTTGTATGAACTTTCTGTGTTACTTTTAATATCTGACTGACTATATTAGGGTTTTTAACAGTTTTTGCCATTTTTGCTGGTTTAAGGGGGTACTACACCCCTGGCCAATTTTGTGCCTATTTTTGCATTTTTCTCAAAAATTATAGCACATGTAAGATATAATTATATATTATAGGGGCAAGGACTACAACTACTGTACTGAAAATTCAGCAACTCAAAGCAATTAGTTATTGATTTATTGATCAAATATTGGTTTTCCCTCATTTTTGACTGTAACTCCACAACTGTTGTCTGTGCTGAAATAAAATTTCCAGTGCAGTAGTTGTAGTCCTTGCCTATAATATACATATCTTACTTGTCCCCAGTGCGCTATAATTTTTGAGAAAAATGCAAAAATAGGCACAAAATTGGGCAGGGGTGTAGTACCCCCTTAAACCAGGCAAAAAACAGGTCTTGCCAGTTTTTGCCACTTTGCTGGCAAAAACAGGTTTTTGCCGGCACACTAATGAACAGTTTCACACATACCTGTAAAATGTCATTGACTGCTGCACAAGCTTCCTCTTTGTCCTTCGCTACGATTACACCTTTCCCAGCAGCCAGGCCACTTGCTTTCACAACCAATGCTTTATAGGGGGCGCTGTTGATGTGATCGCATGCAGACTTTGCCTCTGTAAAGGATTTCCAGCGTGCTGTTGGAATATTGTGTCTATCCATGAAGTCTTTGGAGAAAGCTTTGCTGGCTTCAATTTCCGCAGCAGCTTTTGTTGGACCAAAACAAGCAATGTTTCTGGCTGCAAGAACATCTACTACCTGTATGGATCAAAGAAGTAAAAGGGGTTTAGTGATGCTAACTTGGTCAAAATGTTAGAACAAAGGCCTTACAGGGTGTATCAAAATGATCTTTGTTGTCTAACGAAACATCTGCTTCTTCCAAATTCAACATTAGATACTCTTGAAACAACTACAATTGATAGTTTTATGACCTTATAATAACATAATATCTACAAATAAGGTGGAAGTTTTACTGCATTTTGATGTGGCATTCTTGGCCATACACACTGGATATTAATGGGTAGCAATCATTTGATACACCCTGTATAAAAGCTTACCTATAATACTTCATCGGATATTACTGTCTGTTCAATTAGCTTAGATTCTTGAATTTTTAAGATATTTGAAAAAATAAAAAATTGTGGCCAAAGTTATCAAAGAAAAGTGTTAGCACAGCCTTAGACCTAACGTGATTTATACTTTTCAAATTCCAAAGTTCAAGTAAAAACCCCATTTCTTTTCAATTTTGCCTCATTTTAGGCAGTTACTTGGGTCCACCAAAAGGGTTCGCGACCTTTTTACCAATCGAGTGGGATGGTCCATTCTCAACTTAGGGCATAGACCCTATCCAATTTAGCAAAGCAATCTGTCCACCAATCTGTCTTGCCATTTCAATTGTTATACCGTTCCGTTATTGGATAGGTTCTATAGTTGATGATGGTCCACCGGTTTTTGTTACACGAAATTATATAAGCGATTACGTTTTATGAATAACATTATTCTGAGCATTATTTATTTCCTAAACAATGACATTAAAATCATGGATTTCGTTCTTATTTCAACTGGTTTACAATGTAAATTTAGTTTTGTTTAATACCATCATTCATTCCCAAGAATATCAGCATTCACTTGACATTTTCAGATACAGTGACTTTACAAGAATTGTTTTCTGTAACTTATTGTTTTCTTATTGTTTTAAATAATATTTTCTTGTACAAAAGTTCTTTTGTTTCCAAATGTCTTTCTCATAGTTTGTATTCAACAAACAAAACAAAATAACAAATTGAAAATAAATGTGTAGTTTTATAATAGGCCTATAGGTCTACACCTTCTCAGACCCATTCGCACAAAAAAAATAAATAAATAAATAAATAAATAAATAAATAAATAAATAAATAAATAAATAAATAAATAAATAAATAAATAAATAAATACACAAATAAATAAATACACAAGGAATGTATTTACATTAGCTGGGCCTATTTTAGACAACCTTAGTTCATAAATAATAACGTAATGTTTCAACAGTAGGGTTTCAACACAATTTAGGCATACTCACGTAGGCCTACTGGCAAATAGCTATTTTGTTGGACAATACTTCCTGATGCGGATGGTCGAATAAATACTATCTCATCGCATTATGAGTTGACATTCGTCCCCATTGCTCTAAATGGATTGATTCAAAAAGTTTATGGTACCCGCGTTCTACTTTTTTATAAAAATATCGCGGAAAAGACCAAAATTGAAAAGAAATGGGGTTTTAAATTGAACTTTAGAATTTGAAAAGTATAAATCATGTTAGGTCTAAGGCTGTGCTAACACTTTTCTTTGATGACTTTGACCACAATTTTTTATTTTTTCAAATATCTTAAAAATTCAAGAATCTAAGCTAATTGAACAGACAGTAGAGCAGACACAAGAGCCCATGTACATTAATCTAAAGTGTCACCCATTTCATAAGTTCTATGCCTCAACAATTGGCAGCTTGGCCTCACTTGATTGTCTCCCCTAATACTTAAAAATCTAAGACTTCATAAATTATCCAAGTCAAGTTGACCTGTTATATCCACTCTCAGTGCAATAGTTACAGCCTGCAGTCCACTTTGAAACTGCTAAATGTCGTAACATTTTATTATATTACGGTACTCAATATGTGTCTTACCCATTCAGCAAGCGGTACCTCTGGACCAATTACTACAAGACTGATATCATTGTATTACTCAATATCTCATGTGTCTTACCCCTTCAGCCAGTGGTACCTCTGGACCAATTACCACAAGACTGACTGATATCATTGTATTACTCAATATCTCATATGTCTTACCCCTTCAGCCAGTGGTACCTCTGGACCAATTACCACAAGACTGATATCATTGTCCTTGCACCAATCAGCCAGCTTCTCATGGTCACTTACAGACACATCTGAAAGGATAATGTAAGCACACTGGTTAATGGTTATTGATGAACAACAATGAGGAATGTCTTTGTGGAATGGCTGAAAGTTTGTTTCAAGTTCAACCCTCCCTCACAGTTAGACTGCTTTGCATTCCTTTTTTAACAATTCATATCATTCCATGCATAAAACACAACACATCCACATCCCCAGTGACTGCCCTGCCCAGAGAGATTTTTCTCATTGATAGATAGGTGTTGGATCAGAACAGGATTGGTGGGATGATAAATTTAAATGGTCTAGTACAGTAGACTACCTCATAGTTTGCACTGTCATCAAAATCTAGCGCTTCAGAGTGCAGAACCATGATATTAAAGAGAAAGAAAGGATAGTTTACCAACCCAAAGTGTTAAACAATACTACAAAAATAAACACAAATCCCACCCGGCACACAACCAAACTTCAAAAAAAAAGCAAGGGAATGTGCTGGCATGGGATTTGAACCCACCATATTCCGATCTCTAGACGGACGCCTTATCCATTAGGCCATCAGCTCCCACTGATAAACGGTGGTTAAAACTGGGTACTAATGTAGGCAGTCCAGGTATACAATATACACAAACATATATTACGCAAATACACAAGTGCAGGAGATCATTACTGATGCTTTTAAGCATCAGTAATGAAACGATTAAAATTGTTTCCCCAGCATTATACAAGCCACATTACCTTCTGCCATGATATTAAACTTAAAGATCACAAACCCTTTCTAATACTAATTACACAGACTGTGTGACCAGACTTGATGGAAGAGACAGGCAGACAGACGGACAAACAAACGGGCACATGATACACACACAGTAATTGTATGCAGAGATGAGCTAAAGAAGCACAGCAATGAGTAATGTCTTTGTGGAAAGGCCAAAGGCCATTATGTGTAATTGGTTTCTTTCATAATATTTGTTTCTTGATAATGCAATTCAGCCGTTTGGCCGCGATGTTGTGCAGGTTAATAAAATCATAAATCAAATGTTGGTTTCAGAAGAAACTTTCAGGCTCAATAATTAATGTTGCAAAACCAAGAGGATTTATAAATAGGCCTACTATTTCATGACTTTAAGACAGACGGATTAGACATCATAGAAGAGACAGACAATTGGAAAGACAGACATGGGGACAAAGACAGCAAAAAGATATTTTAGCAGAGTGGCTTACCAACATTGGATATTTTGCCTGAGGTTGCAGTTCCCGCATTGCCTGGAGCCACCAGTATCCGACTAACATCTTGTGACTCTGATAACTTCCATGCAATAGCATGCTCACGTCCACCACTGCCAATTAACAGTACCTTGTCTCCCATGGCTTACTGTAACCTATTAGGATGAGAAAATGTATCGACAAAAGATTTCCATTACAACCTGCAACCACCAACTATGTCAGTTAACTCATGCTTACTTTTTGATCATCATTTCAAGGCTAGCTACACTTCTGAGCACTAACCTTGTCAAACCCAATTCACCTTTTCGGTAAATCCCATAACCCTTTGCGAGTACACCTGAGAACTTGTCATTTGACGTCACGCCGATCTGCGCCGATGCGCACATCGTTTATCGAACATCGTTACTGCGCATTGCAAGTCGGCGTGACATCAAATGACAAGTTCTCAGGTGTACTCGCAAAGGGTTATGGGATTTACCGAAAAGGTGAATTGCATAGATGTAAGTACAATTTTACCACATTTGCATTCCAAAAATCAATGTAAGTATAATCCGAGCCTGAGATAAAAATACTAATAGTTTGTGTCAATTGTCAATCAAACTCAGACACAATTTGTTTTCAACTTGTTGTGATGATTGAAATTTCTGAACGCAATTAAACAGCGTGCCTCAATGGACAATGCTAATTTTGCACCTCTCAAAAACTGTCCAAAAAGTTAGTAATTTAGGAGACTTTCTTTCGTAAGGTACCGTGAGATTGAGGTGAATAGGGACCTTGAGGGGTGAATAGGGACAAAAATGAGAAAAGTTTTTGAAATCTCATTTTTTCGCATTTGGTTAACAATTTTTTTAATTTCCACATATTGAAAGAGCAATCAAACAGTGTTTAGAAAATGGTTCAGCAGATGTTAAAGAATAAATTTGGTATACAGGGTGTCCAAAATAAAATTATCTAAAAAAAGTTCTAAAAAATGGTGTGGTCAAAACTTTCCTGCTCCCACGGCCACTACTTTAGAAAATGAGCTGGAAATTCACCAGGACCTAGCCTGTTATGTCTTACAACTTTCTCTAAAAGATTATTTATGAATTCTGACAGGAATTTTTATAACAATTTTTTAAATATTTTTCAGGTAAAAGTCACCTGATACGGGGTGAATAGGGACACCCTTGCCACAAACACCCTTACTCCACCACACCCTACACAACCACCCTACCCTGCTCCACCCTAACCCCACTACCCTCATGAACCTACCCCACCACCTTAACCTTACCACCACCACCCTTTTACACTATACCACACCCTGACCCCACTAGCCTCATTAAACCTACCATCCCCACCGCCATATCCCACTACCACACCACCCTACCCAGGCTATAATGCCACTGCCAGAACTCTCTACCCCACACCCTACCCCAGCACTCCACCATCCTACCCCACCACCCTATCCCCTACCCTACCCTACCACCCTATCCACTGCTCCACCACCACAATCCTATCCACTACCTCTACCACCATGATACCTTTTCTTATACCCCACCACCCTGATCCCACTACCCCAACACCTTACCTTACCCACCTACTTCCCTACCACCCAGAACCCTACCACAGCCATCCTTACCCCACCACACCCTACTCCTCCTCTTATTGTACTGACGAGCCTGATCAACGTTGTCAAGAAATCAGATTTTAATCAGATGATGGTATGAATTACCTTGACATGTTTCTACTGTTTTTTAAAACTCACTTGGTGTCCCTTTTCCCTCCATGTGGGGGTAAAAATGCAAGTACACTCCTTCAAAGTTGTACTTTCCTTATCAAAACCAGTGCTGTCCCTATTGACCCCAAAGTCGGGGTCAATAGGGACACCAAAATTTTATTTAAAAATATATACCCCCACATATATTCAATTTTTTATAATGGTGGATTAAAGGCATAATGGGTGGACATAATATGCCCTCAAAAGTTTGGCTCATGGGGCTACAGGAAAAAAACTACAATCAAGAGAGTGCCAAAACTGTCCCTATTCACCCTAATCTACGGTACAAAGTTTTTGTTTTCTAAAAGGCATGTTTCGTTTTATGAACTGCAATACGGCCATGCGTTTTGAACTGAACACACAAAAAGGGTGGTGGTGTCACACTTTTCACCATGATTGTTTTGTTTTTTGAGCATATCTTTGAAAGTAAAGAAGCTATGGCAATAAATTAACTAATATATTAAGGGATCTGAAATGAGCGTTTTGAGCATTTCAACAGTATTTTTTGTGGGACATGAGAGCACAGCAGACATATCGAATTGCATTCTGAATACGAAGAATTTTATGACAAATTATTAAAATTTGATATTTTTCACATTTTTGATATATTTATAACAGTCCTCGAAGTAAATTTTATAAATCTAATGAATAGATTCTTAAAGTGTATGTAGCTGGGAGGAAAAGCCGACGATCAATTGAAAATTTTGACCTTCCATATTGAAGATATGGATTTTTTTTCCCAAAAAGACCTATTTTTTTTGTGTGTTTTGGGGAAAAAATCCAGATCTTCAAATCGAAAGGTCAAAATTTTCAATTGATCGTCGGCTTTTCATCCCACCTACATACACTTTAAGTATAAATCATCAGATTTATAAAGTTTACTTTGAGTACTGTTAAATATCAAAAATATCAATTTTTAATCATTTGCCATAAAATGTGTATTACATTGAGAATTTAACAAAATCAAAATTATTTGATATCAGAAGGACATTCTTCGTATTCAGAATGCAATTCGATATATCTGATGTGCTCTAATGTCCCACAATAAATACTGTCCAACGTTCATACCCCACCCTAGCCTTAGAACTCTGGCCATAGTATCCGTTTTTACTTCCACTAGGGCCAGAGGCACTTACATTGAAAAATTTGTTGGAGATGCTTGAACGATCCAGTACAAAAAGTCAATGCTTGATCGAACCAATACAAATGTGTGTCAGGTCACTAATTAACATGATAAAACCCACTTGAGAACACACAATCGCCAGTCATTTCTAAAGACGCATTTATACTCAATCGCTTTTGCAGAAATCTGAATCGCACGCATGATCAGTGTACTAAATCGCGTCGTATTTGCCTGCTGAGCATGCGCATAAATCACTGTTTTTCAAAAGCGACACGTAGGTCTATATTGACACCCTCTGTCGGTCAAGGATTCAGTCTGATGATGAGCAACCCATGGGTATAAACACAGCTTTACACAATGACTAATTTACATAGGCACAAAAGACCGTGTTCATGTACCGTTACTCAGCCAAACATGGCAGAGTAGGTCCCGGATGACGGTACATGTTCCTATCTCCTCAACGTTATACCTTTCCAACAAGGAAAGAGATACGAAAAGCGAACGTCTAACCCCACCCCTTAATGATGAACTATGGAAAGTTACATGAAGGTATCTTAAACAGAAGCAGAATGGCGGTGGTGGAGGCAGCGGCTCACTATGTTATGTACAAACTCAATGGGAAATTTCATTTTTTGGTGCCTTGCAGTGCAAAAATGTTGAAATTTTCTTTAAAAACTAGTATACCAATAAATTTGGTATCAAAAGAAAGCTGACAATGTTATCTTTTTTTATTCTGTAAAAGAGTTGAAACAATAAACTGCCTTGAGCTAAGGCCTGGCAAAGTCGATTTTGAGTTTCCCGTCGCCCGCCCGCACTTCATTTTCGGGCTCGCACTTGAATTCATTATTGTGATTTTCGAAAAATAAAAATAAAAACTTATCATTTTTGCAAAAAAACGATGAAATCCGTGCATTTTTAGTGGAAAAATCAAATTCAAAACATCGATTTCGCTACCGGCAGTAAACTCATTGCGGCCGGTTGATTGGCGTCTGATAGTGATAGCCTAGATCCTGTAGGCCCGGTTCGCAACGCTTTGTAAATATGTTGATGTCGCAGTCCTTTTCCACGTGCGTATCATATACTGGACTGACAGATTAATGCTGTCATTGGCAGATCAATGATTCTACAGTGCTGTTCGCGACATCGCACAATGAATAGTGATGTTTGTGCGAATTTAAAAAAAATATACTGATTCTGTTATTTTTGGATTTCTTTTCATAAATATCAATCATATATTTTAAAATAGTACTTGGTATCGTTTTACATTAATTTGACTGTACAAAAATGGCAAAATTTATATATTTCAACTCTGCTCTATTGTGACACTGTTGCACTAAATATGCGGTCGAACAAAAATATTTTTCAATGTCTGATTTTTTATTCTACAGTGCTGTTTGTGACTTTGCACAATATCGTTGTTTGTGGTAATTAAAGAAATATATTAATACTGTTAATTTTATATTTGTTGTCCCGATTGATCAATTATTTATTTTTAAATAGTATTCGACATAGTTTTAAATTAAATTTAATACAAAAAGAGCAAAAAATTATATATTTCAACTCCGTTGTGTTTATGACATTGCTGCAAGAACTATGCGGTACATTCAACATCGACAAAACATGCATGGGGTTTTCCCTTTAATTTTGTTGGCGCAAGATTCGATAGTGGAGTTGTAAAGCTTACCAATTCATGAATTGTCATGTACATATCAATTAAGAATAACCATGGAAGAGGTAATGTACGGTTGAATACCATTACAGAGATCATAGCATTCAAAAACATACTATTTTGTTCATTTAACCACTTGTAAATGTGTTCTGATATATGAAATAAAATTCTGTTGATCGGAATATTTGTCTGCTGCCTGTTTTAATTCACTCAGTTGGGAGTAACCTGCAAGAAAACAAGTATATGAACCATGCACCCACATGATGTTACTACAAATTCACACTTTGACATACATGTATTAAGTGAGAATCTGGTTTCAATACAGTGTATCTATAGAAGAGTAAAATGTATGCACTGTTTAATATTGAAATTAACTGGATAATTTGTACTTAAATCACACAAAATTATAAATAAATAAGAAAAATAATAGTAAAAAGAAAGGAATTGGTATCAATTTTGACCTTGCAGCCTCTTTGCAAGTTTATATATTTGGTTAAACATCCTTTGAGTGAGTGAGCGGTAAATAACAACGTGTTTTACACTCGCATTTTGTCATATAATGAAAGTCACGAAAATAATGAATAATGAATAATGAAAAAGTCAACTCACTTGTTTTCAAAAATTATGTGACGGGAAACTCAAAATCGATTGTTCAGAGCCTAATGATAGGGACATGTGCTTTGAAATTGACATCTAAAATGAGTGAGTGCAGGCATCACATTTTTCACTGTGGTCACTAGTTTTTTTAATGTATCATTGGAATAAAAATATATTTGATGCCGGTAGTAAATTTAGTATCAAATGACAGCTAAAACACCAATTATTATTATGTAAAGGTTTCAATAAGATATCTTTAACATCTATAGAATGGGACTCAATCCAAGGAAATCTGATCAGGTTATCTGCAAGTGCAAAAAAACAACAATAAAATAATTTATAAAATTTATTATAAAATACTAGTAATTTGTGGACACGCCCCTTCAATCATGTCCTAATTATACGTATATATATGTATGTCACAGTATGTGGTATATGACATGCATCATTACATCCTAATTGAACTCAAGTGGACTGCAATGAAAGATTATAAAAAAATACAAATACCAAGTTCAAGTTCTTATTGTACTTAGCCTAATGAATTCGGCAACCTTCACCACTAATTCCCATGTGCTGTGCATGTCACGAAACACGGCCTGAAATTCATTATTTACCAAATTCCTTCACGTGCTAATCCGCATATGACACGATTTGACTAGTGTAGCAAAGCGTGTAAGTAACATAATCACATACAATTATTCAAAACATTCTTAAAACATACCTTTAAAAATCGACGACTTCTAGCTACACGAATGTAAACAACAACCGCGCGAAAGTGATTGAATTAACCGGAAGTGACACCAATCAAATTGCTCCGCCTATTTGTTGGACAAAAACACATTTTCATGATTTCTTACCATAAAACTATGATTGCGGTCTTCGCCGTGTACTCGGTTTCATTCAAAAAGGTGAATGACATATAAATGCATCAAATAAACCAAATTAAATTAATAGCAAGATCATCAAGGAAAATAGGTCCGCGAACACGGACAGAAAAATGTATTATTGGTCACTGCAAACAGGTTTTAAAAAGAGAGGGCGCTAGACAATAAAAAAAAACAGGGGCCTGAAAAAGAAAAGTTTTTTGTTTGGCCTATAAAATAAACACCTATGTCTCAAATCTGTTTTTCTCAGCTGAAACAACAAATTCCCCTTTTTCATATTTTTTGTTAGTTTATTTGTCTTAAAATTCTGAGGCCTAATTTTAATATTTTTACTCTATAGGCCTAGGTCTACTCGGATAAATTTCAAGTTGACTTTAAAATGTGTAAATAAATCAACCACAATTTTAGCTGTGTACTTTTGAACACTCACAAATGACAAAAGTATTAAAAAATCTCAAAAAAAAGAAGAAAAAAGAAAGAAATTAAAAAAAAAAGCATTCTGCATTCGTTTGTGAAACTGCCGGTTTAGGCCCCTATATCTACATATAGGCCTATCGCTGGAAACTGCCATTGCCTGGGGTTTGAGACACTGTGAGGCCTAAGCTTTTTTTTTTTTTTTTTAAGACTTAGGCCCTTTAACACAATGTCTAATTTTAATAATAATGCAGCGCATGTTAATTAGGGATTACCACTTCCAGGAATTGTTCTATGTTATAAAGATAGTTAGATAGGGCCTAAAGCTATATTAAAAGTGATTTAAATCATTGTTCTGGTGCACTTTTTGATCTCTGTTGTTTTTGCAGGCTCACTTCTGTGGGCCTTGAATCTGGTCTGTATTTTACTTGTTTCCTCTGTCCTCACGTCAAGTTGCTGTACCTTGCTCTTTTTCTTTCTGATATGAGGTGTAAGCCCTAAGTATGCCTACTGCTGATATGAGGTGTTTGATATAACTATTGCTGATATGAGGTGTTGATAAACTACCTTGTGTTGCTATCTACTGCTGATATGGGGTGCTGATAAAATACCTTGTGTTGCTATCTACTGCTGATATGAGGTGTTGATAAACTACCTTTTGTTGCTATCTACTGCTGATATGGGGTGCTGATAAAATACCTTGTGTTGCTATCTACTGCTGATATGAGGTGTTGATAAACTACCTTGTGTTGTTATCTACTGCTGATATGAGGTGTTGATAAACTACCTTGTGTTGCTATCTACTGGTGAAATGGGGCGTTGATAAAATACCTTGTGTTGCTATCTACTGCTGATATGCGGTGTTGATACACTACATTGTGTTGCTATCTACTGCTGATTATGAAGTATTTATAATTATTGTTCTTGTGTTGTTATCTACCACTGAAATGAAGCATCTACTGCTGATATGAGGTATTGATAAACTACCTTGTTAAACTATTTACTGCTGATTTGAGGTGTTGATAATAGCTATCTACCACTGATACGAGGCGTTGATAAACTATCTTGTGTTGTTATCTACTGCTGATATGAGGTGTTGATAAACTACCTTGTGTTGCTATCTACTGGTGAAATGGGGCGTTGATAAAATACCTTGTGTTGCTATCTACTGCTGATATGCGGTGTTGATACACTACATTGTGTTGCTATCTACTGCTGATTATGAAGTATTTATAATTATTGTTCTTGTGTTGTTATCTACCACTGAAATGAAGCATCTACTGCTGATATGAGGTATTGATAAACTACCTTGTTAAACTATTTACTGCTGATTTGAGGTGTTGATAATAGCTATCTACCACTGATACGAGGCGTTGATAAACTACCTTGTGTTGTTATCTACTGCTGATATGAGGTGTTGTTAAACTACCTTTTGTTGCTATCTACTGCTGATATGAGGTGTTGATAAACTACCTAGTATTGCTATCTACTGCTGATATGAGGTGTTGATAAACTACCTAGTATTGCTATCTACTGCTGATATGAGGTGTTGATAAACTACATTGTATTGCTATCTACTGCTGATATGAGGTGTTGATAAACTACCTTGTGTTGTTATCTACTGCTGATATGAGGTGTTGTTAAACTACCTTTTGTTGCTATCTACTGCTGATATGAGGTGCTGATAAACTACCTAGTATTTCTATCTACTGCTGATACGAGGTGTTGATAAACTACATAGTATTGCTATCTAGGCCTACTGCTGATATGAGGTGTTGATAAACTACCTAGTATTGCTATCTACTGCTGATATAGGGTGTTGATAAACTACGTGTGTTGTAATATACTTCTGAATAGGGTGTTGATAAACTACGTGTGTTGCTATCTACTGCTGATGTGGGTGTTGATAAACTACCTTGTGTAGCTATATCTACCACTGATATGAGGTGTTGATAAACTACATTGTGTTGCTATCTACTGCTGATATGAGGTGTTGAGGCTGCAGGGCCTAACTATGTAGGCCTACTGCTGATATGAGGTGTTGATAAACTACCTAGTCTAGTGTTGCTATCTACTGCTGAAATGGGGGTGTTGATAAACTACCTTCTGTAACTTTACTGCTGATACGAGGTGTTGATAAACTACATAGTGTTGCTATCTACTGCTGTAATGGGGTGTTAATAAACAACCGTGTGATACTATCTACTGCTGATATGAGGTGTTGATACACTACATTGTGTTGTTATCTACTGCTGATTATGAAGCATTTATAATTGTTCTTGTGTTGTTATCTACCACTGAAATTAAATGAGGTATCTACTGCTGATATGAGGTATTGACAAACTACCTTGTTTAACTATTTACTGCTGATTTGAGGTGTTGATAATAGCTATCTACCACTGATACGAGGCGTTGATAAACTATCTTGTGTTGATATCTACTACTGATACGAGGCGTTGATAAACTACCTTGTGTAGCTATCTACCACGGATATGAGGTGTTGATAAACTACAGTGTGTAGCTATCTACTGCTGATAATGAAGTATTTATCATCTTGTGTTGCTATCTACTGCTGATACGAGGTGTTGATAAACTACATAGTGTTGCTATTTACTGCTGTAATGGGGTGTTAATAAACAACCGTGTGATACTATCTACTGCTGATATGAGGTGTTGATACACTACATTGTGTTGTTATCTACTGCTGATTATAAAGCATTTATAATTGTTCTTGTGTTGTTATCTACCACTGAAATTAAATGAGGTATCTACTGCTGATATGAGGTATTGATAAACTACCTTGTTTAACTATTTACTGCTGATTTGAGGTGTTGATAATAGCTATCTACCACTGATACGAGGCGTTGATAAACTATCTTGTGTTGATATCTACCACGGACATGAGGTGTTGATAAACTACAGTGTATAGCTATCTACTGCTGATAATGAAGTATTTATCATCTTGTGTTGCTATCTATTGCTGATATGAGGTTGATAAACTGCCTTGTGTTGTTATCTACTGCTGATATGAGGTGTTGATAAACTACAGTGTGTAGCTATCTAGGCCTACTGACTGCTGAAATGACGTGTTTATATAATAATCCTTGTGTTGTTATCTACTGCTGATATAAGGTGTTCATAAACTAGCTTATGTAGCTATCTACTGCTTAGACGGGGGTGTTGATAAACTATTTAAACTATTTGTGGTACTTACTATCTACTGCTAATATGGGGTGTTGTATTGATAAACTACCTTGTGTTGCTAACTACCACTGATATGAGGTGTTGATGAATTACCTTGCGTTGCTATATATCTACTATTTATAAGGAGGTGTTGATAAACTACACCAGGTATCTATTTACTGCTTAGGTGGGGTGTTGATAAACTACGTGTGATGCTATCTACTGCTGATATAGAGTGTGATAACTACCTAGTGTTGCTATCTACTGCTGATACGCGTATACGATGTGTTAATAAACTACCTATCTACTGCTGAATGCTGATATAGGGTGTTGATAAACCACCTTGTGTTGCTATCTACTACTGATATGGGGTGTTGATAAACTACCCTGTGTAGCTATTTACCACTGATATGAGGTTTTGATAAACTACCTAGTGACAGTGTTGCTACATGTATCTACCACTGATATGAGGTGTTGTTTAACTACCTTCTGTAACTATTTACTGCTGATATGAGGTCTTGATAAACTACCTTGTGTTGCTATCTACTGCTGATAGGGGGTGTTGATAAACTACCTTTTGTTGCTATCTACTGCTGATATGAGGTGTTGATAAACTACAGTGTGTAGCTATCTACTGCTGATATGAGGTGTTGATAAACTACCTTGTGTTGCTATCTATTGCTGATATGAGGTGTTGATAAACTACGTTTGTTGCTATCTACTGCTGATATGAGGTTGATAAACTACCTTGTGTTGCTATCTATTGCTGATATGAGGTGTTGATAAACTACCTTTTGTTGCTATCTACTGCTGATATGAGGTGTTGATAAACTACAGTGTGTAGCTATCTACTGCTGATATGAGGTGTTGATAAACTACCTTGTGTTGCTATCTATTGCTGATATGAGGTGTTGATAAACTACGTTTGTTGCTATCTACTGCTGATATGAGGTTGATAAACTACCTTGTGTTGCTATCTATTGCTGATATGAGGTGTTGATAAACTACCTTTTGTTGCTATCTACTGCTGATATGAGGTGTTGATAAACTACAGTGTGTAGCTATCTACTGCTGATATGAGGTGTTGATAAACTACCTTGTGTTGCTATCTATTGCTGATATGAGGTGTTGATAAACTACGTTTGTTGCTATCTACTGCTGATATGAGGTTGATAAACTACCGTGTGTTGCTATCTATTGCTGATATGAGGTGTTGATAAACTACCTTTTGTTGCTATCTACTGCTGATATGAGGTGTTGATAAACTACAGTGTGTAGCTATCTACTGCTGATATGAGGTGTTGATAAACTACCTTGTGTTGCTATCTACTGCTGATATGAGGTTGATAAACTACCTTGTGTTGCCATATATTGCTGATATGAGGTGTTGATAAACTACCTTTTGTTGCTATCTACTGCTGATATGAGGTGTTGATAAACTACAGTGTGTAGCTATCTACTGCTGATATGAGGTGTTGATAAACTACCTTTTGTTGCTATCAACTGCTGATATGGGGTGTTGATAAATTACCTTGTGATGCTATTTACTGCTGATATGGGGTGTTGATAAACTACCTCGTGTAGCTATCTACTGCTGATATGGGGTGTTGATAAACTACCTTGTGATGCTATTTACTGCTGATATGAGGTGTTGATAAACTACCTCGTGTAGCTATCTACTGCTGATATGGGGTGTGATAAACTACCTTGTGTTGCTATCTACTGCTAAATTTAAAATTATTCTTGTGTTGTTATCTGCCACTGATATGAGGTTGATAAGCTACCTTTAGCCATGTTAGCTGCAGCATTCCGGAGAAATGTCTCTTGTATTTTGAGCATTGAGGGTGGAGGTGGAGCTAGCGGAGATGGAGGAAGTGACCTGTACAAACCCTATGGAAGGCACAAAATTGCTCCCACTTCCAAAGTATAAGCGCTCTCTCCATGCAACTTGGACCCATGTTTACACGAGTAAAGAGGTATTAGACAAACGATAATCTTAGGTCAAAGTTGAGGTCAAAAGACATTTGAGGTAATTCTCCAAAAAGTAAATTTGTATGCCCTACCCCTATACAGGCATACATTTTCTGAAGGGAAATTTCATGGGAAGTTTAAATATGATGAGAAATCAAAATATGAATTGAAAGATAAAAAATGAAAAAGTCCAGTTTTAGCTGACATATTCAGTCACAACTATTCCCTAACCATCATGCAATTATCTTTCAGGAAATGTATAATTTTGCTGGGGTGAGGTGCATATGTGATATTTTATGTTTATTTCAAGCCTGAATGGTGTAAATATGCTCAAACAGGCTGCGCAATGCAAAATGAGACAAGTTAACCGATTTTTCATAAAAAGGTGTCAAAATGCTTAGGAGGATGAACCACTTCAAATGATACTTGTAGGTAAAATGTTTGAAACATTTCACTTTTTACTATGTAACACAAAGGTATCCCAGTTTATGACACAGGACCCATAGCAACATCATTTGCAAATTTTGTTAGGTCAAACCAAAACCATGTCTATTATAAAACAATACACACACACTTGAAAATAACATAATACACATTCAGATATTTTACAGGCAAAATATGGTCATGTGAGTTGGTTTATTGAAATCTGCCACAGATTACACAACATTTCTTGATATTAATAATAATCACTAGAATTTGGCTTAATTCTACCAGTATTCCAGTGTTTTCCGTATACACAGTTTTTTATATATAATATTTATATATCTATATAACACGGGTAGTCCCATTTACAAGCATAATATCTATAACTTTTGTTATTTTACTTTGGGAATGTTTGTTAAGTTTTATGTACGTTAATTAAGCATATGATGATATCCAAAGCTGCATGGCAAAACATACTAAAAAAACAATTATTCTCTTCAATCACTAGAAATTGTTATTTTACTTTGGGAATGGTACACGATGACGATCATATCATTAAATAAAACAATGTTTACAATAATTCGGCAAAAATCTAACACATTGACAAGGAACAGTACAATCCCAGGCATGTAAGAGAGTTTGACCTACAACCAAGCTCCTGAACCATAACTAGATTATATTACCTCATTGAGCAGCTATTCATTAATGTAATTAACCCCATGAGAACTACCTGCCGATTGGCCAAAATGAATATCCTGTCAATTTTGAACCAATCAAGGAGGGTATTAATAAGATCATCTGTAAATGCAAGTTTGACCATAAATAGTTAAAAGCCTAGTCATAATTGGCAATTGGAATTAGCATTTCAAGTTATCAACCAATCAGAAATGCTGTTAGATTACTAGTAGTGTCCAGGGGGTTAAAATGATGCTTTCCTCTCTCTATATAGCTCTATCCTATGCCTTACCTCAGAAAATGAATAAATGAAAATTAAAAATTCCACCAAAAGTAAAGACTAATAAAACATACTACACCATTCAGTACTAGCCAATGAAAGGTGTTTTTTTCAAATATTTAAATAAATACAGTAAGAGGGAAAAACCCAACAACAAAAATGACAGTGCTACTAAAAGGCAACTCAATTTCATATGATCCATGAGTATGGTTGTAGGACAAAATCTCACACATGCACTTTAACAAATGATCCAACTGTGAACATGTGGCAAGAAATAGCCTCCACCACTCCTCCAGAGGCATGCTTGAAATAATTGTCAATCATAAACACTCCTGGAGTACAACCAGTTTACTAACTTCATAAGGCGGCTTTTCATTATATTTTGATCTAAAAGTGAGAAAGAACTAATAAAATTGATTGATTGAGGACTCAATTTGCAATGAATGCTTTCCACGTCATAACCTAACCACATTTATCTTAAAAATTAAATAAAAGATGCTCATAAGATTCCACTGAGACTCAAAGCACCTGTCCAGCAGCAGGTCACTAATTTTCATACTTAAATGGATACAGTAAAGGTCATTTATAATAAAATGCATACAGTTCATGGAATTAACATTATGAATAGCCACACTTTGACGTTTGTAGAACAGTAGTGTTCCAGGAGCTCTTTGTGCAGGAAATATTGCAAGTATGCAAAGTGGTGTACCTACCAGGGTGTGCAGCGATGTGATTTCTTTGTTTACTTGTCACTGGTGACAATCATATTGTGCAAGTCAAGGCAGCTGCCTCATGTTTATGTATACACTGGAATAGGTCATTGGAATTTACAGATGAGAAATTTGTAAAGTAAGTATGAACAGTCAGTGGAGCAGTTTGGAAACTTCTTTCCTTTATAAAATCTCCATAATGTACCTTTAAAAAGACACCTATGTGCAACCTACATAAGCTTCCATAGAAGAACGACACTCTTGACGTGGTGACTGTACATACACAGCGTAAACACAGAAGTGGAGTTCTGATTGGCTAAATAGTAACAACAGACCTGTAATGTGATTGGCCAAATATGCATCAAACTTTGATTCAAAGCTTCATTCAGTGACAGTGGCCCTCAAGAAGGGAACACATAGCCCAGTCTATTGCCCATTACATGTCAAAGCTTTGTTCAGCGGTGGCGGCGCTTGTGAAGGGAACACAACACATAGCCTAGTCTAAGTTACTCATTAACAATCAGAGCAACAGAGTGGTATTCTTCTCTGGAAGCTAGTGTAGTGAATTGTTCATGGCAAAATTAACCATTCTCTGTTAGGGATGAAATCAAAATTCGACCGATGGTCAACCGGTGGTTCCGTCCTGTTTCCATTTAGAACAATAGCAACCGGACGGAACTGCCCAGAACCGGCGGTTGTCCGCCGCTCGAGTTTTGATTTTGTCCCTAACTTATGCCTGTATCATGTAAGCAATCAAAAAACAAATTACTGGTGACTTAACACCTGCAGAGACACTGCTATCCATACAATCCCAGAGAGTTATTTGCTATCAAATTGCTGTGAGTTCAATACAGTGGCTATACCATTTGTCACCCTGATGTGGTAGTAATGTCAGTGCGCATGTCATTGGGCGCAGCCTGAAATTGATAGCGTTCGCTCAAAGTACTGGTGTACACATGCACGCGATTAAGGATGCCGCAAAGATGCGCAATCGAAATAGCTGCTTCAATGCATTGACGTCGCTGCCACATCAGGGTGAAAAATGGTACAATTGCTTTTCCAATAGAACAAACTAGCAGTGACTGTACAAATGGACCTTGCCCAAGTCTCCTAACATTTGTGATTTATTCCGTATTTGGTCATGTGATAAATATTTAGGGCACTTGAGCAAGATTCAGGTTTTTGCAGCGACTGCTTAGTATGATACAACCATGAGAATGGCTATTCAATTTGAAATCTAAACACCCTCCTATGGAAGATATCACCTTAATCTCCCACACAGGGAGTGTAGATTTCAAATGGAGTCATCCGATCAGGTAACCTCATTTGAAATTCACACTCTCTGTGTAGAAGATTAAGGTAATGTCTTCCATTGGGTGTAAGGATTTCAACTGGAATAGACCAATAGAAGGAACCCAATGCACAGGGTAGATCAAGAGCCATGCCCACTGCTACTGGGTACGTGATCCTTGCCATCAAGCCAGGCATCAAGAGGCCTCCTCATGTCTGCTAGTGGGATTGGGTCAATGTCCTTGATATAGACAATGCCGGCATCGTTTTGATGCATTTTGATGCAATCTCAAGCAGAACAACATGTCTTCATAGCCATTTCAACTGCTCAGTGCCGTAAGTGCGTAAGTACATAGCTGCCCTGTGAACATTTGGCAATTTACACACAGTATATTGTACTCATTTAAACATGGTAGCTATTGCACTTACTCACTTCTGGCACTGAGCAGTCAATTTGTATCTATCAGCAAATTTAAAGGAAGCATGCGCTCTTAAAACCTTCAGATGCTATGATACCATTTCATCCATCATCCAAAAATGAACCACATTGTAGGACATAAAGCATGGCTTCTATATGGCGGGACAGTTTATACAGGAACTACACATTTACAATACATATATTTGAATACATTCAGAATTGTGGCTACCTACCACTTGATGCATGTTTTTATACACAGATCCAAACTAAATATATTGGACAGCCTTGCCAACTATAGTGACATACTTGCATAAAAAGCAAGACAAATAGTAATGCTCCCACCCCCATCAAAGAAATATGGCTGCCTATGTATATTATTTACGAAAAAGCAGTTTTACACAATAATACACAGGCATAATCTTTAGACAAAATGTTTGCATTTAACAAAAAGGCTAGACTAGAGTCTGGATTTGGCCATATTTGGCTATTCCTGTTGAAATCCATACACCCTATGGAAGACATTAGGCATACCTTAATCTTCCACACAGGGGGTGTGAATTTCAAATGGGGTTACCCGAATGGGTGACTCCATTTGAAATCTATACCTTTGGTGTGGGAGATTAAGGTCATGTCTTCCATAGAGGGTGTAAGGATTTCAACTGAAATAGCCATTATGGAGGGAAAATAAATTATTTCACCACATGCATGACGAACCTTTTTGCATGTTTAGAATATGAGTGTTGCCAAACACTGGTACTGCCAACCAATGGTTGAGTTTTGAAGTCACCCATAACTACTTGATGTACATCCTGAGTTATGTGGGTGGCACCACAGTGCAAAGATGAAATAACAAAGTGATTTTTTATAATTTTAATTTTTGATTTAAAAGGTGTAGTCTGAGTTTTTCATTTTCTGTTTTCTATCTTACATTGAGGCCTATCATCAAAACAATGTTTCCAAATTTTGAGTTGTAATTACTCCAGCGGTTTTGAGAGAAGCAAAAACATCTATAACAATGCCCCATAGGATAGCACATACTTCTGGTTGTGGTTACCACAATTCACCACATTTTTGTTCACACCATGTACACAATGAGAAAAATAGAGGGTAATGAGAAAAATATGAACTTTCTTCTGATACCAAAATCTCAGTTTTGATGAGGAAAAATGTGGGATGAGGCTGTTGATTGGGTTACTTACACCCCTTTAAGTTCAAAAGACTTCTTTTCAGTTACTTCGTACAGATTCACCTCATGCATAATTGACCTTTTCGGTAAATCCCATAAGCCTTTGCAAGTACACCTGAGATGTCGTCATTTGACGTCACACTGATCTGCGCCAATGCGAAGTCGTTTATCATTACTGCGCATTGCAAGTCGGTGTGACGTCAAATGACAACATCTCAGGTGTACTCACAAAGGCTTATGGGATTTACCAAAAAGGTCAATTATCAGAGGGTAGGATTTTACAGAATAGATATTTTTTGAATATGTTTCAGCATAGCTGTAGGAATTACCTTTTTTTGACTATGTTACTAATTACACAACTCTATATGCGATAAAGTCACAGGAACAGTAGCAAAACTCAATGAACATATTCCATTAACAGAAACAAGAATCCACAAATATATTCCTTTATTAGTTTGGAATGTTCTGTATTTAAGTTGAAATGTTCCATGTATATAAAATGAAACTGGGAATGAATTCCTTGAGTAGTAGTACTTTTAAATAAATTCTCGCCTGCTACCTTGCTTACATTTACATACAAAAACATTTAGACACAGGGTACAGGATAGAGTTGTATTACACGCTTGCTTTTTTTTATAGCTTCAATTTGATATATTTTTGTAACTGGTATAAATAAATTAATAAATAAAAATTAATAATTAACAAAAACCAACCACCATTAAATTTGTCTTTGCATGGGAGCTGTATATAATACCTTACACTAAATTTTAAGGTGAACAATTTACAGATCTAAGTTCACCTTAAACCCAGTAGTGCAATTCATTGCTCCCTTTCATGCAGTAATTCTAGTAATACCAATTTGTATTATCTTCCAGGCAGCTATTCATGAAGTCTACTAAAATCCCCATACAAGCAATTTATATGTCTAAGAAGCTCATCATAACTCTCCTTAATGCTACTAACAAGTAACACTATCCATAAAAAGTCTCCTAAAATATTCAGAAGAGCCTTTTATAGGTTTAAGAGCTTCACTTTTAACCAAGGAGGGCAACACATAGCTCTCCTTAACTCCATGGGCACTACTGCCTTTCTAACAGAGCCACTGATTGGTTAATTATATGATATAATCGGAGTAACCAATCAAAATAGAGCTTATAGATCTCTTGGCAATTTTAAACTTAATCTCCTTCAGCCGTAGTGACTATTCGAACCATATCTCTGATTGTCTCAATACATGATATAGCCCTCTTTGTAACCAATTAAAATAGTTATTTGAGGCTGATAAATCGGCTGGTAGTGCCAATGGGGTTAATGCTGCCTCAATTTGTATTATTTCTTCTAGTCTCTGTAAATCGCAATCATTATTACTTACTTAGCTAGCATTTTCAACAATTTTGAATACTTGCAGAAAAAGAACTTGTCCAAATTAATCCAATGCATATCCAGTAATTCAAATCCATATGGCTTCTTCACAGAGATCAACAGTGATTGGGCTATTCTATGTGAAATCTATACATTCACTATGGAAGAGGGAGTGTAAATTTAAAATAGAATCACCCATTTAGGTAACCCCATTTGAATTTCACACTCCCTGTGTGGAAGAGAAAGTTCATGACTTCCATAGGGGGTGTATGGATTTCAACTGGAATAGGCCATTTGCCCTGGTGCAAACACTTTTATCACTGTTCAATTTCCTCAAATTGCAGGAAACAAAACCATCAATGTCACTGTCATTTGACCTATTATGCCCCTTTTTATGCTCATGGAATAAATATAGCTGTCATCTCAACAATTGTAACACAATCAAGCAAAATAAGTCATGTTGCTGCTAAATATTGCTCTCCAGATATGGCCAAAAGTTGCCAAATTCTGCAGTCTTTTGTTTTCAGCAAAGAACCATAATAAACAATGGGATTGTCAGTTAAATGTAGATCAACAACGTGACTAAAAAATTGAAAATTTCATTTTAGCAACGTAACTTACTTTGCCACACAATTCTTGATTAATTGGCAGTGACATATTTTACTCCATGATCATCATCACAATTATGATATCCTCTGTTGCATATTTTCCAGGGATAAAAACAATTTTAAAATATAAATTAACTCTCCTCATCCCTGTGCAGAAGCCAAAATGGACATGATTTTCTTCTTATCATGTGTCCTGCATAATTATGTTGATGGCACAGCAGCAAAAAGACTATCACCATTAGCTGCTGCGTATATTGAATGCCTGTGCAAGGCATGAAATCCTACATGGAATGCACTGTATATTGAGCGAACTCATGCATACCACAGGCAATTGTACACAAGGCAGCTAACAGACATACGTCTTTCTGCCGCTGAGTCATCCAAGTATGCTAATTAAACAACACAATATCAATTCATGGTAGTTGGTTATGCTTATATTCTTCACATGCTAAATAAACAACACATTGGACATTGCAGAATGAGCCTACACAACGCAGGGGGTGGGATCTACAACAGAAAGCCAAAAATGTTTTTGCCAATTGTTACGTTTTACCATCATACAGCAACGTAATAGAAATCTAAAAAAAATACAATAATAAATAAATAAAACAACACTTTTCATATTTATTTTTTGAGAAACTGTACACAATATAGTATGATAATTAATGTCTTTGGACTTGATACAGTATGTTTTATACAATAGGCTATAGTCTGTTTAGGATATTACATAGTACATGTTTTATTACCCATACCAGGTTGACTCTATAAATAATTGCTGGTAGATATTTCTACTTATAGCGAACAACCTACAGCAGCTTTAGATTTGTACATAGAATGACATTATGAATAGCCCCAGCATTCAAAATTATTGTGTTTAACACAATGTCAAGTGACTATATTACAGTGAACAGACTATAATAATTAAATGCCCATTAAAATCGATTAATTCAGCATTCGTTCACTTTTTTTCTCTCAATACAGACAAAAATCAATAAGCACAACATTTACATATTTGAAAGTCAAAAATCTGGTTGTGTAACTAAATGACCTTTGAACCCATCTAAAGTATATCTCAGAATTATTCACTTGTTTGTTACCTCCTCTTTATTCACTGTATAAGTAGAGATGTAACAGGATTAGTTACTATAGCAATGTATTCACAACCCTTTTTAACTCTTTGAATTCCCTGCCCAGTACACTAAGCAGACTGCAATCATCACTTGTGTATGTGTGCGATCACTAGTCCAACAGATGGAAGCGAAACATACATGGACTCTGCATAATGTAAAATTTCTATAGAATTATTATTAAGCCTTTTTGAAATATAGAGGGCAGAAAAGGAGAGGGCGTACTTTGAGAAACATACTGAGCTCAGCTGAGAAACATACTAAAGATTACTCTCTTCAAAGTACACCCTCTCCTTTAGTGCCCACCATATTTCAAAAAGGTTTATGGTGCAATGCAGAGGAATAGTATGTTTAGTGCAGGGCAATACATTAAATATGTTCGTGAATATTGTAGACAAGTCGTCCTGTTACGTCACTACTTCTACAGCTAATTGGATGCATAGGCCTAGTGACAAGTATTCCTGATTACCTAATTACTTCACAATTACAACAAGTGATACATCTAGGCATTGTTATATTACAACCAAGATCTGTCTGTATGTATGATGTTCAAGCATCTCTACTCCTATGGAGGTAACTAGCACTTGAGATCTTTTCAACTGCATGGGCAACAACAATGGAGCTGCCCACCCAGATGAAAAGAATTTCACTTGTTCCCTCCCTGTCAACTCCATTGATTGGAATCCATTTATATCCATATTTTGTTATTTCTATCATATTACAAGTCCTGTGGAATCCATCCATACATTGCTGATGCATACATTCAAATTATATTGCGAAAAAGGCCACGTCATAATTGTGCGATTTTTTTTGCTTGAATAATTAACCTGATGCCACTATTCCATGACCAATCAGGACCCTCCTTCCATACTTGCAAAATATTATCGTGATCAGATCAATACCCCTATGAAGACATGACCATGATCTCCCATACAGGGAGTGTGAAATTTCAAATGGGGTTACCTGAATGGGTGATTCCATTATCCACATGAAAGTGAGATTAAGGTCATATTTTCTATACAGGGTGTAATTCAGCATCGAAGTGGTTACGTAATTCTCTTGGTTACCGGATCACGCTACTTTGGTATGCCTTCGAGTGCCATATACTTTATGTGGTGATCATTTCGATCGTGGTTCATTACTCTAGCGCGTGATCCCGTTGACATAGTAACATTACGTAACTTCGATACTGAATAGCCAGCCCACCAACTCATCACCATATAATCCGATTCCATATTCATCTATCTGAAACTGGGTGCTAGATGATTATAGCAATTGAACATACTTAATGTACCTGTTACAGCACTGCACATGCATTTAGGATTTATTAACAAGACCATTATACTCTAAGCAGGACTTGGATATTCCAATTAATCCACACACCCCCTGTAAAAGATAACACTGCTCTCAATTGCAGTTTGAACTATGTGTATATGGTTGATCCATGAAATATTGGTGCATTGAAATTCAGCTGAAAACTTAATGAAGGATTTTACATAAAGTTTGGAAATTCGGTTTGGAATTCCAATGTCTTCTATGCATTTTCCACTGTCTTTCTGAAACGTATTGGATCTGGAACAACTAAAATGGCTGAATTTGTTTGGGCACCTTGGAAGAACAAAGCTAGTGCATTGAAAGGTCAACCCAGGTTAAATAAGAATGAAATAAATAAATAAATAAATTCCAAAATCTTCATCCAGGGGGTATGGTTTTCAACTGGAATATCCCATTATGAAGGCAGCCATCACTGGTGATGATTAAACATTATTATAAGCATTATTTAGGCATCTCTGTAACTTTGAAAAATAACATGATAATGAGCAGTCTATGCATAAAATAAACTATACATACCACAATTCATGGGGAATTTTTTTTATATCAAAAAGGTGGACTTCAAATTCTACACATTCACAAATTTATCCTACATTGTCATTTCATGAAAATCCTCCTGACGAGAACCAAAAAAATTATTTTATCCAGCCTTCTGTTCATTTTCAAAAAGGGTATTTTTCTCTTTCCAAGGTCCAGAAATGGTTGGCACCCCTGTTCTGAAGTATACTTTTGTGTTCAGTTGTGCACATTTTCAGCACTTTTTTACGATTCAATAGGCTATTCCAGTTGTAATCCATTTAGGTAATCCCATTTGAAATTCACACCCCCTGTATGGAGATTAAGGTCATGTCTTCCATTGGGGGTGTATGGATTTCAACTGGAATTGCCCAATGCTCACTCTCAGCTTGGTTATGGTCTCCGGTAGAGATAAACTCATAATGCTGCATCTTACGCCACCTGTCACTCAAAGTAGGAACATGCTATGATTGGCTGTCTTCAAGATTGACCAAATACATGATCACTGGATCTGGTTCACCATATATGCAACATCTTTTGAATGCAGAAACATGCAGGATGACATCCACCATAAGCAACATTTTGATCTCTGAAGGTAGGGTGATTACAGCAAGCAGATTTTTGTCCTACTTTTAACAAATATTTTTGGCATCCACTACTCTGTATTTTCAAAGATAACACCACAATATGAAAAAGCCTTATGCAAATCACAAGAGTTTTTGAAAAAACAAATTTCTTTGTGCTGAAAACACTGTTAACCCACATGTAGCTATATTTGGGATGATTGATAATAACACAACGTTCTTCACTTCCAGACTAAATCATGTTTAATGCTGTACTGCTATTAGCAATTGAAAAAGTTTTGCTATAAGATGCACAAGACTTGTTTTAATTTATATTATTGTTGCTAATACCACATTTGCCTGTAGTGTTGAGTTAATATACATGTTAGTATAATACTATTACACACATTTTATCTTACGACATGCAATGCTGGGACCAAAGTCTTGTAACAATATCGTAAGTTGAATCTTTGAGGGTATGAATATAATTGAAGATCGAATTAAAAACACTAGTTTGCATTTGACGTTCTGTCAACCAGACCAAAAATGCTGTACTGTGCATGTAAGCAACCAATCACGCCGTGCCTTTGTCCTGACGTCAGACACAAACTAGTCTTTTTAATTCGGTCTTCTATTATAGCTGTGTATCACCCACCATGTACTGTGTGGCCATGTTGCCGTTTTTTGGAACTATACTGTATTTGATGACGTACTTTGGCTACTGGTTCAAGCCTGGGCTCATACACCTGTTCCGAATTATGATATGCCATTGACTTTATGCTGTGATCATTTCGATCAGTGGTGCGTAACAAAGAAATCTTGAGCCTGTTGACCTAGCAACGGTCATATTCTAACATGCACTACGCCAGCGAATACCTATGACCAAGACCACTCAGCAGATGCAAAATAAAGAAAGTGTCACAGATTTGCATGGATTTAAGGTGCATGTGCTACCTCAGACCTCTATGGTCAGTATACCTAACCACATAGCTAGATGGTCTGGGTCAAAGCCTTGCAGTTTTACAGAATGGTAAAGAAGCTGTGCAGCACAGGGAGGTCAATACAGACCATCTAAGATTTAACATAGGATATTGTTACCAGAATTTGGCCCCTGGTTGAGTTGTTTCACCCTGTAAATAGAACCTTTCCATTATTGCCACAATACTGCAAATACTTTGTGCACTTCACATATTGCAAGGGATTGTCAACATACTCAATTTTACGCTGTACAAATTTGAGGGCAACTAGCATACACCTATAGACACTTAAGAGACACAGCACAAGACTGATGCCAAAACAGTAAGAATGCATTCAGCCTAACCCTAATATAACCATGCAAAGTTACTTCAGGACCTGAGTGTCTATTGGCTTGCCGTCATTGCACCTCAATTTGCAACTCAAATTGCACATCAATTTCACTGTCCACTTCTTCTCCATTAGGACGGTAGAAAATGTCACAGTATGGCTCATGGCCACATAGCTTTATAGCATGTATGCCATGAGATATGTCAGCCTTTATCTGACCCAGCAGGCTACATCCCTCACATCTCATTAGTTCCAGGTTGACATTCACCTCCATTCTGTTTATTTGCATATTTCTCTATCCTTTAGGCAAAACAAAAGCATATGGTACGTAATATTGACAATATTAAAACATATTTAATTAAATGTTGTGCACCTAACACAACAACCAGATTTTTCACATATTACCCTTAGTCTTATACACGTCACATATAGGACAAGCACATTATTATGACATCTACGTGGGCATCTGAACTTGAGAGCTGTAACTATAAATTTAGGGGGGAAAGTGATTTATATAAAAGTGAACTCAAGTAATCAAGGCACAATTATTGAATAAAATGGTCACCCTTAGTCCTGATCCAAGTCTTGCATGAATTTATGGTTAGATTCTTATCTTTTACATCAGTCTTGGTGCCAGTCTAGCGCTGTGTCCGTGGGGTGTCCGTAATATTCACTAATTGTTCATTCACTTTGCTCCTGTCATCATACTGCAAAATCGATTAAGCACACAATTTGACTTCACAAATTCATTAGCGAGGTTTTATTGTTGGTATAAATTTGCAATGTCAAATTGTGACGCATTTATCTCTTGCATTTTCCGCAAAATGAAAATGACACAAACATTGAAGCATTTTACAGTAGCAAGTTCTCAAGATCAAATGGAAACATTATAGCGGGCTGTTGTTGAATATACGTGGCTAACAGCCTTATTATGATTTGTCTGTTTATCCCTGTTAAGAAATCCTAAATGCTAACAAACACATATATGCAACTTAGCAAATAATTAACAAGAAACACTTCTTAAACAAGCATGAAAGCTGCTCCGATTCACAAACAACTTCACAAGCATATTGTTATAATTACAAGTACAGTTTTTGTCCTCATGTTTCTGGTTTTTAAATATACCTTTTAATAGTACAGTGACTTCTAAGTCTACCTAAAGTTTAAGCCTGAGACAGAGACATCATAAGGGTATTGTGTAAAATGTTTGAGTTGAATTTGTATATATTTATATATTTATATTTATATGTTTTCAAGATAGAATGGTCCATGCTTGACAAAGCACATACATACCAATACATCAAATAGTAAATTTGTTGGTTCTGCACCATAGTTATTTTTTTGTATATTTATATATATATATATATATAATCCTGCTCCCATTTTTTTTTCGGAGAGACAATACTATCTATACCTAGCTGAACTACTGGATATAGCTCATGGATGATAATGAAACTGTACAATTTATTATTTTTGTCTATATACAAAGGACTTGGTAATTGTTGTTTGTCTTTCCATTTTTTTATTTTTTTTAATTCTTTTTTAATCATACAATATTAATCCCACTATAAATTTGTGCACCAAGATTAAATAAACCTATACAAACATATCCTTCCAATGTTAATTTAATAAGCTGGCAATGGTTTTCAATTAAATATGGCATGATAAAAATGGCTGATTTGTTAGTGAACTTGCAAATAATCATTTTCAAACTTACTCTGCGTTTTTGAGCCAAACAGATATTATAGGTCTTTTATGTTAACTATTGCACTTTTTTCAATCAGAACATTTTTTTTTTGCTTTAGTTTTTTTCTCACTTTTTTTACATACTTTTTGTTGAATAAATCCACCCGACTCAATATTATGGAACTACTTGCTCAGGTGGATGAATATAAATATTTGTGCATGAGTAAAATGGCCGATGTGAGTGGAACATGCAACCACTTCACTTGCTGCAGACAAAAAAGAAATGCACACATTTATTCCTACACAGTTGATCTGTCTGTACACAAAAAATCTGTAACTCTAGCAATTAAATATAGAACTGGAATGTATAGATATCCATTTTTCTCTTTCTCTCTCTCTAGCACTTTGATGAGCTGAGATCAAACTACAGGCCCACTTATTGGTGGCGGGTCTCTTGTAGAAATAGCTCTCCGTTTCAACAGACGTTTTTCTTCCCAAAGATGACGAAGCATGTATATGCAGCAACTAACTCCAAACAAATTTTCACTTGAAAGGTACTTCTGTTAAATTCCTCTCCTTTAACTAAGGCTATCCCTTGTGCTATTCCACAGAATAAAACAAAATCAAACTGCCAAGTTGCATAAAACTTCTCCTTTGGTACTCTTTGTTCAAAGTTTTCAAATGAATTCCCGTAACATGGTGGCGCCACTTACGATTTGTTAACTGCTGGTCATCACGCGATAAATGCCGTATCTAGCTCCCATCGATGGTATCATCAAGAATACCACAAAACAAAGTAAAATGCATGATCTCATAACCAGATATATGGCTACTGTACTGGATCTAGCTACTGCTCGAACATGACGCCCAGATTCTTCTACGACCAAAACATCCAGCAAGCTATTGCTCGACTAACGCCTCCTTCCTTGTTATTAGTACATGGTACACCATCTATAGCCGATTGCCGTAAGTCAATGATCACTGCAAATTGAATACACACCTTTGATTCATTGTTTTCATCATCATCATTATTATCTTCATCATAGCGCCAACCACACCGGTTACCATAGCAACCTCATGAGAGAAATCCATTTATAAAGCCAACAACAGTTATGCCTCAGCCATTTTGCTAAACATAGCTGGCTGAGTTGAACTGCTGTAAACATGGCCAACCTCATCCACATCAGAATTGATACCACTTTTTGTCTTTATATTTGGCCATTAGTTGGTTGGCAGCTTGGCTAAAGTTCTCTGCGTTGGCCATCATATGAGCCGTTCTCTCTTCTAGCTCACTCAGCTTCTCACCTCTTTCATACAGGGCCTGTAAAGAGGAACGCAAAATAGTTAATGTGTCTGTCATTCAGTGTAATATATCCATGTTATTCACTTTATTATCACTTTATTCACTATATTTTTATTTTTAAAAAGCACAGGGATTTATAGTGCGCTACGCACAGGCACAATATCTAGATGTTGAGCCACAAGCCTCAGCACACTTTATAGGTTGTAGCTGACCACTACTGCCCCACATTATTCCATAAACCATTAAATAACAACTGAAGGACTTTGCCGCTTAGGAGCGCACACCCTAGACATTCCACAAATAACCTTCGCAACCAGAATCAGCTCCCCAAGTTTCGTATGGGTTACACTGAGACAATTAACAGCAAGTTCCTTGTCCAGGTAAATTTCAAGCTAACTCAATTTTTTCACAAGAGCGTATTAAAACACCACCACCACCGGGGTTCGAGCCCGCAACCTCTTGCAGCATAGTTGAACACCTTATTGTTTGAGCTATCTTGACTGCTTTGTATGGGACCCTAACAATTGACTCCTGTATATTTGCATCAGGCTGATGGGCTATTCCAGTTGAAATCCATACACCCTGTGGAAGACATGACCTTAATCTTCCACACAGGGAGTGTGAATTTCAAATGGAGTCATGCCCAATGTAGGGGACACACAATACTGTGTGTAATTTGTCCAGCGAGTGAGGGAGGGGCTTCACTTGACAGAAGCTGTCCTACAATTTAACCCCCTGGACACTACTGGTCATCTAACAGCATTACTGATAGGTTGATAACTTGAAATGCTCATTTCAAAAGCCAATTATGACTAGGCTTTAAACTATTTGTATTTGCAGATGATTTTATTAATACCCTCCTTGATTGGTTCAAAATTGGACACAATATTCATTTTAGCCAATCGGCAGGTAGTTCTCATGGGGTTAAAAGATGATCCAAATATCCAGTGTTATACTTACAATGCGAGCTTTTGCTACTTCGCTCATGGCCCCGCCAGCTCCAGCCTTGACACCCTCTAACCCACCAGTTCCTGGGATATGTTTGGCTACACTCCGTGAAGGCTTGCCGCTTGCTTCACCAACTGCAAGCAAAAACAAATATTTAGTACTAATCTTTCATGGCAGCAAAACACAACAGCCTTTTATATTAAATACACTATCAGTAATCCTAACAAAAGAGTAAACAAGAGCACCAATGGTGCTGTGGCTCTACGCTTTTTTTTGTGGGAAAGCAATTGTTCTTGGAGTCAAATGCTCAACAGGTTGGTAGCTGTATGGAAAGGTTGGGTAGGTCGGTCAATTTTTTTTAAACCTTCAGTTTGAAAAAATTCTCCACAAATATTCAATGCGTCCTTGAAACTAGATGTGGAGTTAATCTTCCTCTAAAAATAATTCATTAGTGTGCAAATTACTACTGAACCAGCAAGGATAATTTGTTCTGCAAAATTTTAAAATTCCTTTTTTAGTATTAGAAGCCTTCAACAACTATAGTAAGCCTTGACAACTATTAGAATTCATCTAAATTGACCTCAGACGACTCTGAAATGACCTCCCAAAAATTTGGCTCTAAATGGTGAGCACAGATGACCCCAAAATGACCTTCCAAAAATTTGACTTCAAATGTTGACTGTGCCCACCAAGTTCCATGCCCATACAACAGTTTGTATTAATTTGACCTCAGATGACCCCTGGATGACCCCAAAATGCCTTTCCAAAAATTTGGCTCCAAATGTTGACTGTACCCAGCAAGTTTAATACCCATATGAGAGTTTTTAGTCATTTGACCTCAGATGACCCCTGGCTGACTCCGAAATGAGCTTCCAAATATTTGACTCTAAATGTTGACTGTACGCACCAAGTTTCATGCACATACGACAGTTTTTAGTCATTTTACCTCAGATGACCCCTGGATGACCCCAAAATGACCTTCCAAAAATTTGGCTCTAAATGTTGACTGTACCCACCAAGTTTCATGCCCATACGACAGTTTTGCTAATTTGACTTCAGATGACCCCTGGATGACCTCTGGTGACCTTGACCCAATAAACAATAGAAACTTGTTCTGTGCGACCCCACAAAATTAGGCTCCAAATGTTGGCCGTAACCAAGTTTCATGCCCATACAACATTTTTAGTAATTTGACCTCAGATGACCCCTGGGTGACACTGGTTGACCCTGAAATGACCTTCCAAAAAATTGACTTCAAATGTTGACCGTACCCACCAAGTTTCATGCCCATACGATAGTTTTTGCTAATTTGACCTCAGATGACCCCTGGGTGACCCCAGATGATCTTCCCAAAATTTGACTCCAAATGAGGCCCTGGACCCAGTGCGGTGACCAATACCCGCTGGAAGTAGTACTCTGAAGTGGCGAACGGCCTCGCCGGGCGCGCTTTGCGCGATGTTGACTGTACCCACCAAGTTTCATGTCCATACAACAATTTTTAGTAATTTGACCTCAGATGGCCCCTGGGTGACCCAAAATGACCTTCCCAAAATTTGACTCCAATTGTTGACTGTACCCACCAAGTTTCATGCCCATACAACAGTTTTTAGTAATTTGACCTCAGATGACCCCTGGGTGACCCCAGATGATCTTCCCAAAATTTGACTCCAAATGTAGCCCTGGACCCAGTGCCGTGACGAGCGCGCTTTGCGCGATGTTGACTGTACCCACCAAGTTTCATGTCCATACGACAATTTTTAGTAATTTGACCTCAGATGACCCCTGGGTGACCCCAAAATGACCTTCCCAAAATTTGACTGTACCCACCAAGTTACATGCCCATACAACAGTTTTTAGTCATTTGACCTCATATGACCCCTGGGTGACCCCAGATGACCTTTCCAAAATTTGACTCCAAATGTAGCCCTGGACCCAGTGCCGTGACCAATATCCGCTGGAAGTAGTCCTCTGAAGTGGCGAACGGCCTCGCCGGGCGCGCTTTGCGCGATGTTGACTGTACCCACCAAGTTTCATGCCCATATGACAATTTTTAGTAATTTGACCTCAGATGGCCCCTGGGTGACCCCAAAATGACCTTCCCAAAATTTGACTCCAATTGTTGACTGTACCCACCAAGTTTCATGCCCATACAACAGTTTTTAGTAATTTACCTCACTATCCCTACTGGGTGACCCCAGATGATCTTCCCAAAAATTGACTCCAAATGTAGCCCTGGACCCAGTGCCGTGACCAATACCCGCTGGAAGTAGTCCTCTGAAGTAGCGAACGGCCCGCCAGGCGCGCTTTGCGATGTTGACTGTACCCACCAAGTTTCATGCCCATACTACAATTTTTAGTAATTTGACCTCAGATGACCCCTGGGTGACCCCAGATGAACTTTCCAAAATTTGACTCCAAATGTAGCCCTGGACCCAGTGCCGTGACCAGTACCCGCTGGAAGTAGTCCTCTGAAGTGGCGAACAGTCGCTTCGGCCAGTTCTACTCCAAATGTTGACAGGACTGTACTACTAACCAAGTTTCATGCCCATACGTATACGATAGGTTTTGCAAATTGAACCTCAGATGACCCCTGGATGACCTCACAATACAAACTTATGCTGCCTGGGGTCAACTCAAGATGCACTTAGTACAGGGATCTATACGATGATTTTTTTGGGGGGTGGATCACTGTATAGGCATTTTACACATAAAAATACACGTAACCCATGCACAACGCAATTGAATAACAGACCGGTATTGCACAGTGCCGCTGGTTACCAATTGTTCTCATCTAAGTAATCGGCAATTGGATAATATGTGACGTGTCACGTCAAAAGGAGACACTTTTGGGCAGGATCGTAAATGGAGAAATAGCCAAAAATCTGCCCGGAGGTGATTTTTTCACAATTTGGGTTTGTTGCGAATTTGTGATGTTATTAATGTTTAAAATATTGTCTGATAGTTTCAGACCAGAATATAACTGGCATCTTGTATTTTTGGAGACAATCTTTCAAGGTAATATCTACTCTCAACATTGTCAATAATACTTTTAAAGATCGATATCTCAATTTGCAATTTTATGATACCGTAACTTACGACCTCAATATCTTCGCATAGGAATGTTCGATTTCATTGGGGAAAACGGCATTGTGGGGCAAAATATCTCTATATTTAACATACTAGTATGTAAAGACCTCAAAATTGATAACCTGCCCAAAAGTGTCTCCTTTTGACATGACACGTCACATATATCGATCGGGAATTGACGCAAATTTTACGGTAAAAAATCAGTCATACCCAGAAAGGATAAAATTCAAATTGAGAAAATATTCTAGGTGTGACTTGTGCTCTGAGTCTGATGATAACACTCCGATCGCCATGCAATTAGGCCAGTGGGACAACGGAATCGCTACGTGAACGAGCTACTACTACACTAGTTTCTGAGAAAAGAGGCAGACACAGACAAGCAGATTCTAGTGAATTAAATAGTATAGTATAAGTATGATGATCAGTTGTACTTGTAGCATAGACCATAAATGGTCTATGGTTGTAGCAACTAGTAGTACAAATTTCGAACGTTTGTCAGGGGGTCAAACCCCCACCCTTTATATCCCCCACGCTTTTTAGACAGACACGTTTTTTATCAAAAATTGAACCCCCACCCTTTATGCAGTGTTTGTGATCAAAGCTTACAACATTACTTTATCAAATTCGGAAGACTGAACATCGGCGCTACCGCCGCGCCGTTTCATAGAGTCACTTCCGGGTCCATTTTATCACTATATCTGCACCATCAATCCATTTCAGAATCCGAATTGATGCACAATTTATCCTCATCTATCAAACACTCGTGATTTTCTTTTTCATCTGAAACATTTGTGACATAATATTGGCACAACTGCATCACTGCAATCACCTTTCGAAAATATACGAGTTTTGCCATTAGATTGTTTATCATGAAACACATGGCCGAATGGTAAAGGGTAAAGATCCTGAATTAATTGCAATCCGTCAGTCTCTACTCTCTACACAGCCGCTGTGGTTCCCATCGCTCCACTTCTAGTGTGGAGCGAAAGCGGCCATAAGCGGCTGGTGTAGAGACTGAAAATATATTCATACCTGATTCCTGATTCATTCATAAAATTCACGGTAGCGTCGATTCTACTATGGGTGACGTCGTGCGAATTGAAAACATCAGCAAATTAATTTCCGACATTTTCTTTGAGATTTATGAAGAAAATATGAATGTTTTTCAACAGATCATCAAATTACTTTATTATATATATTTTTTCAATTTGTAGCGCTACCCACACGCTTTATATATTGCTCCCACGCTTTTTAGAAACCCACCATTTATTCCGCAAAATTTTAACCCCCACCCTTTTTACAGATTTTCAGAATTCCCAAGCCCAACGTTGTAGAAAGCCTGCCGGACAAACAATGCCAGCTGTGACCTTCGCTGGCGAGACGTTGTTTTCAGGGTTGTCAAACCCAGCGATTTGGTAACCCAATTGGGCGACTTTTGAAGATTTTACCGGGACAATTTCCTGCCCCATAGAATAGAAGGGTAAAGAAAAAAATTGGGCGACTTTTCGATTATTTGACCTGTGATTCGGGCTGAATTTTTTTGGCAACCCTGGTTATTTAGCGTTAATTTAACTAAATTACTACGCCACTGGTTTCTAAATATTTTGAAGTGTTGTCCCATGGTGATGAAACTCCCGAGAACTCAATAAACAACCTGGACAAAGGAATCATCCAATCACGTTTCTAGCCACGTGAGATCACCGCAAAAATTCATGATAAAAGGTCACTTTCCCAAAGAAAAATAGTGCAATCCGTCAATTCCTGCCATGATCTCGCAACTTAAATTACTCAGACCAAAATAATCTCTAGCGCATACAGGGAACTAAGCAAAACAATAGAAATGACTTGTTTCTCATGACGACTTTTGACTTTTCTCACTTCAAAATAAGTACTTTCCCCACCCCAAATTCACCTCTAAAGGAGTGCAATCGATTGAAAAATAACTCAGCAAAGCTTAGAACCCAGTTTGATATCTAGATATCACACACAAAAAAAGCCTTAGTATAAAAAAGCAGCGCCGGAAGTTGCCGAAAAATGAGGTAAAATATGGCTAACATCGAGCTGGAGTCCTTAGGCCCATTAGCTCCGCTAAGAGCCAAAAATGTAGAAAAAGTTAGGAATAAGCCAATAAAGTTGTCGTTAGCTTTTTGTTTTCATATGAAAAAGAAACACACAGCAGTAGCAGTATTGATAAATATAATGAAGCTTCATGAAGCTACAAGTGTCGGTACAGACACCCCCCAACATTGACCAAAATGTGACATTTCACCCTTATCAGGTTGATTTCAGTTTAATCACTTTAGGATATGTTAGCGCACCTTTTCTCTTGACAAAAATATGAATATATAAATTTTTTAGATTTTCTGCTTTAGCCACCCGTTTCAATTTTGTCACTGCAGTGTCTTTGTGAATCATTCTGAAGTTATTTTCAGTTTAGGGTGATAAATAAATCCATTTGAATCATTTATTCATTTATTTTAAAACTATATGAACCATCTCTTCTTTGTATTTTGGCCTAAAAATTGTTTGATTGGTGTAATATATAAAAAAAAAGGTATGTAGGTAGGGATTGTTTTTATTTTTATACATGCTTTTTTTTTGAAAAAGTCTGGTTGGGTTACACCAATCTAACAATTTTTTTGTAGGCCTTGGTGTAAAATGTGACTACCTGTATCAAATACAGTATCAGGTGTGCACCATATTCAACGAGTACCGATTCTAAATTGCACAGTGCGTATTGCTGTGGTGAATCAGCCATCTTGGTTTGTCACTCTACAGATAATTTGCATCTTACTCTTTTAAGCTTGAGTGTTACAAAGATTTGCACCCTCAGTGCAAATTTTTGACACACTGCGTTATGTGAAGAACACAAACAACAACACACTTTGAATCCAAGTTCACCAGACGCATAGCAAAATTATCCAGAGGTACACTTATTTGTCTCCATGAGCAACACACAAATATATTGGTGTGCTCAGATTACAACGATTATACTGATCAGGGTTTTCTTTAAGCTTTTTCCTGAAGGGGTAAAAAAACAACCCTGTATCTAAATTTTTTTGCTGATATTGATCTTTCATTGGGTTATTGAAATGTCCAAACTGCTAGGTGGCATCCTGTTGTAAAGCGGAAGAACTGGGAATGAAATTCAGAAAGCACTTACATAATTCTTCTCTGTCTAGCGCCCCTCCTCCTCCCCCAAAGAGCCCCTTGAAGAAGCCTTTGCTAGGAGCATCAGGTGTGTCCACTGGTAGAAATAAGTCACCCAGCATATCGTGTAAACTTTCACTGCAACATCAAACAAAACAGATATTACAGTGATAAGAACATTGGAAGAAAGAAATTGATGATATCATGTATGGCTGGCCACAACGGCCATTGTCAAATTGGCACAACAGGTGTAATAAGTGTAAGGAAGCAGGTCACTCTTTTCCAATCTCTAGTTTTGATCCAAATCACTTAGGGCCACTACAAACTTTTTATTAGTGGAAATAGAATATTTGATGTAACATGTCTGTGATTTAATCTATTTCTATTCTATTCCCAGTAATGTTTAGCTTCTAACAAATGTTTGATGCTTAAAAATCGATAATATATTTCCCAACAGATATTTGACACAAAATAGTATTGATTTTACGCCATCGAACATTTGTTAAACATTACTGGAAATAAAATGGGATTAGATTAAATAATGAAGGCATGTTTATCAAATATTCTGTATCCAATATTCAGAATCTGTATGGTCACTTACTATGGGCATTTAAGCTGTATTTCTCTGTAATCTACCAAAATCATACACATGTAATATCAGGAAATTTGGGTGCTTCCCTGGCACCATGATTCTTTGTTTTTGATTAACATTTCTAGAGCACACAAAGGAAGGTCTATGCCAATCTTACAATGGCTTGTTTGTGGCTAATGAAACAAGAGAAATCACACATAATATAAACTAATAAAAAAGATCTATTGCAAGTAAAAATGACTTAATATAATAGAGCAAATGTTAATTAGATGCTAAAAATACAAAATTTGTAAACCTGTGCGGAATTTCAAATATATATATATATCTATATATATAGCAAGTGCATGGTTAATGCTAAAATTATACATAATATAAAATAGTAGCAAGAGTGTTAAACATTAGGAAAGAAAGTTTTCTAAGAAAGTTTTCTGGGCGTGAAATATACTTTTAAAATACTCAACATTGAGGCAAAACAAATGATGAGTAGGTCCTGTGTCCTTGCTTGACACTAATATGTAAAGAGATGTTTTGTAGCCCGACTGCTTTAATATCAAATATGTTGGTAGACATAGGTATATTGCTTGAAGACCTTTTTATATTTGGAGGGCTGAGTAATAAATACAAACATGGTATATTAATTGTTGATCACAATGTTTGGGGTTGATCAAAACTCTTTTCTTTTAAATCAAAGTGAAATAAATGTTTAATTTAGATTATTTGTGTGGGAATGTTTTCAAGGTGAAAACTGCCTTAAAATCTCTGATATTTTGAAGTATTTGCAATGGAGCAAGAGATTCCTTGATCAATCCCTTCCAATAAAGGAAAAATAATTCTGGTGAAGGATAAGGAGGATAAGGAACATGAGGATGAAGGAATTGAGGATGAGGAAAAGGAAGAGTACAGGAGAGACAAGAAGGCTGTTTAAGAATGGAATCATCTATTTTAAAGCAAGAACAGTTTTTTTAAAGTTGAGAAAATAATCTTAACAAATCAAATTTTTGTATCTCATTCTTTGGGTGTAAAATTCTCAACAGTGGCTCGTATATGAGTTCACTCAAACTTGAGTTCAAGCCCTAATTGAGTGTATGCACTGTATATGAATGAACTTATTATGAAAGAGTATATTATTATGAAATTGGATTGTTAAAACTAGTTCTCAACTTAGATTGCAACTATAATGCTGAGAATAATGTTCAAATCCATCTTGCAAAAATAGTGTCATCTAACAACTGTTAATGATGGGGTTGCTTACCCCATATGTTAAATACTTTTCAGAAAATATTGTCATCATAACAAAATAGTCTGCAGATACACATGAAGACTTAATAAATAAATAATCTTATTGTGCCATAGACTGTAAAACAAGCTTACTTTGCAAGGAATGAAATATAGTCAATTTTCCAAAGGGCTAAGATCTCAAAATTAATTTGTCAAACCAACAATATTGGTCTCAGTGTTTCCTCATTCAACCTGTAAAAAATTTGGGCTAAGGCGACAAAAAAAAGAAACCCTGTTCTACAGGCGGACGGACCTTTCAAGTAGGGTCGGTTGGTCGGCCTTGTTTCTTTTTCTTTTTTTTTAAATGACCAAAAAATCACCAAAATCTGTAAATAATTTGCAATCTGACAAAATACAAAAAAAAAATTGTTCCTGAAATTTCTAAAATATGGGCCGGCATTCATTTGTACAGGAATTTTTTCCCCCAATTTGTTCAAAATCTGGGTCCGTCGGGCCAGTAGAACAGGGTTTGATTGGATAGTGTGTCTAAAGTAGTGATGAAGTCAGAGTCACATGTGACAAAACTTTGATCACTCACACAGGGACCAGCTGCTTCTGTAAAACTTACTGTGTAAGTTGGCTTACTCACACTGTATTCTATCTATGGGGCTTTCAAATGCACATGTCTGACTCTCATATCAAAAGGGACTGAAATATAACTTAGCAGGTGTTATTAATTCTTGTCAAGTTAACTTGTTTTACAGTATAATTTAACATAATTAATAATGTGCAAATGTGTATCATGAATACACAATAGATGAGAAAATACATATTTATATTAAAATTTGTAAAAAAAAAAGAGATGCAAGGTAAAAAGCACAAAGCAGTTTTGTGTGAACCGGTACTTACAAAGTAACATCCCAAGTGAATAAAAAATATGAAATTGGAAAAAAAGTTATTTTTGTTCAAGAAGATCATAGAGGATACATTAAGAATTTTTATGGCTTATTGATTGTAGTTACTGAACTATTGGCACTAGACACCTTCATTTGTGGAGCTGTATGTTTGTCTGTACTGTATTTATTATGAGTTCCATAGTTTTGTGATATTCTTACAAGTAGTCTAATTCTCATAATATACACCTGATGACATTCTATTAGTTATTCCAGATAATAGAAACCAGGTTCAATTGCTGGCTCTACCAGGGTCCTGGTGGTCGCCTGGCAGGTGCATTTTGAAGCCATCCCTAACAGAGTGCAAGATAGCACTATGGTGCTACTAATGTAATACATCTTTTGCCTAGACACTGCAGAACACCATGAAAGGGTGAAAAACAATAATATATATGTTACCAGATTTAATCCAATTGGGCTTAAGTCAGCAATAATGAAACTGAGATATAGGCAAATATTGAGGAGAAAAAAAACTATAAACTAGAATTACACGGTTCCTAATTAAGGTGGCCCCCACAAAACTATACACCACATGAGGCCACCATATACTATCACAATAGCAAGTTTGAAGTTGATCGGTATGGGCATATAAAAGTATTCAAGAGACCTGGGGATTCAACATCAGTAAGTTTATTTACTGAGCAAGTACAATGTAAGTAATGGTAGCAACTCAATTTTCAAAACTGAGTAGATCAGATTGAGTCACATGTATATAACAGGCCTATACCATAAAACCCCATCTACGAGCATATAAAGTGCTTCTGTTGAAAGCTAAATTATTCCAGGCGCCATTATGAAGTTTGAGCAAATAAATTACAGATCCAAGCATATAAAAACAAGTATTATTGTAAGACCAATCTATTGTATTGGTATATATACGCCTGGTTCGTTAAAGTTAAGCTTTCATCAAAAACCCTATATATGCTTGTAGACGAGGTTTTACAGTATGTTGACATAGTGATGATAGGGGATTTAGCTCACCTTGCTTCCTGGCATATGGTTATCCTTTGTATTTCTGTGGGAGTGCATTGATATATACCTTTACCATTGGAACTGAACTGGAATGTTCGACCAATTCTGAAAAACAAACAACAAAAAATATAGGCAAAGAGATAAAAAAAAGTGTTTCTCAATCTCATTAGGTTTTCAGGCCACCTACACAAAACACAACTTGTTTTTTACACATAAATAAATATTGGGACTTAAAAGTGTAGCTTAATCATTCAAACTGATGGCCATGGCAATGTTGTGAATGCAGCTACATCACAACAGGGAGAGGAGCAAAAAGACTAGTATATGGGACAGTTTAATCAAAACAGTAAGAAGTTTGAACGATAAACACATCAACCATATTTGAATATGTATTGCTTCACCCTAACCGCACCAGGTACTACAAAATACTACTTGATATATGCGCTGTTCGTGCGTGCATCCCATGTGGTGTGATGACGCAATCGCCCTAAGTGATATATAGGCATGGTTTCGCTGGCCAGCGAAGCCCAACAATCGTGGCAAATTTTCGCCAACCCAGTGCTTGGCATGCGAGGGGTTTCGGGTTTGAATCCCACCCAGGGCAAACAACTTCTTTCTTTCTTTTCCCTTTTTATTCCTTCCTTCTTTCCCTTCCCGTCGCCAAAAAGCCAGTAGGCCGTTAGGGTTAAGCATATGTACCACAGAAAATACTATTTCTTATCATAATATGTAATACTCATCAAGTCAAAACAAAATCTTTGATTGAAAAAAATGATTGAGAGAATTTGAGGGACATTAATTTATGGTCTTACCTTAAATCTGTTAGAGGCAGATAATCATGGTCCAGGAGTACTCTAAAGCTGGGCAGACTAAAGGCCATGACGTGACCATTAGCTACATAACACACCAGACATACACTGTCTGTAATATACAAGCAAAAACAAGTTGTTAGTTTGTGGCTATAATATTGTCACTGTTGGAGTTTTTGCATTTTTTTGTCTCGCATTGGGTTTTTTTCCGAACTGGAATATTTTGCTCATATTTATGCTCTCAAAAATGTAATTTCATTTTTGATATGGCTTACATCCATTTTTACAATCATCACATTCACATACATAAAACGTGTACCACATTGTCTTATGCTCTGCTTAAGCAAAGCATTAAGAATGTTTTCTTAATTCAATAGTTACAATATCAGAAATTATTTTACTTTGTATTGAAAGTTTGTTAACAACAAGTATTGAGCAATTGTTTTGTGAAAAATCTTAAAACCTCCATTGCTTTACTCCCGCCACAATTCCTTAGTTTCTAAGCAAAGCAGACTAGATTTCTGTCATTAAAGGGGCATTTTGTGATTCTACCATCCTCTTTTTAGCGTATGGTTCAATAGATTTCCAAAATTTCAGTTGATTCGGACATTTAAAGGAGTATTCCATTATCCTAGCATCCTATTTTAATGACATTTTTCAGTAGATATCCACACAAAAGCTTATTCCCAAAATTAAACTTACTCCCAAAATTTTAGTTATTCTGATTTTGTATTTGCAAGTTATGTATGATTATGTGTATCACACTGCACCATAGACCACTGTTGTAATTTCGTTCTGGTACACCAGAACATAATTCAAATTTGACAATATTTTTGCTTAACAAATTAATCTGCAAGAAATTTGTTCTAAATAAACATTATATAAAAACTTTTTTTGAGAAAAGTGGGGGGGGGGATCTGGCTGTGGATCATGAAATGCCCTTTTAATTTGTGAATTATGCATAATTACATAGGCAATAGGTAATTGTTCAACATATTATAAAGTTTTGAGATATTTTCTTAAAATATCAAGAGAAACCTCAAGAACCACTGAACCAATACTGACATTTTAACTTTTAATTTTTCATGCTGATTCCAAATATGGTCATAGAAATGTTCACTTCTAAAATCTTTTAATATTTAAAGAAAATTTGAAACTTGTTGTCTGCTGTCGACACCCGTGTGCAGAGGGTCATGTTCGGATTAAATAGGCATGGTCCAATTTTTCATGGTCTGTTTTCTATCTGAGATTGAGGCCTCCCATTAAAAAAATATGTTTCCAAATTTTGAGTTGCATTGCTGCAGCGGTTTTGATATGAGAAGCAGAAACGTGTATAACAATGCCCCATAGAATAGTACATACACTTCCGGTGTGGTAACCACAAATCACTACGTTTTTGTTCACGCCATTTAAACAAAACATATCTCAGGCGTGAAATTTCAATGGGGTAATGAGAAAAATGTGAGCTTTCTTCTGATACCAAAATCTCTGTTTTGATGAATAAAATGGGGATGAGACTGTTGATTGGGTCACGGACCTTTAATACTTACTACAAATTTCAATGATATCTGCTCTAACCACATATGATGTCTCCAACCTTCACTCGATAAGTACATGTTTGTGATGGTAGTGATATTACCTGATAACCATAGAAGCATAACATAAGTACAATATTATTTCAAATTATACTATGAACATTGTAGTTTAAAAATAAAAAACACAAGGTAAAACACCAGTTATGTAATATGAATTACAAGTTACAGGAATTATATAAAACTAGAGCGGTTCTCGGCTTGCGCGGTTCTCGACGCAAAGCGTCGCCACAATGCCTCCACCTTGAGGCATATCATGTTGAATGTACCCAACCAAGTTTCATGCCCATACAACGGTTTTGAGTAATTTTACTTTAAATTTAACTTTAAATGTTGACTGTATCCACCAAGTTTCATGCCCATGCGACAGTTTTAAGTTATTTGAACTCAGATGACCCCGGATGACCCCAAAATGACCGTCCAAGAATGTGACCCTAAATGTTGACTGTACCCACCAAGTTTCATGCCCATACGACAGTTTTAAGTTATTTGACCTCAGATGACCCCTGGGTGACCCCGGATGACCCCAAAATGACCGTCCAAGAATTTGACTCTAAATGTTGACTGTACCCACCAAGTTTCATGCCCATACAACAGTTTTAAGTTATTTGACCTCAGATGACCCCTGGGTGACCCTGGATGACCCCAAAATGACCGTCCAAGAATTTGACTCTAAATGTTGACTGTACCCACTAAGTTTCATACCCATACAACAGTTTTAAGTTATTTGACCTCAGATGACCTCTGTGTGACCCCAGATGACCCCAAAATGACCTTAAAAAAATTGGTTCTAAATGTTTACAGTACCCACCAAGGTTCATGCCCATACGACGGTTTTTGCTAATTTGACCTCAGATGACCCCTAGATGACCTTGGGTGACCTTGACCCACTAACCAAACCTACTGGAATTTGAAGACCGCCAACGACCATCCCTCCACCAAATTGTATCACTGTACACCAAGGTTCATGCCCATACGGCGGTTTTTGCTAATTTGACCTCAGATGACCCCTAGATGACCTTGGGTGACCTTGACCCACTAACCAAACCTACTGGCATTTGTAGACCTCCATCTACCATCCCTCCACCAAATTGCATCACTGTACATGTTACCAGTTACGAGAAATTGCACCCGCAAGCTCGGACGGACGGACGGACGGACAGATGGACGGACGGACGGACAACCAGGAAACATAATACCTCCGGTGGAGGCATAGTGGAGGCATAACAAAACAAAATATAAATATAGAGGCATTTGTAGGATTGCATATTCAAATGATTTGCACACCATTATGTGTATGTGCACCACAGAATTAGAGAAGGAGAACCGGGACTCAACCGCTATCTTGATACAGCCATGGAGCAAAAATTGGGGGTATTCGGTTTTCGTTCGTCTCCGTGCACCGTCGGCAAGGACCCGAATACCCCAATTTTCTCCCATAGCTGAAAGGAGGCACCGACACACATAAAATCACCCTCCCTGTTTATAATATGTGGATCCTGGGTTTCTGAGTACCAGAAGTCACTTTCACCAAAATTCCTTCCCACAATACAATATGGATTAACCTCCCAAGCTGTATGCGTATTGCATAACAAAGGAGTTGGATTAATTCCGAGCTGAAATTATTACCTTGTGGAAGGGAATTTCAGTTAAACCGACTTCAGGTAGTAGAGAAACCCAGAATATTGGGGACATCCAATGCATATAAAAAAACGCAATCTTTATTCATTTTGAACAATTGAAGATATGAACTTCGCTATGGTCCATGTCCCTCGATGTTGCGCCACAAGCGTTCCAACAAACCGTCCTTATACAAGTGTGTATACGCTCTGCACGATTAACTTTACATGCAGGATTAGATACTGCAAACTTCATACGTACATCACTACCGAACGGTTTATGCCATTTTTGATCTAGTAACCAAGAACCTTGAACCAAGTGAGGATGTAAAAAAACACTACTATCCAACTGAGGACACACATTCCTGCAGTGAATCGACATACCGGGGATATACACACTATGAGATGGTACTATCCAAGGTGGTACACACCCTATATCGCCAAGAGAGGACATGCTCTAAATAGCATTTTTGCATCATTTTCATCATCCTGGCCCTATCAAGACCATGGACAGTCCATGTTTAGGTGGGTGTCCATGGTTGGAGGTGTGTTATATGGCCTCGTTTGGCAGTGAACACCTACTCACACCCAAATTCATATTCCCCCACAACTTTGGACCCATGGATTTTACACTAGCAACTAAGCACTTTAAAACTGTGTTACTCCACTATTGAATCCGTGGACTTTCATACACAAATCTGACGATCAACTGGCACTTACTCACGCCAAGGTAGTAAAATCTCACGCATTGTCAAAATATTGTTGGACAATTTTTTTGGTCCCTATACCTCCACCCACTTTTTAAAGATTCTTGAGCACCCTGGTGAAAAAGGGGTCAGGAATACCAATTTTACTCGGCCAAAATATTTCGGTGTCGGTACATCCCTGTTCAACAATATCTCACTCCAAGCAATTCCCAAAAGTTGACAGCCTTGCATTATACCTCGAATGGGTTAAATTCTTTCTCAAGGGGTGCATTCCTCTGGAATAGCTCTTGTAACCGTCAAAATCCAATAGTGTTTCATGTCTGTGTGTTTTTATGAGCTTAAATTCATATAAAAGGCCTCAGTTATGTGAGAAAAAAGATACATGCACGCTTTTATAGGGACCGTTGATGTCAGGGTTTTAAAAAATGGATATATTGGCTACTCAATATCGATAAAAATCGATAAATCAATTTTCCTCCCAATTTTACATTCATCCATAAATTAATTATGAAATAATGCTTCATGCAATTTGGATTCACAAATGCACCAGCCACCTTTCAGCGACTTATGGGGCACTATGCCATTTTGACGGTCCTTAATGCACGCACACCCCAATTTTGTCCAATGCAAACTTTTTCCATCTCCGTATAATCAACTTACCTTGGCTTCCTTTTCCGAACAGATGACGACAAACTGTCGATCAGCAATCTCTGTGGAAGAGGAAGGAGACATTCGACTACGTTGCAGAGCTGTTGATTCTGTAAACACCATTGGCAGACAGGCAGGCAGGCAGGAAGACACACGTCACCAAACAAAACGGAACAACAATGGGGTAAAATGGGTTAGCAGGGACAAGGTGAGTGAGTGTAGCTTGCTGCATGGTTGGTTAACCCTATGAGAACTACCTGCCGATTGGCCAAAAAGAAGTTTTCATTATCAATTGGACCAATCAGCAACATTGTTAAAATAATTTCACCACACAAAAAAATTGGGGTGAATTATTTGCAAAGCTCCATTCTGATTGGTGATTAAAGTGAAGATTTCATGTAATTGACCAATCAGAGGCAATGTTAGATCGGCAGGTAGTCCTCAGGGGGTTAAATTGCTGGGGTAACAGGGCTTGAGTTTTATGGCGAGTTATTTGTAACTCTCCTAAATGCAACTCCTTAGGAGTGCAATTCATAGATCTTATTATGCATAATTGGTAATGATTTCCAAATAGGTCTTCCAGAAATCTTCCATACCTCGCCAGGAGAGAGAGATCAGTAGCTATCATGAATTTTTATAACTCAAGCCCTGGGATAGATGCAGTTGACTTATAATGGTAGGACTGGTGGGTGCTGTGTGTTCATGCAGGGCTGTATCTTAACAACTGCCCTCAACTTTGCTGTCGGGTAGGTAACAACATTTCAAAATTATCTGACTGTTGTCTGACAGGTAAGAGCACTCCAAATGTTGTCCAGTATTATTTATTTATTATATTACGCAAAATTGTCATCAAAAATGTCAACACATAGCCTTCCTGGAGCACTAGGGTTATGGTTAAGGTTAATGCTCCTGGATTTAAGGTTAGGATTAGATCTGGTGCTCCAGGAGCGCTATGTGTTGATGATATCTCAATTTTGCGTACTATTATAAGACCAGTGCTTTTCTTGACTGTTAATATCAAGAATATAAGATACAGCCCTGTTTACATATAGGTTAGGGGCTATAAACAGCCAGGGGCACCAAACTGGTATGATGAAATGATCTATATTGGACTATTCCGGTTAAAGTCCATACACCCCTATGGAAGACATCACCTTAATCGCTAGCACAAGAAGAGTTTACTTTCAAATGGAGTCATCCATGCAGGTAACTCAATTTGAAATACATACTCCCTGCGTGAAAGATTAAGTCTTCCATGGGTGTATATGTTCGCATAGAGAAAAAACACAAATTTTAGACAAAAAATGCGAGATGGCAACTGTAAAATGCGAGAAAAAGCGAAAAATCAAAAATCAAATCAAATCAAATCAAATACTGCCCTCTATTTCACCATTGCATTGCTTGAGCAGAACAAATGCAGACGAGTGACTAAAAATACACAAATATTTCCTCTTAAATCAGCTTAAAATGTAAATAAAGAATATCACTTGTTATGTTGCATGGATGTGCCAGAAAATGGATCGTTTTTGCAAATTCAGGCTTGAAAATCAGGTCAAACTTAAGCTTTTTTAGTTACAATGGTTGTCGAATTCTGCCACCGCGCGCCACAGAAATAGATTTTTGCGATAGAAATGAATCTTTTAAAAGCGAGAAAAGCACTTAAAAGCGAGATTCACAGCAAGAAAAGGGAGATTGCATTTTCTCTCTAAGCCTAGGTATATGGATTTCAACTGGAATTTCCCATTACTATAACCAATGGTGGTACCATAGGGTAATAGTTTTATTACATCTAACCTCATATTTTCAACTTGCTTTATAAAATGGTGTGTATTTTACACCCAATAATGCAAAATATTTAGGGTTTAAAAAAAATACTAATATAGTACCTCTAGTTTCTGAGAATTTGTAACAGAGAAACACAAGGTACCGTATTGTTTGTAATAAACGCCCCGGGGGCGTTGCATTTTTCCAAAATGGGGGCGTTTATTGGAAGTGAATTGTCAGTGAAAAAAGCTTAAAAATCGGGTTCAATTTCCCGATGGTGCTCCTATTAAAAGGAGGGATTCACGACTATACATGATGGCGGCGCCCACGGAAAATGATATTTTTGTGGGAAATACAACAAAATTACTCCTGTAAGTGCATGGAATTAGTGAAATTCTACCATAATTAGGCAATGAAATGGATGGGAGTTGAGTCATAATATGTTTTGTCCATTCAATATAGCGATCGTGACTGACATGGCTGATGCAAGTTTTAAGCTTACCTACACGATATGGCATCGAAATGTTTGCATTTTTGTCAATTTTTCACAGAAGAATTGGAGGGGGGCATTTATTAGAGGGGGAGCGTTTATTACAAACAATATGGTACTTGAATTCAAGCATGAATTAGAAAGGTTAATGTACGAATGGATGACTTCATTGGGGTTTAAATTAGTCGGGATTCTTCAGATTCATTAATAATTGTTCTGTAAGTGATGCATGAATGGTGCGATGTCAATTTTAATTATTTTACAAATTAATATTCTTGACCATTTTCTATGCTGCAATAAGCTGTATACTTCCAGTTTATGGGTATTCGCACAGATACGCCATCTTGCTACCAAAACGAAGTTCTCCTTGCAAATGCATGCCCAAAATGTGCATTTTTGTTTTTCGGGCTTTTCTACCAACGAGCCAGAAGGCCTTTGCAACACGTAGGCAGTAATAAAAGCATGCCTTTCACAGGCGTATGCACACACTTTGTGGGTAGAACCTCGTTTTTAGATGACCGTGCGATCAGCGAATACAATCTTTTTGCACATAACAAAATACAAAAGACGGTCTGTATAAAGTTCTTGTTTTTAGGTCACATATTAGTACCACCACTGTATACTGTCAACTGCATGGATTTTAGTTAATATTAATGATGTACTAAGGTACAATTACTACTTATGTGATCAAGTGAGGTCAAAGGTCATGACCTGGTTGGCTGGCAGGGGTCAAGTGGTTCAATAGCATGATGACTTTGTCAGTAGGGAGGTAAGGTTGTGATGTACATACAATTGTTTTGCTAGTGATGAGCATGATTTGCATAATGCTTAACAAGATTATGTGAAATGCATTGTGTTAATAGTGATACTAGTGCATCAATGCTTTCCGACCCTTCCAAGCTTGTCAAAGTTGTTGGGACACATATGGTCAAGTTGAGCTATATTATGGCCAAAATGCTGCTTTCTTTGGCACCAACTAAACCCTCCCCTACCCCCACCAATCAATGTTGGGTGCACATAAGTAACATTGTAGGATTCAACATTGATCAGGAAATGGGGTGGGGCTCATTTACATTATCCTATTTAAAGTGTCCAACCCTTTTTGATGAGCGTTGTAGAGCTGGGACGATGCAAGTTAGTTACAAATGAATCCCAAACTATTGTTGTTATTCTCCTTGTTATGATTAATTGCACATAAAATTGTGATTTTATTTGTTAAAATATTAGTTTTAGTGATCAAAGGCCTCATTCACTCTGCCATGTTCAGCCCTTAGAAGCAAATATATTCCAGATATCTGCGAATCAACAGCTCTTATAAGTTCACCTATAAAAGTCCTACTTCATTGGACTAAGTTCTGTTGAATGTAATCCTTTTTGCTGAACACAAACCAATATGTATTTCAGAGTAACCAGAACTGAAGAACCACCAAGTTCATTTCTTACTCAAAAAGTATACAATTTTAAACTACTGATCACTGAAACATTATTGTGTCTAGCATGTGATTGATAACTTGTACTGTATGCAATGTACTGTGTGTAAGTTGTAAGGATAGATAGGCACACTCATGCTGCATGTTATCAGTGTAACAGGTATCTAAATCTGCACTGATTCCCATTCACAGCAGTTATAAATCAGAGTAGGAACTTTGAGGTGCCAGCTCCGTATATTTTACTGTTACTCACAATTTAATAGATCTTATTTAAAATCAAGCTCAAGATTCTTAGTTATTAAACAAGCCCAAGATGGTAAATCTTAGTTATTTGTAAACAAAAACATGTCTCAAAAGACAAGTGGAAACTTGTCTAACTTGCATACCAAGATAATGGCTTAGCGGCACAAGGACCTATATCCATTAGCTGCTGCATGTATCATTGCCTGTGCATTGACTCATGCATATCACAGCAATCATACATATAGCAGCTATTACACTTTGTTCCGATCAAAGACTCGGCTTTGTGATGTACCTACCTTCATCAAATCTTGTTAATTCACAATAATTGTATATAATAATGCTATAATGTTTGTATGAGATTGATGAAAAATAACGATTGATTGATTGATTGATTGATTGAAGAGAGACTCATGACATTGAATTGATATTTAGTTGCAAGCACGATTGAGCGTTGCACCTATAGCAAGTGCTTTTTGCATTTGTAGATTTACGTGACCTGTTTGGGACAAAGAATAAACATGTTTCTGCCACTGAGCCTTAACAGTGTTCTCATCACTAAAGAAATTCTAAATATTCTGATCAAAAATCAACTTTGAATTGTATTATCTGTTTATAAAAATCAAGTGATTTGCTGATTCCTGAATTTCTAGACTTGACAATAGTGAATCATGGGTAATCAGCAGGCAGGGTTGTGGTCATGCATGCTTGATTGATTCAATCAATTGTATCTTACTTTGATTGATTGCTTGCTTGATTCAATCAATCAATCAATCATATCTTAGTGTGATTGATTTATTCAAACATACGAATCTTACTTTGATTGACTAAATCAATCAATTGTATCTTACTTTGATTGATTGATTCAATCAATCATATCTTACTTTGATTGATTGCTTGATTCAATCAATCGTATATTACTTTGATTGATTGCTTGATTCAATCAATAATATCTTACTTTGATCGATTGCTTGATTAAATCAATCATACCTTACTTTGATCAATTGCTTGATTCAATCAATCATATCTTACTTTGATTGATTGCTTGATTCAACCAATCATATCTTACTTTTATCCTTTGTATCCCTTGTATCTCTGTTCATATCTTTCCAGGCATCAAATGTTGGCTGGATGAGGGAACCATTGCAATCCAGGAACCCCATGGATAGGATACTACCCTTTAATCTCAGTACAGTACCTGTAACAATCAAATACAAACATTGAAATCAAATTGGAAATAAGGTCCGTATGCACAAAAGAGTTAGACCGGGTCTAAAGTTAGACCTGGTCTAAGTGGAATTTAGTTCCATTAGGAATGGTCCTTTTACTATTATTTCCTTCCAAAAGTAGCTAGCAAATTCTAAAGATTTTAATGCAAAGTTCAAAAATAATACAAAATAAGCAAATGTAAAGGAAAATACCCTTTCTCCTGAGATTAAATTCCACTTAGACCAGGTCTAACTTTAGACCCAGTCTAAACTCTTTTGTGCATACGGACCTTATTTACAGTACACAAAACATGCAATCAGGAATGTTAACATTTTAATACAGCTGTGTATGTCTGTGTGTGTCTCAGTTGTAATGCATGAAAATGTGGCTTGCTTACACTAGCAAATCATAATACAGAAAAATGTAATTGGGTGATACCAAAAAAACCCACCAATCAATTATCAATAGTCAAGAGTAACTAGGCTGACGCAGGTTTTAACATGTTCCATTGAAATACAAATATTTAAAAAAATTGCTTTAAAAAAAACCCCAGAAGTTTGTAGGTTGGAAGAGATCTTAAGGGATACTATTCAACAAGGCACATGCATTTTCATAATTCAGGCTCTTTGTTATTAAATTCATTTGTGACATGATCAAGGGAAATGAGTCGGATGTCGCTAACATTGATTTTGAGATATTGGCAAAGAAAGCGTTAAAATTCTTATGTTTTCTATTGTTTTTAGCAATTGATAAAGTGACGTAAATTCGCAAAGAAAAGTTGTATCAACACAGGGTTTTCAGTTTCTAAAAGCTCTGAATGTCTTCTTTAGAAACAAATGTTAAACTCATTTTCGACCAGGGTCGACATGTGACTCATCCCTCTTGATCATGTCACATTTTTTATTTTCAGCCTTTTCTCCTGATATTTTCCAATATCATGCCTGTTTGCCTGTACATAATTCATTTCCAAATTTAGGGATTAGCCACATGTCAATACCCCATACAAAATCTACTCACCGCTGGGTGTGACAATAACTGGTTGTGTCATTCTCTGCTCACTCGGTGGTGGCATGTTAAGAACTATTACCAACACAGATCCTAACGTGGTTCCTATCCAAATGCATGGTGATGTTACAGATTCTGATGGTGGCAAAGGAAAAATTATCATCATTATTTTATTGCATATGTTTGTAATGTAGCCTGATTGGTGCTAGTTTCTTAATTCTTTGTACTGCTCAAAAATGTGATAAGCAAATGCTGCTTTAGCATTGTTTGTGTTGTCAATTTTTAGATATGTCATTCCATTTTCAAATGGAATAGGCTGATGTGAAGGACGACAAATATTTCAGAACTTAAGTGGTTTTTTAAAAAAATAATCTAATATAGAAACACCAGGCTACATTTTGATTGTTAGAGGGCTATGACCTGTTGGACACTCCACTTGCTCCTCAACACACTTGTAAAGTGTGCTGAGGCTTGTGGATCAACATGTAGGCGTTGTGCCTGTGTGTAGCGCACTATACATCACTGTATGTTTCAGTGCAACAGAACAGTAACTGGATTTAGATGAAGTTTCATAAACTATCATTAAAAAACCTTGAGGGATTTAAATCAAAACATTCTTCCAAATCAAGTCAAGTTACTCCAGATCCAGTCACTGGCCAAATTCATCTGAACATAATAAACACACATTGTTGTTTTAAGCTCCCATTCAACAAAAACTTTGTTATTTCCCATTTTCTGGCAATGATATGTAGCACAATATGCAGCAATATTAAATGAGTAATGTTATATGTTATTTAACCCCTAACACAACACAAAATAACACAACAATTTAAGTACACTAGGTTTAATGATCCCATACGTCCATAAATATGCTTGTATTTTTACGCATATTTCCATCATATTTATTCTCCTCCATCTAGTAAGCATAAAAAGGCATTTAGGCTAATGTGTTGATTTCTCAGGAACATTTTGCAATAACTATTGCGATATATGCTACATACAACATGAAAGATAATTGGACCAAATTCTCTGTGCGACATGACTATTGTTTCTATTGTAGACATACATTTACTCCTTCTTAGCAGAAACATGGACCAAAAAAGAAACATATAACAAAGAATCTTCTCATTAGAACATATATCTTAAAAGCTCTTATATCATATAGGAAGCGATAGCTAATACATGTACATGTAGCATTATCACAGTAAGTATTATCTCAGTAAGGGGCAAAAGTTTTTTTTTTAAATAAAAAAGAGATCAACACATTTTGACCATACTTTTTTGAAATATCTGTTACATTTAGTATACCAACATCTACATCCATATATCTGCAAATCTATAGAACAGCCTACGACAGTTTTGAAGAACCTGTAATTACATAATGGAGACAAGGCTTAGCCAAACTTTGCCTAACTTAAGCTAATAGCCTCTGACTTGAGCCTATAAACTTAGCCTAGGCACGATTACAGAAAGCAATTTGATGTATTAGCTTGTTGTAACCAGACGTAGCCTAGCCTTGAATAGCTTAGTGTACCTGATACCCTTGGTTAGGTTGGATAGGGTTATGCTTGGTTAGAATGCATTAGGTTAGGCAAGGTTAGGTTAGGATAGGCAAGGTTAGGTTAGGTTAGATCAGGTTTTGGACCCTTTCCCTAACATTATTTAAGGAGAGACTGTACCTTACTCTTTCAAACATTAAGTCTCATAAGTTTTATTTACCAGGTCTATATTTTATTATGATATGACATTGGCCACTGATATATAAGGCAAGAACTGTGGTATTTAGTAACAACATCTTCTGGTTACACTTCTCTCTGTTGATATTGATTATATATGATTGGGGTGCATGTCATGTCATGTCATCATACTTTGTTTGTTAAATGTCCCAACATGATTTAGCCCACCACCACACTGCATAATGAATCTTCAATTCTTTACCTCAAATTGATGTAAAAGTGAGGTAAAAAGCACATGATTTACACACAAAAACACCCCTACATGTAACTCTCGCAAAATGAGGACATGACATGTGAACCTGCAATGTACTATCCCAATGTGGACACACATTGAAGTTACTGTCACACATTATGTGGGATTGTCATATCCAACCAAGACACCAAAGGCTAAGTGCAACAAAGACCTATCTCCATTATATCCCCCTGGGCAATGTTATGATTTATATGTTCCATTTATACACAACCAAAAGGAGTTAATGGAGATGTGTCTTTGTTGCACTGAACTATCAACATGTCCATTACACCCTCCCAAAACAAGACATGCACTGTATCCTCATTTTGCTGTGTGCCCATGGGTGAACAATACACTCACATCGAACTACAATTTTACTTCCCATGAACCAGCTTATCCATACACTTAATCTGTGCTTCCCATGTACACCCCTGATTGATAATGATGACATTGAGTATCCCAGCATGACAACATCGTTATGACAAAGAATACCATAGTATATGGGGGAGGGTAACATAATATATCATTTTTATGAGAATGCGACCAATCCTATACTTTCCCACTTTCGATGTTATGATAAATATATTTCATATGTCTATGTGTGTATTTTGTGCAATATGGTGTACAATGTTATATTTGACAGCAGAGGGGGAATGCAGGTGAACATGCACTTGATGTGTGTGCAGGATGTGTTCACTGGCCATTGTGTAGTGGCATAGCATCATAGGGGCATGTGCCCCCAATCAATTTGAAAATTTAGAAAATCCCATAGGAAAATTGCCGAAAAATGGCTTGTGCGACATGTGCCCCCAATCCGACCCGGTGGCCCCCAATAGGATGGCTCACGCTATGCCACTGCCATTGTGCAAGTTTGGATGTGATATTATATGCCCATGCATATTCATGTATGATAAATGCCATGTAGATGTCACAATTATGAAATGCTTTGTAGTATTTGGTCCCCCTACCCCACAAACTTGTGCTCCCCCCTCCCAACCCCCGAACAAAAAATCCCATAAAATCCCAATCTCACTTTACTCTCGGCCCACCTGGAAAACCACAGGTATTTTTAAGTCTTAAAGCAGTCTTCATTGGCTGGGCATGCTAGCTCAAAGACTGCCTGTAATTGATTGAAAAGAGGGTAAAACAATTCTTGCAATATAGGGGGCCTATGTCTCCAGAACATGTTAGATATGTAGTAACAGTGATTTTCAAAAAACAAACCTCCAAAAGAACATTTTAAGTATGAAAAAGCTAAATTAAGAAATCGGGTTATTTGATCTGAGTGCATCAAGAAATACACAGCTATATTTTGCATTACATATATCCAAGGACTTTGATCCCCTATTGTTTTTGCAGTCAGTTCTGTTGAGCTTCATGTTATTTATTTCTTTTTCATTTGCACAGAAATGCAAATGTCTTTGACGATATTTTAAATCCCCAAATCATTCTTTTCTCATTCCAAAATAATGTTTCAATTGATGACCCCCTTCCTTGGGTCTATCCAACAAAACCCTGATTAATGTTAGTATGTTTGAAATTCCAATAATATAAAATAATTGATTAAATAAACAAGCAGTGTGAGTTATTGAAATGTATAAAAAAATTCATGCTGTGAATTAAGCATTTCATTCATGCTGTTGTATGTTGAAAATGTGTCCGTATTCTCAAAGGTTAAGCTCAATTGAGTGCAATTGTTGCCAAAACAATTATTGCAAGAGAGAAAGAGGATAAATAGCTTATAAATAGTAGAAGTATGTGGCATCCTGATTGGTTGATTAAATCAGACCATGAAATATTGGCCTCTCATTGGCTGACCAAGCATAATTTAGAAGTATGTGGCATCCTGATTGGTTGATACAATCAGATCATAAAAAAATAATGGCCTCTCATTGGTTGATCAGTGATCAAGCATAATTTGTCATACTGTGATGTGAGCAATAGGTTTGTGGTGAATTAGAATAAACTAGTGCTTTGAGAATACAGGCAGTGACCACTGTGAGAGAAATGAGTAGTGTAAACACATAAAAAAATATTCATTATCTTTTTGGAATATCATCAGTTCAAAGCACACCCAAGTATTTTGTACTGTGTGGAATGTTCATTTTCCACTCGAACAAACTCAAATGTGCATGATTCATTTCTCCAACACTGATCACAAACAAATTGGAAATAAAGAAAAAAGTTATGTGCAGTGTTAATTGTACTTAAAATTAAAAAATATTTTGAAAGGTTAACTGAAGTCCATGCTGGTGTTATTAATCTCAATAATGAGTGCAGTTTATGTCATTAATCATGTATGCAAGTAGTATGAAACGTATGCAGAAAGAAACAATTCAAATTCATATTTACCACATATCATTTTTTAAATCAAATAGAAATTTTGTTCAATTTTTTTAACTACCAACTACATTTTATTTAACAAACATGTCTCATACCTTTCCATGTGCAGGTTATGAACCAATTTGTTACTTTTTTAAAAAAGAATTTGCATTTTGTAATGCTTTCAATACATTACATTTGAATCATTGTATTTCTGTCAAATATATTGAGGAACAGGCATAATTTTCGGTGTTAAGGCCCCTTGAAGCACGGTGTGATATGATCATGTACCATGTTAGTATCTATTCAAACAAAATCAAATTAATTAACAAGTGGTTCAAAATATCCCATGATTATTAGCAACAAAAATCTCTCAATATTTAGCAGTAGTGGCGGAAGCATTAAAATTTAGGGAGACGAGCATATTTCATTACAATTTGCCATTGCATGTAAAGTGCGCAACAATTTCCAATTTTGGCCCAAAGCACAGAATTTTTACAGGTTAAAAAGAAAGATGCATGGGGTAATTACTGCTTTATTTTTAATTCAATTGGGATTTTTAGTGGGGGGACAACCCCTATGGAAATATTTAGGGGGGAACATGCCCCACCCCCAGCTTCCGCCACCTATGATATTTAGTACACCAGTAGGAGAAACAGCACACAAGTTTCCCACCATGTTTTCTTTCTTCATATTGTAAAATCTACATATTCTGACTGATCCAGTCAGAAATGAGTGATGTAATTGAACACAAGAAAAATAAGCACTTGTGGAATGTGGGCATTATTCAGATATTTTGTATAAGTTTTTTCAAACATATGACTATTTTTTTTATTATATGCATGAAGACAAAGATTTGGAACTAGGCAAAAGGTCAAATGGCATATAAATGTTCCATGAACAAATTCCTACAGTTATGTGATTTGGCAAAGAGGGTACCTATAAATTATAATCCCCACAAGAGCCTCACTTCATTGTGTTCAATCGCAATCCTTTGTTCTTCAATATTGAGCACTATTAATCGAACTTTTTGGTAAATCCCATCATTCCTTGAATTTAGACCCAGGAGATAATGTCATTTGAGATCACGCCGATGCGCTCATAGTTTAGCGAACATCGTTACTGCACATTGCAAGTCGGTGTGATGCCATGCAAATAACAACATCTCTGGTATAACCGCAAGGAATTATGGGATTTACAGAAAAGGTCAATTTCATATGAACTTAGATCAGGGTATCAGGATCGCCAAAATTTCAGCCCAAATTGCGGGTTAAACCAACCAAAGTCACCCTTTTTTTTTCTTAACCATTGATTTCTATGGGACATGAAACAACCCGAAGTAGCATGTCGAAATGTCGCCCAATTTTTTATCAACCATTGGTTTTTATGGGATAGGAAATTTAAAAGTCGCAGGGAACATGTTCAAAAGTCACTCAATTGGGCTACCAAAACTGTAGGTTTGGCAACCCTGGTGAAGATGAATATCTGCAATAAGTATCCGCATGGTATGTTAGATTAATAATATTATCTGCAAGGTGTTAATATATGCATAATGCGAAATATCATAGAAAAGCAATCATTACATAACCATCATACTTGACTTGATCGAATCGGCCGATAAACTTCTTGTCAGCTTGCCAATCATCCCTGTTAACATGTAACCATGGTAACACATGCATAGTAAATACTTACACAACAAGAGACTCAATAAAGAGAAGGAGCATCAGAATACAGCTCACTTAAGAGAGCAGAGAAATTTGTTCTACGACAAAGTTAGATCCCAGTAACCATGACGATCACGGTTGCTATGAATACGTACACAACACTAAAACTGGCAGTAGAGATATATCGTCACGTTCCAGATTTGCATGCCTAGTCAGCTTCAGTAAAAATCCACTTAAATTAGATTTAGTCCCAATCTGGCAACAGGTTTTGTATATGTTAGCTTTATTGTGAAAATCAAATGATTTGCTGATGAAAATCAAATTTATTACAAAATATCTCAAATAAGGGAAACCAACAAATTAAATGAAAATGAGTACAATATTTCGAAAATTAAAACATCCCATTATATAATTTATATTTTTTAATAAGAATCAGTGAGTATGCACACTTGATTCAGTGATTACAGTATTAAAGAATCTAAATTTGATGTGCAAAGAAAATGAGGTACTAAACTACAGCTTAATTCTTCACACATTCAGATAAATTTTAATCTTTTCAATTACTTTAAACCCTTTCCACTCAAATCAGTGGGTAACTTCTTTTTGCACACAGTGTATTGCTTGCCATTATAAGCTTACCATAATATTGAACCCTTCAAATAATATTATTTCACTATCTCACTTACATCCCCACCATTGACACAAATAGAGCAATTACAAGGTATGTTGCCAGATTGAAGTCAACCTAATTTTAGGGATTTTTTAAACTACACCAACATTACCCACTCCTCTTACCTGCGGTTTCAATTGAGCATTCTTTGCGGACCACAGGCATTGCTACTGGCAATGCAACTGCAGCGACTGCAGTACTAACGGCTAATGAAAATATATCAAACCAAATCCATGTCAACATAACACTAAAATTAGAGTTCTTTACTTAGTCGTCTTTAAATCTGACATATGCACAAGCAAGTACTATGCTGGCAACTGCAACTATCTTGCATTCCACATTTTATTGTGTATTTAACAATCACATTTTGGGCAAACATGTACTAGTTCCTAACGATATTGTCACTTGAGATGGAAAAACAGAAATTAAGACAAAAATCTTTTAATTCTGACAAATGCACAAGCAAGTACTATGCTGGCAACTATCTTGCATTCCACATTTCATTGTGTATTTAACAATCACATTTTGGGCAAACATGTAGTACTAGTTCCTAAAGATATTGTCACTTGAGATGGAAAAACAGAAATTAAGACAAAAGTCTTTTAATTCTGACATATGCACAAGCAAGTACTAATGCTGGCAACTATCTTGCATTTCTACATTTGATTGTGTATTTAACAATCACATTTTGGGCAAACATGTACTAGTACTAGTTCCTAAAAATATTTGTCACTTAAAATTTAAAAAAAGAAAGGAAATTAGGTCAAAAGATACAAAAATTTACTATCATTACTGCAGTTTTTTCTGTAGACTCCATATACTACTAGATGAAACAAACCAAAATTTATTTAAGCAACATAGTTAATAAATCATAAATGTTTAGAAAAATAAACAAACATGTGAGCGTGCAACTCTCATCAGCGAAGTCTGTGTGAATTAGCCGACTGCTCATAGTTACAATGCACTAAAAAGCCACAGATCTGTCAAACCATGACAGAACATGTGAGACAGGCATCTGGCTATTTCATTTAATATCCACACTGCCCCTGTGGATGATTGTGAAAATATCTTCCACACGTGGAGTATGAATTTCAAATGGAATGAATGCATTAGGCAGCTCCATTTCATACACCCTCTAAGAAAGATTCAACCTGAATCTTCCACAGAGGGAGGGCGAGTTTCAAATGGAGGTGCCTAATGTGTTCATTCCATTTGAAATTCATACTATCCCTGTGGAAGATATGTCTAAAATCTTCCACAGGGGTAGTGTGGATTCTAAATAGAACAGCCCATTATTTTTGGAAATTTGAAAATAGATGAACCATGCCAAAGATATCAGTGCAAATTATGTTTTAGTATGCTCTTCTGATAACCTATATTTTCAACAACATCTGCCTCAAAACAAAAACATAAGCAAATAAACAAACAAGAAATCTTGTGATTTCAAAATGAAATAAATAAAATTAACTGAATTGAGAGAGAAAGTGAACTGATTTGAGATGTGCTGCCACTTACCAGACACGTGAGTAGGAGTCAAAGCAGGTGCTGGGTGAAGTAAAGGTGTCGTGTTTTAATTTCTTTTACTCAATCAATCAATCATACATTCATTCAATCATACATTCAATCAATCAATTAGCCAAGAAACCAATCGATAGTTGGAAACTTTATTAACAAGCATACATCATTCACTTTGACCATTGTATCTTCAGTGTCTAATACTGTCTATACATAGTTCTAAAACAAAGAAATGTTTCTCTGCAAACAGAATCAATCAATTAATCAATCGACTGATCAATCACAATCAATCAATTAACACAACCGATAATTACAACCTGGATTATTATAGGCATACATCCATCCTCAATCATGCCATCTAAAATTCCTACAAAAGGTTCTACAGCAACAACAATTTGCTGCAACAGTTATCTTAAGAATTTAGCTACAATGCATGCTTATTGCAAACAAATAATGCATCTGTTGCCGCCACTTAACTGTCTAATGACGCTTGCAACCAGTACCTGGAATATCTACTTAAAATGGAAACCTAACCATCAGAACCTAGAATTTACCTAAAATTCATTATCTATGTACATTATCAAACCAACTAATCATGCATACCTGCTAATGCCCAACTGCAAAAAAGAAGTTCTTTTGCATTCACTAAAATTTCAAGGAAAATGTGAGAACTGATCAGTTGCAAAAGAATGCAAATGGGCTATATCTGTTGAAATCCATCCACCCCCTATGGAAGACATGACCTTAATTTCCCAAACAGGGAGTGTAGATTTCAAATGGAATGACCTATTCAAGTAACCCCATTTGAAATTCACACTCCCTGTGTGGAAGATTAAGGTCAAGTTTTCCACAGGGTGTACGGAGTTAAACTGGAATAGCCAAAAACCGCTTCTCTGTATTTTCACAGCCCTTGATAAAACCCATCTATTACTTCACATTTGATAATATAATAATGTGACGTAATTAAACCAAATGAGTTGCTTGTAGCTAAAACTCCTTTATCCAAATGAAATCAGGCAGTTAGTTGCCATACCCTTACAGTTCTTACAAATCAAGAATAATTATGCACCACTGGGCTATTCAATTTAAAATCCACCCCCCCCCCCCTGGAAGATTTTGGAAATATCTTCCACAGAGGGAGTGTGAATTTTAAATGGAATTAACACATTAGCAGCTCCATTTGAAACTCACTCTCCCTCAGGGGAAGATTCATGTTGAATCAGAGGGTGTATGAAATTGAAACGGAACTGCCTAATAAGGTCGTTCCGTTTGAAATTCATACTACCCCCGTGGAAGATATTTCCAAAATCTTCCAATGGGGTAGTGTGGATTTTAAATAAAATAGCTCATTACTCTTTTCAACACTCACCCTTACCAGGTTGTTAGATCCAAGAACAATGTTACACATCACAATGTCTGTATCATTTGACAGTTCACTACAACTAACTTTCGTCTTAGTGTACAGTACACCTCATATACGATAATAACAATAACAATAATGCCTACCTGTTTTCCTTGTGTACGATTCTGCAAAAGTAACGCTCTGTACGCCCTCCCTCGTTTCCTTGTCGAGACTTGACATGCTGGAGCTACGAGACCTTGTGAAAGACCCCTCGCTACGATCTAAATACACACATGGTAAGGCAGTAGGAGGAAATCAATTAATATATTGGTTTACGGTAATATCAATGGGATGTTAGTATGGCAGCATTAGATTGGCAAGCAATATTATTTGGCATCATCAAAATGAAGTCATGTGTATGTAAAAATAAAGTCCACATCAAGCTGAAAGAATTTCTGAGCGTTTTGAAAGCTATGATAATACAAGATTAAATAAACCTCATGGCATGATGAGAACTTCTTTGGAAGCGTGGCAACACTCTTTCCAAATGGAAAATATAGCCATGGCTATGTTGGGCCCAAAATTGAGATGACTGGTCTAGCAATAGCCTCCATCCCCATCTACTCCCTACATATTTGCAATTTATTCCGTATTCAACATGTGATAAAGATTTAGAGGAGTAGACCGAGATTCAGCTTCTTGCACTGGTCCATAAGGTCTTAAAATTACTCTTTCATATTTCCTGCTATAAATGTCCCATCACCCTTTCCAGAGGAACCATGGCATTGCATTATGTACCATGGTGCAGAAAGTTAATTGTTTTTGATAACCACCATGTAAAACAAAATTATATTGCCTTTATTTTGTAGAAAATTAGGCATTTTCTTTGTGAGAAAGATTTTTGTTATAGTAATACTTAAGATGGCAGGTGGGGCAAGGCCAACATAAATTTTTTTTCATTCTGAAAAGCACACTTCCAGAAATTCTCATCTTGCTTAAATTATTACCCACAAGTCTTTGCTCACCTGCTCATTTTTTCCAAAAATATCAAGTTATCAAGTTAATAAGTTTTACATTGCAAATCAGACCAAATTGCCAATAAAAGCATGCATATCTACCTAAACTCTGATAGGCAATTGAATGTACACAATGTACCATGTTAAATGAGCACATAATTCCATGCATCTACCGTGCCTTCCTGTAGGCTCATTTAATGGAGGGCGCTTGTCACGCTGTGTTCATTCAGTTTCCCATCAGAGTATAGCATTTCTTTCTCATTGTCCAGTTTCAAAACAAATCAAAATTTCTGGCATATTTGGAATTTGAATCTTGCATAAAAATTCAGATGAAATCAATGATGATAATAAAAATTAACCAAAGACAGATTCAAACAACTTAAAATTCTGCCTTCTTATATATTCAAATTAGCTGTTGAAAATTGCTTGTACAAACATATAAGTATACTGCTAGCACTCAACAGCTTTTGACAATAGCAAATGTTTATTGAAGGCAAAACTTAATATTTGAATCTGCCTCCTGTTTAATCTAGCATTTCAAAAAAGTATTGGATATGACATGAAATTAAACTGTTAGATTGTGCTATTGGTAAAACAAAAATATATGTTAAACAATATGTATATTAAAATGATTATAATGGTAAAATTAGTAACTAAAGGACAGTTCCTATAATTGGTACCTTTCAGCCTTTGGTTGGGGGGGACAAGATATCAAATTGATATCACAGATTATAGGATAGCGACATCAAGATCAAGAAGGGTATCACATAATTATGTTATATCATGTGATACCCTTTTTGACCTTGCTTTCATTGTTTTATAATATGTGATATCGATTTTCACCCCCATCAACGACAGGAAGGTGCCAATCATAGGAATGGTCTATAGGAATGGTCAATAATTATAATAATAATAAAATCAAGTTGCTAAAGGTTATTATGATCATATTAATGAATGGTTACATGTATAACTGCAATGTTTTTAGTACATTTGGCTTGTGTATTATCCAGGGACCAGCTGAGCTAAAAGGACATGTGCATGCCAGCTGTTACTCTAAGCATTACAGTTTATTTGTTGGCTAGATATCAACAGAAGCCAAATTATGATGGATTTCTGTATTTCAGTGTTATAATCAGTTTCATATATGTATACTACTGGGTACTACTGCATTTCATTCAGAGCCCCAGATTGGTTAATTACATGATATAATCATTCCTGGCATGATTAATTACAAAATCAGAACTCACACTTCCATATTTATACAGTGCAAATGTCGTATTAGAAAAAGTGTCAATTTCTGATAAAGGTTAAATAATTTTGGAAGTCAAAGACTTGCTCCAGCTAGAGATGACTTATTTTATCATTCATCATTTCATTGTTAAAGCTCAAAGATGATTATTAGATAATAATACAAACGATGTCTCTATTTGCATTATGTGGTACGCTCCTGTAAAATGTGGATCCTGGGTGTGTGTCCTCCGGAAGTCAATTTGACTGAAATTTCTTCCCATTTGAAATGCACACTACCCCTGTAGAAGATTTTGGAAATATGTTCCACAGGGGGAGTATGCATTTTAAATAGAATTAGCACATTAGGCAGCTCCTTTTGAAACTCATGATACCTCTGTGAAAGATTCAGGTTGAATCTTTCTCAGAGGGTGTATGAAATTCAAATGGAGCTGCCTAATGTGCTATTCCATTTAAAATTCATACTCCCTCTGTGGAAGATATTTCCAAAATCTTCCACTGGGGTAGTATGCATTTCAAATGGAAGAGCTCAATACAATATGCATATCGCAACAAAGAAGATGGATTTAAACTCTCAAGCTGTATCTATTGTTATGCAATATGCATATTATATTACCTTGAGTACAAACTGACTTCAGTTCGAGAAATGCAGAATCCACATATTGGTATACATAATATGATACTTTACAATGCTGTGCTGAAATACAGAAATATCACAATGCATGCATATACATGATATCAAAATAATGTACTATTATATAGTAACAGCAATATAAATTAGTGCAAAAAAATGAAGGAAAAAACTTGCATATTCTTATAAAATTAAGTTGCTAACAACCATGCAGACTTGGTGCCTTCATGTTTTATTTCACACAAAAAAAATGTCATTATCAATGTTTAGTGACATGTAATACAATCACAGAATTTTGTGACATCACATTTTAGGCACAAAAGATTACAATGATAATGACGATGGTGATATCTAATAATAGTAACACAAATAAAAAAAGTTTTAGTTTTGAAGAAAAACTTGATGCCTGATGAAATTAAAGCAACTTCATTTTGTAAGCTGTTGAAAATGCACCGCATTAATTGTGTCCAATCCCTTTTGTTATCATACCATGCTCTATAAATCAGACTATATTCTTTAAATACACTCATTTTGTTAATTATAGCCTTTTCATCATTTCATCTATAAATAGGCATAATTTCTACACCTTGGTGTATAATTATTAGTTTTAATTTAGAACCGAAGATTGGCACAAAGTAATATCCAAAGCCTGTTTTTATAAATTTATACCACAAAGTTTCTTAATTTTATTTTGTTCATCTAAGGATTGTCTTTACAACAATAAATGTAACACAGCTATTCCAAAATGTAGAGAAAGCTATATTGAAAATAGTGTAAATGGCAAGCTTGTCAAAATTGTAATTTTTTTCTTTTATGTAGAGATGTTCCAGTATGGCTGTTCCAGTTGAAATCCATACACCCTCTATAGACACCACAACCTTCTTCCATACAGGGAGTGTGAATTTCAAATGGGGTTACCCAAATGGGTGACTGCATTTAAAATTCACACCCCGTGTGTGGGACATTAAGGTCATGGCTTCCATAGGGGGTGTATGAATTTCAACTGGAATAGCCAGTCCCATGTGTATGATAACAAAGATGATCAAACCATTCAAAATTTCAGTAACTGTTAGGATGAATTCACACTTGCATGCATTAAGACTCACTGCGCAGACCCATGGATTCAACCAGTGTCCAAAAATGACCAGGCAGAGAAGAAGAGTTACTACTACATGCTACAGACTGACCACCATTAGATGTAGAGGAGGAGCTCCCCTTGGGTCGCGGGCTGTCAGGGGGGCTGCTGCATGGCACTTTATCAGCCTCTACATATATAGATATGGATGAAAACATCAAATAGATCACATGTTCACTATGTTACTACGATAAACTAAACTACAAAATTACACATTCATGCATATAATTATGTGGAGTGTCTAACATGCAAATAAAAACGATAAGCAAGCTTTAACTATTACTGTACAAGTCCTAATTTTCATGTACAGTTATTTTCACAATTTTCGCAGACTGAGTCATTTAGGAATTTGGGAATTCCCCAATTCTGCTCTATTCTTCCTCCATTATTACATATTTTTGTGAGATGTTAATTTCAAGGTTGAAACTCCATTCGTAAAATCAAAACCCTTGCAAAATTACAACTTGTACAGTAGCATGTTTCCTCCTTGTGAGCATAAAAATCATCTTTAAAATGGGCTATTCCAGTTGAATTCCATACGCCCCTATGGAAGATCATGACCTTAATCTCCCACACAGGGGGAGTAAATTTCAAATGGAGTCACCCATTCAGGTAACCCCATTTGAAATTCACACTCCCTGTGTGGAAGAATAAGGTCATGTCTTACATAGGGGGTGTAGAGATTTCAACTAGAATAGCCCAATGGTTTTTGCCAAAACGTATTCTGCATACTGAACAATGATGACTTTGCATTTATTGCACTTCAATTTACACATTACATTTTCACTGCTTTCACTCCCAAGATGCATAATAGCCTTGATAAAGCTAATTCTATGACAATGTCTCATTTAAATGAAACATGAATATGCTACAATAACGCTACGCAAAGCGTAAGTTTTATCATTTTCCATTTTTGAAATACAACTCAAATCTATGGAATAAAATCAAAAAGTTTCATCAACTTTTCTTACATGTGCCAAATCTAACAAATTTCTTGCATTGATCGAAATGCTGTTTATTTTGTTTTCTTATATTTTCCACTGCAAAAAAATTATGATTCATATAATCACATGAGAGGTTTACCAAAAGTGAAGTCAACGCTTGCAAAATGATGGCTTCTATCTGACCAAGCATCCCTCTCCAGTAAATCAAGCTGGGAAGAAGGTCCCATATGCATAAGCTGCTAGGTGTCATTTTATGACTGAGGGCAGGCCCATACGCAGGATTTTTTTTGGGGGGGTGCTGATTTTGAAAAAGTGGACCTTTTTTCCAAGGGAGGGGGCAATTTTGTAAAAGTGTACTTTTCCTCAAAAGTTTTTGACCTTTTTGGCCAAAAAAGCGTAAAACTTTTGTATACTTTTGCACCCCGCCAGCATGGGCCTGACTGAGGGGGCACACAATCCTGTTCCCCCGAATGACTGCACCCAAAAAGGTTTTGACCTATCAAGCGCACACCAGCAATGTCTCTAGATGTGTACAATATAATCCTGAAATATTCTAGAAATTATTAATTATCTATTGAGCAGTTATTGCTGATATGACCTTCATGCACTACCCCTCAAAATGTTGATAAAACATAATTCTTTGTTGCCCGTTACATTTGCCGATGTTTGAATGAAGTGATGATCTGTATGGTACCAGTTTTGTTTCCGTCCCTAGCATACTCACAATTCACAGTATCTTTGTGAAAAGTAGCATATCTCGGAGAATAAAGATGTTTGCATTTCCAAAATACTGAAAATTTTATTATAAAGGGATAACAGTGAGGTAGCAGGCAACAATGAACACTCCAAATTAAAACGTGATTTTCATGCAGTGAATGTAGCTGGCACTATAAATGTAAGCAAGCGCTTTGAATGGTATGGAGTGTGTGTGAAATGTAAATGGGGTGTTGTCAACAAACATATCGGTATAAATATTAAGCTATATATTTATATGAACTTGTTTCGGTTTTTGTTTTGGGCACCGGTGTTATTGTGACTTCAAAAATATAAAAGATGTGTAATATGCAAAACATCCAAACTAATAGTTATATAAGATTTTGATAAATCAAATATCTATAGATCATTCTTTAAAGAACAACTTTAATAGCTGTGATAGTCAAATGATGATGCAAAAAAAATTAATGAGATATTATGTTAAATATTAATCATGCCTTTAAAAACACTAAATGGGCGAAAGACACATGCATTGACTATAATTATTAAATTGCTATAGATATTGGTTAAATAGCTTTAAAATTTACAAAATATATTAATATTTAAGATAATAATAATAATAAAAATCAAGTGTTTTTAAAGGAAATTTGAAGTAACCACAAACTCATGCAGCCTCATATACCCAGTCAAAATCTAGTGACCCTTCTGTGCCAAATATTGGGTGCTAAAGATTTGCAAGCATCATAATCATGACATTCATCTCAAAGACCTGTGCTCTCTAAGAATGAGGCTATGTGAGTTCAAGGTGTAATGATGGATTATGACCCATTAATTGCAAAACAGTGTTCTGGATATAAAAGAAATCAGAGTACTTGATTGTTTCAATATGGACAAAATCCCTAACAAAATTAGTAAGCAAAACATTTTTCATTTAGTTGGGCTCAAAAGTAAAGATATTCGCTTCACAAAAAAAACTACAGCGCAAAGTGAGTCTCGTATCAGTATTCGCCAATCACACGGTCATCTCAAAATGCGGTTCTACTTGCACAGTTCGTGCTGTGTGCGCATACCCCTGTTGAACACACGCTTCAATTACCGCGCACATGTTGCACAAGCCTTCTGACGCGATGCAAGAAAAGTGCAAGAAACAAAATAAACATGCGAACCTCGTTTTTGGTAGCAAGATGGCGGATCTGTGCAAAGTGTGAATTACCTTCATGTAAGCATACTTGGAGTAAGCTTAATATCAAGACAGGGATTATACAGCTTACATTATAAACTGTCTAATCCCTCAATAAAGTCTTGACAATGGGCATATTTCATGTATGTTTGCAAGAAGGAAGAACCCTTGCATCTGACTAAATTAAAGTATCGGACCCAATCCACATCCAATGAGGCCTATTACAAAAATTGTTATGTTCACTCTCGGCATGGGTTCACCGTTTTGCAATATCAGGGATGATGTGTTTGTCCTCTATCATCCATACCTTTGCCATGGTCCAGTGCTGAAGCATGGGGAAAAGACAAGACGCAGCATGCAAATGAAACAAGCATGTCAACCAAAGTGATAGATAGATAGATAGCCAACAACTAATGGCATATATCACCATGGCCCATTGATATTTCCACCTCTCCCAATTTAAATTTCACCAAATAATTTGATTATTTTGTGCAAAAAACTAAATAAAACATTTTCCAAAAAAGATATACATCATCATATAAAGAGTTTTCATTTTGCATTGTCTTCTGCTCAAAGTCAAACAAAATAAAATAATTGTAAGCCTTTAGAAAATATCATATACCCTTGCGATGGCCTTACATCAATGTTCCCAGATATTTTTCAACTTATGGGAATTTCCATCAAGAATTTCCATATTGGGAATTTCTGCACATTCCTAATAACACATTGTTATATGTTCCAAGCAATAATGCTTATTTCTGCCAAACGTTTTTTTACATAATTCCACGCAAAATGCCATTTATTTGCAAAACAAAATTTTCCTGTACAAATGGTACTTTTTAAGCAATTTGTACTCCCTCCCTCTGTAATCATTGGGCCATGCTTATGATAACCAAACTTGGATTGCACAAGTTGCACAAAAAACTTGCAACTCTTCATCATTCTCTCATCAATCAATGAGCAACAGAACCATATGGCATCTATCGATCCACAAAAATATATTTACATCTTTAGGAATCTTATTATGTGAGTCCTCTACTAGTTCCTGTTTTCAGAAAACATGTATTGTTTCACGACTGATAGCAACTATATCTACAAACTATAGCATGTGTAAAGTGTGGATGCAAATGAAGTGTTGTGTACACATGAAGAAAACAATCTACCCTACTCAATTTTCCCTGTCACAATAAGTCCATTGGACAAGAAAATTACCAAACTTTGATGAAACATGCAAGAAACACAGAACACTTGATCTCAAAGTACCCGTTTTCCCCTATTTTTGAATCAATACAGCTACAAACCATAATCAGTTTCTGAGGCCCCTCTTTGAAACCTGCAAATTTCCCAATCACCCATTTTTGTAGCTATTATACAGCTGCAAGAGGACTAACAGGGCCAGCAATACAATTTACATAATTCACTTCTCAAACTTAAAATTGCCAAATCAACCAAACTTTGGATTACCTCAAACTGTTTCATGCCTATGATGTAATGGGCTATTCCAGTTGAAATCCATACACCCTCTATGGAAGACGTGACCTTAATCTAAGAAATAGGGGGTATATATTTTAAATGGAAGTCACCCATTCAGGTAACGCCATTTGAAATTCACACTCCGTGTCTAGAAGATTAAGGTAATGTCTTAATCCAAACTCCCCCTGTGGAAGATTTTGGAAATATCTGCCACAGTCGGAGTATGAATTTCAAATGGAATGAACATATTAGGCAGCTCCATTTGAAACTCACCCTCCCTCTGTGGAAGATTCAGGTTGAATCTCTCTCAGAGGGAGTATGAAATTCAAATAGAGCTGCCTTATGTGTTCCTTCCATTCGAAATTCATACTCCCCCTGTGGCTGATATTTCCAAAATCTTCCACAGGGGAAGTGTGGATTTTAAATGGAATAGCTCATTGAGTCACAGAAATGCAATTGTTAATTCAATTCAATTTCAAAATATAATATATATATATATAAATGTTGAGTTGCAGCTTTATGAGGCCTGCCTATTTAGTATCAAACAAAGTATAGTGCAGCACTGCAGTTAGCATCCTTTTACATGTACCAGCCACTGAACGTCTCTGAACCCATCCTGATTCTGAGCTTGATACATAGGCTTATGGTGGGCTTTGCATTGTAAATCCATGTGAAACTGGCCCCTAGCTAAGCTCAAACAAACATGCATATCAGAACAATAAGTGTTCCAATCTCTATCCTGACGGACATTTCTGAACAACTAGAAAAAAACAAAAAAACATTTTGTATAACTTCTCTCTCCTTATAAACATGACAGCAACTTACTTATTGTTCCATTTAAGCACATTTTTTAAAAATCAAAATATACTTTTTAGTTATACCTTGACATTCCTAATTTTTTGATCACTGTCAAATATTTGAGGTAATTGTTTGCATGATTTATTTTTGTCAATTTGAAAGTGATGTGACTAATGTATACTTGAACAGAAATACAAAAGCCTTTCAACACCAATATTGAAGACTGTTCCCAATGCATAGATTTCTACATTCTTTATATTCCCCCATAAAAATATAAATCAATAAAAAAAAAAATAACATATATGTCAATTTATAGCTACATATAGATATATAGTTAAATATAATGGTGCAATGTTTCATCAAAATTTCATGAATTAACTTGACCAATCACAAGGTTTTGAATTAAATCAAATACTGCAACTTACATTTATTGCAACTTGCTACGTTGTGTCTGAAACCATCAGACTTCATCAGGCAACTGACCCGCTGGGCTGGGTTTCAGACGCAACGTAACAAGTTGCAAAAAATGTAAGTTCCAGTATTTGATTTAATTCAAAACCTTGTGATTCTAACGACTGGATGGCTGAGAATATTCACTATTTTAACTTGACCAATGTTATCAATCATTATTCATAATCCATTAAAAATACATGATATGGTATATTGTGAAAATGTAGCATAAATAATCTGAAATAAAACAATGGCATCAAGTTTATGAATGGAATTACTTGTCCTTATTATTGATTCATTAGGGCTACCTTCAATCAATTGAGTGATCGATCGATCAATCGTCGATCAATCAATCAATCAATCAATCAATCAATCAATCCAACTGTTAAACATAGTTTTTCTGACAATTACTGATCAACAGTCAAATCAGTTTTGATGGACAACTGAAACAAAATGGGGTAACAAGTAATACCATCACTGGCATAATGTAAAACAGTTTTCAATACAATTCATTAACTCTTGTAATTTATGTATTAATTACTTAATCCCTAGCACTGTAACCTGCAAACTTGCTCTGAACAAAAAGGAGGAAAAATTCAAGCAAGATAAAAGGAACAGAAAAAGTGAGGAGACATAGCAGTCAGAGGTACAAGCTGCTGGCAAAACTAACTAGGTTATAAACTTGTATAAACAGGTTTAAAGGAGCAATTGCTCTTACTTAACCATAGTAAAAGCAACCAAACCTTGGTGTAAAACCAAAAATGGTTAGAGCAACAAAAATGGGCTGTTCCAGTTAAATCCATACACCTTCTATGGAAGACATGACTATAATCTTCCACACTGACAGTGTGAATTTCAAATGGGGTTCCCTAATGGAGGACTCCATTTGAAATTTACACCCCATGTGGGAGATTTAAGAACATGTCTTCTACAGTGGGTATGATTTCAACTGGAATATCCCAATAGCATGTTAACCAACTGCTCACCCGATGATAAAAGCAACATAAACTGGTTTGACACATAAGTTAAACCTGTTATACCCATTTAAACCCGGTTTAGTGCAGTGTCTACTACTGTATCACACAATTATTATTATAATATGGTACTAACAATACTACAATATACAAAGAGCAGCCTGAAAAGTTCATGGTGGTTCATTTTTTTTGTTTTCACCATCCAAAACCCCTCAAAAAATATTTGCAACCTTATGAAGGTGTTAAAAAATCATCATGGGGTCATAGAATTTAATCAAATTCATGCCAAATTTGATGCTGTAACATGGTTGGTTAGGATAGTTCAGAAATACATAAATAATGAACTTTTTTTGTGGCCCATGAACTATCAGACTGCAATTTGCTTCATTCAATCAAATTATTGTGCAAAGAACAGTAACAACTAGGCCACATTGAACAGTGGTGGAAGGTACCATTGTTTGAAAACAGGCCAGCATATTTTGGACTCCCTTGTACATGAAATGGAAGATCTCGGGATGAAAATAATCTCAAACTTAGCCTATAATCTTTTTGGCACCAACCAATAGGATTTGGAGGGGGGTAGGTTATGCAATATAAAGGGGAAATTATTAGAAATTAAATAGATGTAGCAACAAAAACAATAACTGCAAGGGTTTTTTTTTCATTCATGTTTTTCTCATATTTATCAAACATACTTTTCATCCAGTATATAGAACTTAAAGAACAGACTTGTGCAAAATTGGTGTAATATAAATATAAAGTATGCTCTAATAATGCTTCATGAAATGCATCTTGTATACTGAAACTTCATATCATAAAATGTGATTTGTTTTGAGAGGGGGTACTCTACTGGAGTAGATCACAAAACAAGAAATAAGATCATTCCTATCTAACAAGATTAAGACAATCTACTTTAGATTCAGCTCCTAAATTGCCCATTCCCACTAACTAAGCATACGTTTTTAATACCACCATGGAAGAAAGTGTACGTTATTCTATTTCATTCACAGTTTTTACCATAGTGCATTTAGGTTATAGGGCTAACATCTAGGAAAATTTACTGTGCAGAGCAGTTGGTGCAACAACTCATCATAACCTCATCCCCATATCACAAAGTTCAATGTTCTGTACTGATACGCATAGTGATATACAGCATGTTGAGATCCTAATGACTATTATTTGTTCATGCAGTGTTTACAAATATGGTTACCATGGTAACAGTTTTACATTGAAATGTACAGGCGGAACAAGATAATTTTCTTGTAATAGCCTTTTAATGTGTTTATACTTTGCCTATGAAAATATATTTGAAAGTCTAAAAACAGTAAATTAGTACCGCACACAAATACACATCCACATACGCATACCCCCAACACATAAACACACATTTACGCCAGGCATTCTCAAATAGATTCTATGAAGTGCTGCATTAAAAAAATGAAATAATATAAAGTGCCTCGAATCAAATAGAGCGTAGCGTCTCATGGGTGGGTCCAGTGTCCCGCCTTAGGGCCACTGGTTGCGGCCAGGGACAAATCCAATGGCAGGGTCCACATACGGAGCCCGGAAGCTTGTGGGTTTTGGCCATTGAAAGTGGTATAGGAGGGATCTACTGGCATGTTTTTGTTCCTGTTTTCAACTATTTCAATAGACGTTATATTATAGATAAACATAAATACACTTCAAAAATTATCAAAAAATTTTTATTTTCCCGATTTTATTTTTAAATCAAAGGGTGCCACTCGGAAACCTGCAGTGTGCCACAAGTGGCACACGCCGCGATTTGCGGATGCCTGATTTACACCTATACCTGATTCCAGCGCAAAATCATGGACGTGAAGGACTACTTAAGTACTGACATTGTGCATCTGTAGTGTAAATGTTACATTTTCTGTGTTGTTTTCCATTTTTCTAAAAGTAATCATAAAAATTTACCCATTCTAGGGAAATCTTTTTTTTTCATATAGAAACACTGAAAAAATTAATCCAATATGGCAATGCACATCACAAAATCGGCTATGTAACCGAAAAAAGTCACGAAACTGCAAATATATGACCCCTAAAAGCAAGCAATGATCAATTTAAATTAAATTTCAGTGAAGCGAGCAATGATAAAATTTAAAGTAAATTTCAGTGAAATATTTAATCAGTTTGGGCATTCTGTTGAATGTACATTGGAAATCAGACCCAAATAAGCTTAAATTGTGCCTGTTGTTGCAAAAGTCCATTTTCTAATTCCCACGAAATTTCTCCCCTTTTCCGTAAAACCATGGCTTTTAAATATGATGGCCTCAATAGCGTAATATTTTCTACAATAATTTTGGTATCAGATTTTGTTCCCATCAAATTTCTTTCACATTTGTTATGCTTCTTCCAAAAATGCAAAAATCTTGAATTTTAATTAATATTAGGATTGTTCTGGTCTGGCAAATCACTGATGATCCTGGTAAGTACAGTGCACAAAATAATTAAGGTACTAGTTATTTTTACCCCTGTATATCCTAAACAAAGACATATCTCATAATTAGAACCTAGCAGCTAAAGCATTTTCCACCCTGATGTGGCAAAGACGTCAGTGCGCATTTCATTGAGCGCAGCTACAAATCGCCAGGGTTCGTTCTAAGCACTGGCATACACACACACATGCTTAAAGATGCTGCATAGATGTGTGCGAGAAACAGCTGCCTCAATGCTTTGGCGTCATTGCCACTTCTGGGTGGAAAATGCTTTAATAGCGATATCTTTTAGCTCAGGTTTAAGACCTCATTCGTTGAAATCGTTCAAGAAATTACACAATGATCCAAAACCCAAGGAAAATGCATATTCAAAAGTTGCAGTTTGCTCCATTGCATGTCCTATTGATTTGTACACAAAACATTCTCGACCACAAGAACTAGTGCTGTGCTTTCGATAGATAAGCTTGTTAAAACTCGCATAGTGCTTTCAATGATTAGAACATAAAAGTGCAACTTTTGATTTCGTTCCTTCCTAGCTTCCTTAGGTTTTAGATCTGATCACCATTTCTTGAATTCAACCAATTTCAACACATGAGGTTTAAATCAGAGCAACAGGGTACATGTACTGGCAGCTTGTTTTAATTTTGACATATTTTTCTTTGTTTAGGATATACAGGGGTGAACATAACTTGTACCTTTATTCTTTTGCCCACTGTATATCAAAACACAGATATTTTCCACCATGGTATGGCTTGCAATAATTTAAATGCACACATGCTTTATGAATTGAGCATTTTTCTGAACAGCACTTGTTTAACTGGGTTATTCCAGTTAAAATCCACACTACCCCTGTGGAAGATCTTGGAAATATCTTCTTCAGGGGGAGTATGTTTTTCAAATGTAGTTGGTCAGAATTAATCATTTTGAAACCCATACTCACCCCCCCCCCACCGTATTATGGCTTTACCTATATCTTCCACAACTGAGTGAGTATTTCAAATGGAAGTTACCCAATTGTCTATTCTATTTGAAACTTATACTCCCTCTGTGGAAGACTTCATCTAAATCAGTGTGGATTTCAACCGGAATAGCCTAATTCCAGTCCCATGCTGGTTAGTTAAAACATTTTTTTAAAAACATGTAGCTTTTATTTTCATCAAACCGCACATCCCACAACTCACTCATGCATACCTCACATTAAAATATCCATAACATTGTTTGCTGCAAAATTAACCACATCACCACTCTTCAAAAATAAAAGTCACTTATATATACAGAACTCATTTCAAATCATGATTAAATAATATCAATTAAATCGGGGTTAAATGCAAAACGTATATCAACTCAGTGTATCAGACAGAACATGTAAAACTTTGCAACCAGGAAGAGGAGAAAATCAAAGATGAGAATATATAAAGTAAGACTGCTACTGGTAATCACAGGGTTATTTAAAAGAAGGAGTCACCTATGTTTCTTAAGCATTGAGGTATATAGGACATTTATGTTTTTAAGGACAAGGTCACATTAGTGAACTACTGCATGACATACCCTTGTTTGAAACATACATTCTGCAAATTTTATGAAAACAAAATTCTTGTTTTTTTACTGCACGCCTAAAACTAATTCATAACCTCATGAATAAACATGATACACATGATCAAATCATTTTCACTTATTTGCCTAAATGCAAACGTGGAACACCGTTACTAATATTCAACAGCGCACCTAGATGCTCTGTCAGCACAAATATTAGTAACCTCCTGCACGCACCGCATACACAGACTGCGCATGTGCTGGGCACCGTATTTGGATTGCACGCTACCATATTTGCACAGATTGTGATTCGCACTTCTGTTATTGGTTGTCCTGTTTTAGCCAATTCGATTTTTGAAAAGGCAATATATAAAAATTGTTTATTTTCACAAACTTCTTAGGAAAATTTTGTGTTGTTTTGTAAAGTGAAGAGATGAAAGTGGCGGTTATGAACGAGGTTAATAACTTTGCATCGGTAATATGTCGGGCACTGTGAATGTAAACATTTTGCTTTGGACCTTGGAATATTCCTTGGTTCCAAAGGCAAAATGTTTTGAATTTTCACAATGCCCTCCAAACAACCAATGTGCAGTTATTAACCTCTAAATAAAAACTGATGTCATAGCACTCTCTAATCTAAATCTAAACATTTTGCTTTGGACCTCGGAATATTCCTTGGTTCCAAAGGCAAAATGTTTTGATTTTTCACAATGCCTTCCAAACAACCAATGCGCAGTTATTAACTTCTAAATAAAACTGATGTCATAGCACTCTCTTACATGTAAATCCTGATGTAAATACCCTTTCTGCCAAGAATTAAAAACAAGCATTCTAATTTTTCATACAAATTGCACATCATGTGCTTCAAACATAGATGTATGTCATGCAATAGTTCACTAATAAGACTTTGTCCTTTAAATGATAAAATTTGTGCTGTAAATTATAAAATGTCCGCTTGAAACAAAGGTGTAATAGGTAAAGGATTGCTACTATACATAGGAGTCCACCCATGCAGCCTGCATCAAGGTTCTGTACCTTCACCATTGCCAGTATCGGTCAGAGTTGACTGTGACTTCAGCACTTTGCGGGAACCTTGCGACTTACTACGCTTAAGCTGTGCGGCGGGGTCGTGGTTGTTGCGCATCTCCGGGCCGAGGTGTTGCTCGCCCCGCCGCCGCCACCACCACCCCCAGTTGGGCTTGTACATACACCATTCTGCAAAGAAAGAACAGAGTTTCAAGTTTGAAATTGAAAAAGTTAGGTAGTAGTATACGTAGTAGTTACAAAATTGAGACAAGTAGTATTCTGACCATTTTTTTATATTCCTATATTTTATCTACATAATATTCAATGTACTTGTGATAAAATACACATTTTGTATTATAATCATAAGTTTATTTAACATCCGTGGGAGCACTCATATATATTCATACACTCCTGAATAGTGAGGACCAATCAGAGCAAACGTTAGTAAAATGCGAGGTGTGCATGCCATAAATATTGTATAATTGTATGTGAACTTTTGGCGATCATAGACTGTTACTGTGCACGATAGTATCATATAGCCTCTTATGCACACAACAGCAATTTAGTCTCATTCATACATTTGTACAAAAACGCAGAGGAACGTACATTGTATTATCTTCATTACCCGGCAGAAATGCGGACTTAAGGTTTGAGACCAATAAAAACACGGATTTAAGGTTTGGGACAAATAAAAACAAATAAAAACCAAAACACAAAAAATTCTGTGGAAACGAGGAACTCTCACGTCCATGGTTTATAGGAAGTTTAAGTCGTTTTTTCCCTTTTAAGGAGAATCAAAATTGACTATTGTAAATCTGAGCTTTAGGAGAAGCATCAACAGAATTGGTCCGCTGATTTTAGTCAAACTTTACACAGACCTGCCAACCTACCGTAGTCAAAAAGAGGGACATTGAGGCCAAAACCTTGTAATGTACACAAACCAGGTGCCGACAAAATTCAAAGACTTGAGGTGTGCAATACTTTCAGAATTAACAGAAGGTTTTGCAGGTCTGAATTTATCGCAGGTCTGAATTTATCACAATAGAGTAAAGAGAATGCTATAGCAAACTTTGAAAGTGAAATTAGCATCATTTGCTGCTGTTCTACATTTAAATTTGCCATCACTGAAATTTTCAGAAAACAGGACTGTCCCTCATTTCCACTTTGGTAAACCCCAAATGAGGGACAGTTGGCAGGTCTGTTTACACCCTTGCTGACTAACCTGTTCCTGCATGCCACTCCCTGTATTAGGCCTACACCTCTCTGGATCAGCCATACATTGCTCTACAATATCACCTAAGCCTTGCGATTTGGTTTTCTTGGGAGACCGCGGCGTTCTCTGATAAGGATCGCAGGACCCGTACAGGTCCGGAGTTCCCATGTTGAGTAGACATGTTTTCTGCATGATGTCCACAATCACAATGCCAGTAACAGTGCCAAATACCATGCTATGGTGGAGAGAAAAACATGTAAGTTGAGTAACATAATGATGACATTTAGTAAAGATGCAGGTGTAGATGCACTGTGCTGATGACATCACATACTACTGTTCACTCAATCAATCAAGTTAACTTTAGATTCACATGCTCATATCGCTGAATATGTAATCCACATACTGTATGTGACAACTTCACTCACATTTGCATGCTACCTTTAAGGATGTCTCCAGCAATTCCCTGGTGCCGAAATTGTCGAGTGCAATGACGTCCCAGTACTACAATGAAGGCTGGCGACAATTGAGCACAAATAACCATGACGTCATTGCATTAGACAATTTTGGCGCAGGAATTTTGAATATCCCACGTTTAGAGCCGGCTATTTTTATTAATTTTTTCGGACAACATGAGTTTGTTTTAAATAAAACCATGTGATTTGTGCTTGATAATAATTTTTCTAACAATAATAATAATAATTTTTTGCCGGAGACTTCCTTTAAGGTTGTGAATGTGAATGTGCCTGTGTAGCAATGTGAAGGAACAAACACATATGACAGTCTCATGTCATTCACACCACAGGTTGTCTCTAAATGAACATTAATCATCTATGTTTAAGTTTGCATGTTATTTTACTGACCATTAGCAAAATACTGACCAATTTACTATGATAATAGGCTAGTCAATTAAAGCTCCTCCAGGATGCACTGAACACATTAAAAAATACATTTGCCTGCTATAGCTACTTCTTGTTTTCAAATTCAAGAAGTTCCTGTTCATATGCAAACTATGCAGCCTATTAACCCTTTGCACGGCCATCTCAAAATGATTAGTTCTACCAGTAAAGTATGTGTCGTGTGTGCGTACACCTGTCAAACGTATGCATTAATTACTACGCACACTTTGCAAAATCCTTCTGGCGCATCGCTAGAAAATCGTGAGAAATAAAAATGCACTTTTACGCATGCATTTGCAGGGAGACCATATTTTGGTAGCAAAATTGCAGATCCGTGCCAAGTGTGAATAGTTTGCTGATAAAAAAAATAATAATAAAAAAAAGCGCAGTGATTTATAGTGCGCTACGCACAGGCACAACGCCTAGACGTTGATCCATTAAGCCTCAGCACACTTTACAGTGTGTTGATAATACTTACAGACCATAACATGAGTTGATCTCTAGACAAGTGATCATTGCCGGTGCCTCCCCGTCCACCCAGAGAAGCTGGCAACACAAGTCGGGCTGAAATCCCGCTGACCTCTTATGCGCGCCCCCTTTGACTCTCAAATTCGGGACGTTGTCTTTGACCCCCTCACCAGAGCTGGTACTCCCCACGGGATTAGTGGTTGCTTCCCTATCTCTGGGGGTAGAGGGTAGACTAGCGCTGTCTACACTTCTTGAGCTCACAGTACTGGTATTGCGTTTTAATGGTGTGGGTGGGGGTGGAGGTGGTGCTTCCATTTCGGGTGTGTCTGGTTCATCTGGCTCATAGACTATGGCGATTTCCAAAACCTGCAAAAAAATTCATCATATTTATTATAGTTTCATTAATAAGCAATGTTAGCAATGATTGATAAATTTAATTTATTACACCACATACATATTCATGAGAGAATGACAACAATTCATTGGTCAATCGCAACTTGACACAACCCAAGTAGATTGACCTATCCCCAGTATAACCTATCTTACTGGTTGATAGTTGTTCACTATATCATCATTGTTAGAGACAAAACTTTGTACTCCCTTTATAAGTGTGTTTTTGATCAACGAAGGTAGGACTTGGCATTAATATTGTATCATGGTTCTTCTCCGTATGAGAAAACATGAATTTACAAATGTATTAAAGAACCTCAGGGATAATAGTTTCCCCTATTTCCCATCAAACCATGTATTGTTTACTAGCAATCATAAACTAAAGAGATACAGACCAATAACCCCAAAGAGGTGAATTCCCAGCACCACCTGTTTTGAGGACCAATCATTTGAAGTGGGAGAAACAAAACTGCTACTCACATAAAGCATACTTTTATGTATGTATGTATGTAAACGCAAAGACACACAATGTATGTTTTAAACGCAAAGACACACAATGTGCTCTCGGGAAGGTACGCAACATTGGCGTGATTTGTTAGACATGCACAAGCGATAATTCTCAGCATACAAAGCATGGGGACTTTGCCTGTTGGTGAATGGGCTGTATATTTTTATGTCTATGCTAGCAATGAAGGAGTGGTCAGAATTCAGGTTAGATAACATTTTTAGAAAGTTTGCTTGCCCCCACCCTTGTATTAACAAAACAAAAAACACACAAAAAATAACACAGGATATTGAGATATGAGCCGAAAATTATTCATCAGATAAGCTTTATTTTTTTTCCTAATAATAAAATCAACATTTATAATATATCTCCTTGATTTTTAAGAATTTGAATTCTGGTGGTTTAAGTGATAAGGACATTATGTAAGCCTTGAACAATATTTATTTAGACTCATACATGTTTATCACTTTTTCTCCCAATTACGTGACATTTCTTGCAACTTACCGGTAACTCTGTATTAGTGTCCACCCGGCTGAATCTATAGAGCAGGACATGTCCGCTAGCACCTGCTACAGCCAGTATCCTGCTATCTGTACACATTCTCATCATCTGTATTGCGTAATGGCTCCTCGCTCCATCCAGGCTCTTTGCCTGCTTCGCTTCTCTCAAACACTTTGGATGTTTTTAATTTGTACAGTACTTGCAGCATTACTGCGGTTAGAAAAAAAGGACAACAATTAGTATGTTTTAACCTCATGAGAACTACCTGCCGATCTAACATTGCCTCTAATTGGTCAATTACATGATATCTTCATTTTAATCACCAATCAAAATTCACCCCAATTTTTTGTGTGGTGAAATTATTCTAACAATGTTGCTGATTGGTCCATTTGATATTGAAAACTTCTTTTTGACCAATAGGTAGGTAGATCTCATGGAGTTAAAGATACAGAAAGTAAAACTTTTATATCCTCCTGCTATGCATGTTGATTTCAAATGATACACAAAATTTGGTTTTAAACTTCAGATGGTCTTTCCATCTGTCAGACTATAAATTTTGTTTAATAGTAAACTCTAGTATCTCTTCCAAGTGGTGGCTGCTTAAAACCATAGTATGTGATTTGCATAAAGAATCTACAAGTTTTCACTGATCAAATTGTCCCCTTTTAATTTTGAGGCAAACAAATAGGATAAAACGAAGAAAATTGCTACTTCATTCCAGCACCTACGTGTATTAGCTCATTATGTATTATTATTGAGCGAAGCTTCATGCTGCTGGGACGTATAAATAAGATGCAAGACAAATAGCTCGATCAGTGAACTCGGAATAAAATCAGAGGTCTCTGAATTTTAATATAAAAACTTCCAAATTTACTGTAATTAAAGCACTTCAGCAATTTGTATTGCTGTATAAATTTTTCCTGATTGACCGACCCAACATCTGGACAATTAAACTTTTTTTTTTATTATTGGCCTAACAGTATTTAATCAATGTCAGTAATTAGGGACCGTTCACAAACACTTGTAAGGGGGGGGGGCCCTGAAAATTTTTGAGCCTCCTAAGGGGGGCCCTGAAAAAAATGACCACAAATTTTCCTGGAAAAATTGAGTTTATATGCTTTACTATGGTAGTTAGGGGAAAAAGTTCACTTTGGTGACCACTCTCTGGCTAGTAAGGTTTGACGATTGATTAGACTTCTATGGACCAGTTAGAAAAAAAATAGACACCATGTAACTCGCGAAATAGACGTCATTATTCACTAGAGTCCAAAATCCAAAATGGCTGCCACCACCATTTTGAAAATTTAAGTTTTGAACCAGAGCACCTATAATCATGCACAAAGACACTTTTTCGGATATGTCGAGTACAAGGATTCCGATTCTGATATTAGTTTGACATTACGGCATAATTTTCACCCAGAAATCCAAGATGGTGGCCGGCACCATCTTGAAAAATTTAGTTTTGAACAAGAGGACCGAAAATCGTGTACAAAGACACTTTTTTTTTGGACAAGTCGACCACAAGGGTTTCAAATTTGACATTACTTTGACATTACGAACTCATATTTACCCAGAAATCCAAGATGGTGGCACCGGTATGTCTTGAAAAAATAAGTTTTGAACCAGATTACCTAAAATGCGTGTACAAAGACACTTTTTCCGATAAGTCGACCCCAAGAAATCCGAATCTGACATTAAGTTGATGTTACAAAATAATTTTTGCCCAGAAATCCAAGATGGCCCCATTTGGTAGAAGCGTAAATGTGATTTTGAATGAGAGCAAAAGCATAAGTGTGTCATTTCCCTTATCTGGGGTTCATGTCTCTTATATGGGGTTTCAACTGCCTTATCTTGGGTTTACATCCCTTATCTATGGATAAGGCGCCTTATCTGTGATTTAGACGGCCTTATCATGGGTTTACGTTCCTTACCTGTGGCTAAGATGCCTTAACCTTAGCATATCGCAGTCTAAACCCAGATAAGGCATATAAACCCCAGATAATGCGCCGTAACCCCAGATAAGCGACGTAGACCCCAGATAAAACAGTCTAAACCCCAAATAAGGCGCCTTAACCCTAAATAAGGAACATAAACCCCAGAAAAGACATCTAAACCCCACATAAGGTGCCTTAACTCTAGATAAGGGTTGTTAACCCCAGATAAGGGTCGTAAACCTCAGATAAGGCATCTAAACCCAAGATAAGGCGCCTTAACCCCAGATAAGAGACGTAAACTCACATATGGCAGTTTAAACCCCAGATAAGGCGCCGTCTGGGTTTTACTTCTCTTATATTAGGTTTATGTTCCTTATTTATGGTTAAGGCGCCTTATTTGGGGTTGGGACTGGTTTATCTGAGGTGTACGTCCCTCATCTGGGGTTACGGCGCCGTATCGGGGGTTTAAACTGTCATATCTGAGTTTACGCTCTTATCTGGGGTTAAGGCGCCTTTATCTTGGGTTTAGATGTCTTATCTGAGGTTTACGACCCTTATCTGGGGTTAACGACCCGTATCTAGAGTTATGGGCACCTTATGTGGGGTTTAGATGCCTTATCTTAGGTTTATGTTCCTCATTTAGGGTTAAAGCGCCTTGTTTGGGGGTTGGACTGCTTTATTGGCGGTCTACGTCCCTTATCTGGGGTTACGGCGCATTATCTGGGGTTTAGATGCCTTATCTGGGTTTAGACTGCGATATGCTAAGGTTAAGGCATCTTAGCCACAGGTAAGGAACGTAAACCCAGGATAAGGCCGTCTAAACCACAGGTAAGGCACCTTATCCCTAGATAAGGGATGTAAACCCAAGATAAGGCAGTTTAAACCCCAAGGGACATGAACCCCAGATAAGGCGGAAATGACACATTTATGCTTCTGCTTCCATTCAAAAATCACATTTACGCTCTAGCAAATGGGGGCCATCTTGGATTTCTGGGCAAAAATTATTTTGTAACGTCAAATTAATGTCAGATTCGTATTTCTTGGGGTCGACTTACTGGAAAAAAGTGTCTTTGTACACGATTTTAGGTAATCGGGTTCAAAACTTATTTTTTCAAGATGACGCCGGCGGTCACCATCTTGGATTTCTGGGTAAAAATGAGTTCGTAATGTCAAAGTAATGTCAAATTTGAAATCCTCGTGGTCGACTTATCCAAAAAAAGTGTCTTTGTACACGATTTAAGGTCCTCTTGTTCTAAACTAAATTTTTCAAGATGGTGCCGGCCACCATCTTGGATTTCTGGGTGAAAATGATGTCGTAATGTCAAACTAATGTCAGAATCGGAATCCTTGTACTCGACATATCCGAAAAAGTGTCTTTGTGCATGATTATAGGTGCTCTGGTTCAAAACTTAAATTTTCAAAATGGTGGTGGCGCCATTTTGATTTTGGCCTCTAGCTTAAAAATGCCGGATTTTCGCGAGGGACATGGTGGCTATTTTTTTCTAAATGGTCCATAGAAGTCTAATCAATCGTCAAACCTTACTAGCCAGAGAGTGGTCACCAAAGTGAACTTTTTCACCTAACTATGGGGTTGACCCATAATTTTCATGTCAAAAAGGGGGGGCCCTGAAATTTTCGAGGTCTGTAAAGGGGGGCCCGAAAACTGTTTATGATAATTTTTTTTTTGCATCAGGCCCCCCTTACAAGTGTTTGTGAACGGTCCCTTAAATATTCACTACAAAAACACATGATTGACTTACCTTGGGAAGCATCCCAAAACTTTATTGTGCCATCCGCATGCCTGCGAAAAAAAAGAGGAAAAATACATCAAATTAAAGCGGCAATAATTTGGATACTGTTCTCCCATGATAGGCAGGGTAGGTGAACCACCAGGATTTAAACACTACACTGCATCAATCCCATAATTCAATGAGCTATTCCAGTTGAAATCCACACTACCCCTGTGGAAGATTATGGAAATATCTTCCAGGGGGGGTATAAATTTTAAATAGAATGAACACATTATGCAACTGCATTTGAATTTCAAATACCCTCTGAGAAAGATCAATCCTGAATCTTCCACAGAGGGAGGGTGAGTTTCAAATAGAGTTGGTTAATGTGATATTCCATTTGAAATTCATACTCCCCCTGTGGGAGATATTTCCAAAATCTTCCACAGGGGTAGTGCACATTTTAAATGGATTATCCCAATGCAATACTGGTATGAATAATTGGTAATTATTTATTTGTAAACTTCAGTAGATTGAGCCCAGGACTTTTTGGGACTGAGTCAAAGAACTACTGTTCTCTTATCACTAACTTTTCCAGCACTACCTTTTTTTTTTTTTACAATTAACATGCAGAATGTATAATATGAAAATCGAGAAGAATTTTGGTTATCTTTTGAAAATTGAAAAAAAAGAAAGAACAGGTATAAAATGAGATGCATCTAGCTCAGGTGACCATGCATGTAGTTTTTTTTTCACACTTTAGTGCATTCCTTTTTATTTTGGCATGGGGTGGTTTTTTAAAGATATTGGGAAATAATAAAGAAATTTGGCCACTGCGGCATAAAAAATTGCCCCAAAGAAAATTATGCATTGCCTTAAATGTTTATGTACTGCTTTTCATTTTTGTCCATTTCCATTTTTATTATGTTATGGAAGAGCATGTAGTCATTTTTGTCTGTTTTTTATTATTTGCTTTTGTCCAGTAAATTTTATTACTTATAATTTTTTGCATCTGCTCGAAACTTCAAGATCAAGGACTTAATCAAGCACTTGTCCTACAACTAACAACAACTTCCCACCTTCCTGCTGTGCTCCCACCAACCCACACATTAAAAAGGCAGCTGCAAGATTCTCTTAACTCATCCTGAATTGTTGAGAAACAGCAGACAAAGTATATATTACTTGTATTTAACATCAGTAAACAAGTAGTGTACATCATGATGGCCTGAAACAGACTTTCTAACCATGGCATACTGTGGAAACTAATATTTTAACATACAAATTTTTGGTGTGATTTTCAACTTTTTTTGCAAGATTGAAATCTGCCTATTTCACAGATAGAATGTTTAGATTATCAAAACACATAATTACTCTATTATTATAAGACTATTCCAGTTGAAGTCCATACACCCCCTATGGAAGACATGACTTTATCTCCCATACAAGGGGTGTGTACTTCAAATGGAGTCAACCCTATTTGAAATTCACACTCCCTGTGTGGAAGAATAAGGTTGTGTCTTTCACAGGGGGTATATGTTTTTCAACTAGAATAGCCAATATATTTTATTTATTAGTGAAAATAAACCAGCACAAAATGCTTAGCTCATAGTCATTCACTATTTGTCATGTACTGATTCCGAGCCAAACTTAATATATATTAACATCAAACTGCCAGTTATTACTGCTGCATTTAATAACCCTTAAAAATCTGTGCAAAACACATTGTCTGTGCTGACATTTGTGCAGCCAACAATATGAAACACAATCTGCTTTTTTCAGTGATTGTGCATTTCACTTAGAGTCATATAATGGTATTTCATACCCAAAGTAGAAAATATATGACAATTGTTGAGAACACTTGTATATTATTTGTATTTCTATGAAATGAATCTGTACAATTTTATTTTGAATAAAAAACAAAATATATTAATAGGAAAACTGCCACACAGTTAAACACGGCAAATTAATGGATCGTTGAACATCGGATTCTAATGCCCAATGACAGCAGAGAATGTCATAAATATATGAACCAGCAATTACAGCTACATAGATGTGTGCCATAATTCTCGCATGCAAAAACACCCAGAGCAATATGGACTATATCAGCCGTTTTGTGTAAATATAACCCCTCCCCATGATGGCGGCTGGGAAGTGCAATATCACTGTAATGTAGAGAGTCAAAGACCTGTGCCAGACATGTTTAGTTCGTATAAATACATGATGCTTATAAATGAGTCGGAGTTATTTTTTGCAATTACCCTGTTCAATCTAATGACCCCCTCCCTAATATTCTTTATAACAATTGCTCTGGGAGCATTGCATTTTCCAAAATAGGGGTGTTTGAGACACATCATTAGAGGGAATTAATATGAAAACATTAAATTTACAGATAAAGGTACTTCAGAAGTGCAAAATTGAACATTTTTAACAGGTCAAGCAGAATTAAACCTGCTGTGACAGATCATTTTACGCAACAGAATTTTCTCAGAATTAATGTGGCTTCTTCAACATTCTATTGATTCTTTCACTGAAAAAAATGGTACAGGCTTTCTTTACAGGGAACCTAGAGAATTCAGTATTAAAAATTATGATTCTTGAGATGCAAGTCTAAATGTTTAGAAGAGCACCAAGTTCATTACATTACATTAAATTTATAGGTTAATAAATTATGCGTATCACTTGTTGGGAGTGCAATTGTACAAATAATGCATGTGTAGATGTTGATGTGTCTGATGCACGAGCCTCAGATGGGGGAGTGCATTAGGTGCATGAACATCTCAGTACAAGTGCATTATTTTGTATAATTTCACAAGCAACAAGTGATATGCATTTATTAACCTGATTCATAAACAATTAAAAAAATCCAGTGATTTTTGATATTTTTATAACAAAATTATCACTTAAAATGATGGAAAAAGCAAAGAAGTATACTTCCACCTTTCAAAACCTTCATTGAGTTCCACAACTTGTGTGTCACACGAAGCATCTCTCATACTGATTATCATAGTAATTATTTGTTTTGTATTTTTGATTATTTCTTTTGTATTTTATTGATATTTTCCCCAAAACATGTTGTTATGTAAATGGTATTATATAAACTTACCCAGTTATGACTATTTCTTGATCACTGCTACCTCCTGTTCCCCAGCCGCCACCTTTTACTGGCCAATTCTAAAACAAAAGAAAAGGCAACATTTGAACTAAACATCATCTTGCAGTTCTAGCTATAGTATTATCATGCAAAGGCTTAACTCTTCAACATGGCCAAATAAAACGAATCATATTAAATTAAAAAGAAAAGCAGAGGGGAAAGACAAGAGAAAGAGAGATATAAGGAATGAAAGAATAGGCAAATGAATTAATGCAATGGGCTATTCCATTTAAAATCCATACTACCCCTGTGGAAGAATTTGGAAATATCTTCTACAGAGGGGTATGTTTTTCAAATATAATTGGTCAAAGTTAATCATTTTGAAATCCATACTCCCCCTGTATTATGGCTACCTATAATCTTCTACAACTGGAGTGAGTATTTCAAATGGAAGCTACCCAATATGCCTATTCTAATAAAAACTCATACTCCCTCTGTGGAAGACCCGAGCTAAATCTGCTACAGGGGAAGTGTGGATTTTAATTGGAATAGCCCAATGGGTGTGTTATCTGTCAATAACCTGTTGATCACAAAGTAAAAGACACAATCAGTGATTCGCTAAACCGGTAAATCAAAAGAAAATCATCCAAAAACAATCCCGGTTTCCGGATCCAAATTCGGGGGGAAAAAACGGAAATCCGTAAAAAGAACAGAAAACTTGCATCCCTGATGACAGAATTTGATATTTAAGTCCATGTAGGAGATCCCTGTTCTTACAGACACTTAAATCACCACATAATTTAATGGAGTATCACCTATTCACTACACTGCTGTTTTCTTCCCTTTAGGTGATTTTTCATAAGATAAAAATACCTACTCAGACTTGTATAGATTTATCCTTCACCTTCACAATTCAACTATTCCTACAAATGTAATATATATATTGTAGACTTTCACATGGAGAAGTGATTGGGCTATTCCTGTTGAAATACATACACTCCCTATGGAAGACATGACCTTAATCTTCCATACAGGGAGTGTGAATTTGAAATGTGGATACCTGAATGGGCGATTCCATTTGAAATCTACACCCCCTGTGTGGGAGATTACGGACATGTCTTCAATAGGGGGTGTATGGACTTCAACTGGACTAGCCCATAACGCCTTAAAGTATGAGCTTTACAGGTGACGCATTTGTATAAAAAATCAGTGTGTCGCATTCTGAATAATGAACAGAGAAAATTAAAGTATTTCAATTCATAAGGTACTCACTCACCTTTTTACTGAAAGCAGCTTTTTTACGGTTGAGGTTGTTGGATCCCGCAGAGTACAGATGAGGGATAAGATCGGTAGGACAGTCAGCGTAATATTGCACACAGGTTATAGGAGACTCATGCAGATCCATCGGATAAGGGTTCTCAAAACATGGATACCTGATTCAAATTAAAAAAAAGTTACGTAATATTTTAAATAGATGATGGGGTTGCTACAGATCATTAGCATTTCTGGAAAGAGCTTACATTTGGGGCTATTCCAGAAATTAAAGGCACTCCCCTAAAAGAAGACATGGTATTCCCAAACATTTTCACTACATTTTGCTCTGGGAATTCCCCTCCACCCCTCAAAAATAAAATTGCTTGTCTTCTTTAGGGACACTGGAATTCCTAATTTTTTGAAGCATTATTTTTTTTCAAAATGGGAATTCCCATTTTTTTGGATAATATTTTGGTCTGAGAATTCCCAAAAATTTATAGTAAAAATTTGGGGGTGCCAGTAATTTCTGGAATAGCTCATTTTAAGGTTTGTGAGCCTCATCCCCTCACTTCATCCCATTATATAAAATGCAGATTATGATACCGGGTGAAAGCTCGTGTTTTTCTCATAACACTATTTTAGGCCTGAATTATGTCTTTGGGTAGTTACCACCCCACATACTCGTCAATGGACTACTGTGATACACAATTTTGCTTCTATATTGCAAACCACTATAAAATAAGGACAATTTAACTCAAAACTTTGAATAAGAATATTTGGGTGATGGTCCTTAACGTGAAGTAGAAAACACATGTGTTAAAATCAGACACCCATCTTTTAGTGTACTATTTGATGGGGTAACTGATTGATAAATTTATGGAAAAGATGTAAAAAATTTAGCAGAACATGTCCCGTTAATGCTATACCATAATTTCTTATATAAAAAAAACCCTTTTCTGTGTCCCCTACCATAAGCTAGCTGTGAATGTGTTCACCAAATGTGTCCAACCTTACCCGTATGTTTCAACTAACCCGAGCAATTAAAATTTTAAAACCGTACCCTCTTGGTAGCGCACACATTCAACAGCAGACTATGAACCGCTATAATTTCCAGTTTAAATAAAATCAGTTTCCTCTGCTAATACATTCATGCTGTAGCGATCAATCACCCTTCTTGAGCACATTATGCAACTGAACTACTTCATCACGGAATTGCGCCTCAGGAGTGCTGTGACAACAGTTATACAGTGATGCCTATATCACCTTTGAGCAGCCCAAATTGGGCTACTTGACGCTTGAGCAGCCTAAACTGGCCTACTTGGCACTTACCTCCCACGGTTTAAAATTTCCAGCCTTAACTTGCCTAAAAATTGGTCTACATGGTTGAACATCAGACCATAGCAACCTTTATTTGCATAATTTGGATAATTTATTTATTTTGCCAATGCTGACAAGATGCAATTTCAAATTAGTGGAAAGTAGAAGTGGATATTTTTGCGCAAACATTAATTTTCCTGATTTTTTCCCTAATCAACGCACAGGGGTAGGATTCAAAGCTTGTGAAATATCCTTAAAGTAGTAGAAAATCCTGTAAAACAGTGTGGAATTGGGCTAAAACCCAGCACAGCTGAAAATCAATAAAATTGCGTAAATTTTGGCTGCAAAAAAATCCTAAAATCGGGAAAAATCCAAAGTGAAGTAGTTCAAAATTGGCATATCGTGAAAAAAAAACCACACACACAAAAAAATTACCACTTTCACAGTATATATTATACACCAGATTTGGCTCTTATATCAAGACTAATCAATTATGATGATTAGTTGCTTGTGGAAGTTGAACATGTTACTTTTTTTTTCCTTCCCAATTTGGAGATTTTAAGCAGTTTGTTGCCAAAATACACCCCCAGTTTGGAAATTAGGCTATGTGAGCACATTAAGCATCACAGCAGTTCATCTGCCGCACTTCTGCCAATGAAAACTTGGCAACACTGCAATTACAGGAATCTGAGAGAAAGAATAGCTGCACTCATGTGCGTTAAAATCAGCCCCAGGGTTGCCAAACCCGCGATTTGGTAGCCCAATTGGGCGACTTTTGAATATTTTTCCCACAACTTTTGACAATTTCCTGTCCCATAGAAACCAATGGTTAAAAAAAAATTGGGCGACTTTTCAACTTTAGCTCCCGCGACTTCCGATAGTTTCCTGCCCCATAGAAACCAATGGTAAAGAGAAAAATTGTCTTTTTGATTATTTGACCCGCGATTCAGGCTGAAATCTTTTGGCAACCCTGATCAGCCCCCACAAGCGCACACCTAAATTAATAAGCCTTGGAATTAAAAAAAAAAAAAGAGTTTAAAATATTACGGAATATGCTTTGTTATCTAAATATTGACTGTCTGTATTTTATGTAAAGTAAAATAGAGTATCAATGCTAGCAGCTTTGTGATGAATATCCTTTACCCTGAGATCCATCTTAGTATTTTGTTTTATTCATTTTATAGATGGTCAGTCAGGGTATATACATCATGGGTATAACGATCATGAATGATGTCGGGTGAATCGCAGGGGTTTGGGTTGGATATGAATTTCAATCATTCAAAATTTGATTCAATAATATGGGGTATTCCGGTTATAATCCATACACCTCCTATGAAAGACATGATCTTCCACACAGGGGGTGTACATTTCAAATGGAGTCACCCATTCAGGTAACCCCATTTGAAATTCACACTCCCAGTGTGGTAGTTAAGGTCATGTCTTCCATAGGGGGTGTACGGATTTCAACTGGAATAGCCCAATGCGGATCAATCTGATCAAACCACTTTTTGGAAGAAAAAAGAAACAAAACAAAACAAAAAATAAAAAAATAAAAAAAAAATATGAAGAGTTCAAAGGCTGTCTTGTGTTGTTAGTTCTATTAACAAAGTGCAATTAATTATTATTTTTTTTTTAAATTATTTTCATGTGGGAAAGAGTAAACAGTTAACAAAACCTAAGTGTTACAATTAAACTAGACAACATCCCAGGCAGCGAACAACCCAACTTTAAAAAAAGCAAGGAAAATTGTTCAGTTTGGTTGTGCCCCGGCCGGGATTTTGTATGTTGTCTAGTTAAATTGTAACACTTCGGATTGGTTAACTGATCACTTTTTCCTGTATAATATATATTCAGTTACCTCTTGAAGCAAGCAGTCGTTCCCCATTGTGTTTATTTGTTCTTGTGCAGGATGTGTAACCCCATTACCTACTTATTATTTTGTGTGCTTATTTTGTTTTTAAAGGATAATCTATTTGAATGAATAAACTATTCATTTTTTGCTTGAGAAATCTTTTATAAAATCAACAAGACATATACCAGGGGCGTAACGTGGCCGGTCCTACCCCGGGGGCTAAAGAAAATGTAAATTTTGCCGTCCCAGCAACAGCCTGAAAAGGTTGCCTCATTTTTTCCCAGGTATTACACCCACCAATTACCCACACAGCATCGACCTGTGGTCCTGTTACCCAACAAACAGGTATACTTACATTAGTCCTGATCCTGGTTGTGATGGTTATTTGTGGAATGACTAGGGTGTTCGCTTTTGTAGCAGCAAAGTCCCTGAATTGTTGTTAAATGGTTTATGGAATGATGTGGGGCCGTAGTGGTCAGCGACAACCTGTAAAGTGTGCTGAGGCTTGTGGATCAACGCTCTGGCATTGTGCCTGTGCGTAGCGCACTATAAATCACTGCGCTTTTTTTTCTATCCCACAAAACAATGTGACTTACCCTTGTGATGTGAGATCTACGACCACTAGATCACTCTCTAGCAGTACCACGACAGCATACGGCTCTTGAGGATCTGAAAATAAAACAGGTGTTTTCTAGTTAGCAGATTTTACACACTGTATCTGATACCAACTTAAGAACCACCAACCCAACACTGCAATCCAGTGCATGGGTACTTGCTACATGTAATATATTATTACATGAACTGAAAACACTTATTCTAGATCAGTAGTAAAGGCTAATTGTTCAATTTCTTCCTCCCATCCCATCCCCATAGACAATTGTGAGCGGTTAAAGAACTCTTGACTAACATGATTAGAGGGGGCTTGGGACATAGTTAATGCTCTGTGTGCTAGCCATATTGGACCAAACATAAAAAGCACAAGTTTTGAAATATTTTCTCAAAATATCAAGAGCTATCTTGAGAACCACTGAACCAATAGTAATTATCCTGTAGTTGATGATACCATTATACTTATTTGTATATTGTAAATACATTGTTAATACTGTATGCTATTTTTGTAAATGAGGGCCTGCTTGAAAAGCAGTGTTTGTCACTGAAGCAGTATTACCCTCAATAAATAAAGAATAAATAAATAAATAAATAAATAAATACTAGGTTTATTTGTACTCATTTTAATGCATTTTTCATGCTAATTCCAAATATGGTCATGAAAATTTACAATTTTGAAATTTTTGAATACTTAAAAAAATTGAAACTTGTCGTCTGCAGTCAACACCTGCGTGGAGAGAGTTAAGCACCTATCCTCTTCATTGAAATATTTTCGGGAGGGAAAAAAGTGTTCAGGCTGTATGTTGGGATTTAGCAGTGGGCAATTCTAGTTGAAATCCATACCCACTATGGAAGACATGATCTTAATGTCCCACACAGGGGGTGTAGATTTCAAATGAAGTCACCCATTCAAGTAACCCCATTTCAAATTCACACTCACTGTGTGGGAGATTATGTGTTCCATATGGGGGTGTATGGATTTCAACTGGAATAGCTCATTTTGAAACAGAAAATGAGATTTGGTGCAAGGGCAATGACACTAAAAAAAGTACTTTTTTGTCACATGGGCAATATTGTTTGTCCTACAGTGCCTCTGATTGGTTAATTACATGATATAATTATTTTGAGTACCGAATCAAAATAGAGCTTTCTAATCTCTCAGCAATTTTAAGCTTAATTCCCTTCAGCCATACTGATTATTCTTACCATATCTCTGATTGGCTCAATACATGACATAGCCCTCTTTGTAACCAATCAAAATAGTTCTTACAGGTCAATAATTTAGCCAGTAGTGTTCAAGGGGGTTTAATTGATCCCAATGTGTTCCCTAAAGTAACACAAATGAGGGGACATAAATTCCACATCATAACCCTTAATGCTGCTAACAATATTAAGAAATACTCTTGATAATATTTCTACCTATTAATGCATTTATACATGTACCTACAAGTGTGGGCTTCTATCACACAGTTCAATGTTGAAATACATAATTTTATACAGAGAAGTACCATGTAAATTAACGGTTTGATATGACAAATTAACTCTGATTAATTTAACAGCTTTGAAATATACTGACTGAAAAAAAAAATGTCATGAATGTTTTTCTCAGAATACCAGGGTCTACCTAAGAACCCCATTATTATACTAAACAGGCATATTTTAAACTTTGCTAGCATATTTCAATCGAGACCAAAAGCTCCTCATGTTATATTTGTTTGCCACAAAATGCCTTGAAACCTTTTAAAATTGTAAAGTATTGTAATGCAAATTAAAATTAAATCTTTGATCAATTTAACAGGTTTGAAACCCACCGACTCAGAATATCAGAGTCTACCCAAGAACCGCATTACACATTTTAACTAAACATATTGTTTGTACATTTTGCTAGCAGATTTCAATAGAGGCCATGAATACATCTCCTCATGTTTGCCACAAAATGCGTTGAAACCTAAAATGTAAATTATTGTAATGCAAATTAACAGTAATTTTTCATCAATTTAACAGCTTTGAAACCCACTGACTGAACATTTTTCCCCAGATGTGTTTTTTTTAAATATCAGAATCTACCCAACAACCGCATTACACATTGTAACTAAATGGATTTTTGGTAAAATTTTGCTAGCAGATTTCAATAGAGGCCATGAATAGTGAATACATCTTCTTATAATGTAGCCTAATTGTTTGCCAAAAATCCCGCCAAAAATGCATTGAAACCTAAATTGTAAATTATTGTCATGCAAATTAGAAGTAAATCTTTGATCAATTTAACAGCTTTGCAACACACTGACTAAACAATTTTCCCCAGATTTTTTCCCTTCAGAATATCAGTCTGCCCAAGAACCACACATATTTTTTGTACAATTTTGCTAGCAGATTTCAACAGAGGCCATGAATACATTTTCTCATAAATGTAACTGTTTGCCCAAAACGTATTGAAACCTCAATTGTAAAGTATTGTAAGGCTTACTTAATTGATCAGCTTTGAAACCCAATAACTGAAAAAATGTCCCATATGTTTTTTCTCAGAATATTAGGATCTACCTATGAACTGCATTACAACTAAATGGACAAAATGTGTGTATTTTACTAGCAGATTCCCATACACAGGTCATGAATACACCATCTCCATGTTGTAATTGTTTGCCACAAAATGCCTTGAGACCAAAATTGTAAATCATTGTAAGGCAAATTAAATGTAATTTGTACAGAAACAAATCAAAACAGCGGGTCTGACCTATGGCGTACAGCTGATGCACGCATGCACCTAGCCAACCATCCACCCACACACGCATCATACATACATACATTTGTACTCCCAATAGCATCATCTGCATGCCTGTGTCTGACGATGAACCCAACCAGAAAAACATCATCAAATTATTGAGCCTTGTTTAAGTACATGTAGATTTGTTATTCCACGTCCCACAATTTATGCTTCGCAAAATTTGTTTTCAACATTGGTTTCATCACATTGGGCCATTCCATTTGAAATCCACACTCCCCCTGTGAAAGATTTTGGAAATATCTTCCACAGGGGGAATATGAATTTCAAATGGAATGAACACATTAGGCAGCTCCATTTGAATTCCATATACCCTCTGAGAAAGATTCAACCTGAATCTTCTATTGAGGGAGGGTGTGTTTCACATGGAGCTGCTTATGCAGTCATTCCATCTGAAATTTATACTCCCCCTGTGGAAGATATTTCCAAAATCTTCCACAGGGGTAGTGTGCATTTTAAATGGAATAGCCCATTGAAACGGTTACGACAAACATGAGGGTGGAGAAGGGTTGGAAATTCATCATAAATATGCTCTACACGGGTTTTTCGTCTTTTTCAAAAGGTCGGATTGGAATCAACTAGAATTAATTGATAAATTGGTTTTGTTCATACAATGCTTGCTGTGCCACATAGATATAGCTCAATTAAACTACTTGCAGTTCCGAAGATGAAGGATACAAACAACTGCATAAATCTCTTGAATGAAATATGAGAAAATCATTTTGTTATTTTCTAGCCCATGTGATAACATTTTGATTGTTTTTCTTCATAAGTTCAAAAATGAGACGTCTTTGAAATTTAATTTCTTGATGTAAATTCAGATAAAATACGCAAAACAAGCACAAAACTATTTCCACCTACATGCATGCCTTATTATATAATTTACCCTCCAAATCATGATTTTTTTTTTAAGGTCATACTTATTCACCAAATCGAGCAACACTATTGTGTGATAATCTGAACATCAATAAAACTCAAGTCTTTGAATATAATCATTCCAACCCTCTCCTGGGACACTGTCTGCAGTTAGCATTTTTTTATTTTACCAGAATTACTCATGGAATTATGCGGTCTGAATCGACAAGTGAGACGTGCTTGACTATGTTTAGAATGTGAGGGTACTGGTCACAGCAAGTCTGGGTATACATTATAATAGTTGTCCATTTAGGCTATTCCTTTTGAAATCCATTCACCCCTATGGAAGAAATGACACAGGGGATGTAGATTTCAATGGAGTTCTGTTACCATTCAGGTAGCCCCATTTGAAATTCACACTCCATGTGGAAGAGTTCGGGCTTGGATAGCAACATTTTCACATATTTTTTGTGGGACCTGAGAGCACATCAAACATATTGAATTGCATTTTGAAAATGAGGAATGTCCTTCTGATATCAAATAATTTTGATTTGTTAAAATTTGCGACATAACACACATTTTATGGGAAATGATTAAAATTGATATTTCTGAAATTTAACAGTCCTCGAAGTAAATAGTATAAATCTATTGGTATCTACTTAAAGTGTATGTAGCTGGGATGAAAAGCCATCCATCATATGAAAATTTTGATTTTTCGTATTGAAGATTTACATTTTTTTCCCCAAAACACCAAAAAAATAGTTTTATTAAATGGATTCATGGAAGGAATTAGGTACATCACAAGCGCTTCAATATATTTAGAAAGGTAAAATCTGGCTACAAACTTGGAATATTATTTCCAAATTGGGGACTTTATTTAGCTTTCATTTGGGAGTTGTTGAGTCTATAGTTTATCGTGGGGTCATCGATGAAGCAGTGCAAATAATCGCAGCGATAATTAATATTTTCTCACAATATTGTCGACTAGCGCAATATTGCACACCCTTAACTCTTTGGGTTACAAACATAAACAAGATTGTATCTTGCAGGGCAGGGTGTGTACACTTCGCTTTGGGGAGCACTTATAATACTGCACTTCCGTTTTTTATGTGAGGAATCTAGAAATGTCATTTTCATACCTACTTACCTTTACCAGACAGCATCATGCATTTCTGCCTGTCACTTTCATGCATAAATATAGTTTAAAATAATTTTCTAATATAGTTTACAAGCGTGTTGAAATCAATAACACTTATTGAAAATCAATCCATGTTTTTTTTTTAAAAGTTCAAATTTTCACACCTAACCTACTTTGCGACTGATTTGACGATAAATATTTGGGATTTGAGCTTATTTTACCATAAATTCTGACATACACACACAAAACCGTATCCTGCATCTGTGTTTATGACACTACAGGAAACAACATGTTATTTTTAGCATAAACAGACCATTATTTGTTATGCATGTAAATTCCATTTAAATTTCACACTACCCCTGTGGAAGATTTTGGAAATATCTTCCACAAGGGGAATAAGACTTTCTAATAGAATGAACATATTAGGCAGTTCCATTTGAATTTCATACACCCTCTGAGAAAGATTCAACCTGAAAATTCCTTTCGAAATTCGTAATCCCCCTGTGGAAGATATTTCCAAAATCTTCCACAGGGGTAGTATGGATTTTAAATGGAATAGCCCAATACCACGGATTAATACAGAATGATGTGCACACAGTTGGGCACAGCACTTACGCAAAGTGCCCCTTTTTTAGACTAACATCTTCTATTATGAATTCAAGTGAGTGAAGTTGGAACTTAATTCGCTGGCAAACATAATAAATTGGATTAATTACCACAGCAATAGGTGAAAACAATTTTGAATATATCACGCTGCACTACAAGCAGGTTGCACTCATCACCTGTGTATGTCTGCAATCATAGTATTGAATACAATACTGAACTTTTCAAAGATACTAATCTTACAGGTGCAAGTGATCAGCATGATATGGTTCAATGCAGAGGTACTGAGTGAACATACTGGTGCAGCGCGGTATAATCAAAAATTGTTTTCACCTATTACTATGGTAGTTAATCCGATTATTACATCACTTCGCAGGCGAATAAACTTGAAGCAAATCATTTTCACCTATTACATTATTAACTAGCAGCGAACAAACAAACATAAAAACAAACATGAGGAGACTTACTGCTTGGCCATGGGTTTTCACATAGGCAGAGGAAGTCCATGACAGGATGTTCCATTTCTAAGACAGTGGTGGTCTTGCCCTGCATGATGGTCAGGCTTGGTGTTGCACCTTGTTTTTCATATGGTAGACCACCAGAAAACAATATGTAGGGATCCCTGTGAAAAGCAAAAATAGGTTTGGTTATCAATAAATGTACTCTATGTAGATCCTATGAATGCATTGATAATAAGCCAAATCTAGCTCAGTGCGTGGTTTGATTTAACCCCTCTGGATGGTGGCCAGCCATCTTCTGTGAATTTGGATAATGGCTGCTATATCACACCATGAAATATCTGGATGTGAAAGAACTGATCCCTGGGTATCTTTCACATCTAGGTTTCAAAAGTACTATGGTCTGGACCAGGCCCTTAGGCAGGATTTTTTTTTGGGGGGTGTGGTTTTGAAATTTTTAGGACAGAGGAAGGGGGCCAATTTTGTGAAAAGTGATCTTCTTCCCAAAATGTTGACCACAAAAGCATAAAAAACCTGGTTTTTTTTCACCTTCCCTCCCTCACAGCATTAGGATCAGGGGACATGTCCCACGTAACTAGAGCATTTACAGCATTGCAGCAATCTAAACACAAGTGACTATAGGTAAACAATTGTACGGAAGTTTTTTCCTTGAAAATCCTCGGAAAACATGTGTTTTTTTTCCTCATCCAAAATGAGCTCATTTCCCCCAAAATATATAGATTGTATCTATGTTTAACCCTTCACCAGTCCATGTCATGCATTTCACTTTCAATACTATACTATAAATTATTCTGATTTGAAAAAAAAAAATCGTTATTTTTGCGGCAATCATTTTCACAAAATTGATACATTTTCTGAAGACATGGAAAAGAAATATTTGCAAGCATGAACATTTTGCAAATCCATTTCACTCGCGAAATTCACAAAATTTTCATGCACGCGAATATTTCTTGCTTTATAGTACTGTAAAAATGGAAATTTTCACGGTACATAAAATTTCACGCTTTTTGCCTGCAACACAACTACCGCGAAAAGAAAAACACGCAAATATATTCTTTTAATGTATAGGTCTATGAACGAAAACTCTAAATCACGAAATTAAAAAACAAACAATGTAGTTCAAAATTGGCAAAAAAAATTACACATGCGAAAATTACCACTTTTACAGTAAGTCAAAATGACAAAATATATACGCAAGATATTTAAATATTGAGATTAAAATAATGCTCAAAAGATCACTTAAAAAGACTTAAAGTTATCAGTTTTCCCAAATCATATACATTTCATACATGCATCAGGTGTTGGGTTATTTATGATGAACGTATCAGAGAACAAATCACACGTTAAAATAAGTTTTTAAAAAAGAAAAAGATACATATCACCGCTAAGATTCAATAGACTAACAACAATGGGCTATTCCATTTAAAATCCATACTACCCCTGTGGAAGATTTTGGAAAAAAACTTCCACAGGGGGATTATAAATTTCAAATGGAATGAACACATTAGCAGCTCCATTTCAATTTCATACACCCTATGAGAAAGATTCAACCTGAATCTTCCACTGAGGGAGGGCGAGTTTCAAATGGAGCTGCCTAATGTGTTAATTCTCTTTGAAATTCATACTCCCCCTGTGGAAGATATTTCCAAAATCTTCCACAGTGGATTTTAAATGGAATAGCCCAATTGAGTGTGGAAGACAATGTTAGTCTGGTGGGAAATACTGAAAAATACCTGAAAAAAATAGCCCAGACATAGCATTAAAACTGGAAAATTACAAAAAATATGTCTATTCCACATTTCTGTATTTTGGAATGACAGCTATAATCTTATTAATGATGTTAAAAAGGTATTCTGTTTTGACCTTGCACTTCGCTTCTCTACAATTATTACATCAAAACCATGCCAAGTATTAATCTACAATGAAAACACCATCATGATATATCCATGTAAAACAAGCATTGCAAATTCCATGTTTAAGACTACCAGGCCATTCCAGTTGAAATCTATACAACCCCTATGGAAAACATGACCTTAATCTTCCACAGAGGGGGTATACGTGTAGATTTCAGATAGAGTTACCCATTCAGATAACCCAATTTGAATTTCACACTCCCTGTGTGAGAGATTAAGGTCATGTCTTCCATAGGGGGTGTATGGATTTCAACTGGAATAGCCCATTTTCAAATAATTCGCAATATTTCTCGAACACACCAAAATTGTCTTGGAAATATTTTCTGTCTAATACCCAACTGATATTTTTTCAACCCGGTATTTTACAGCTAGCCAACCCAACATGAATACCTTGACCTTCACCATCCCGCATACAATGACACATGATGAATGATTGCGATTCCTTGACACAATACAACAACGGATACAATTCCTTATTCAAACATCTTGCCTCAACCATCACAGATTTAAGGCAAGGCTTGACAACATGGATGACATTCAAGACATTATGCAGCTAGTGAAGTAATGTGATTTATTGTGCATTATAGACCAAAATATAGTTTGATATTTGGTGTGTTTTTTGCCAATGCAACAAATGAAGCAGCTATTTTGGGCTATTTCAGTTGAAATCCATACACCCTCTATAGAAGACATGTCTTTAATCTTCCACACAGGGAGTGTGAATTTCAAATGGGATTACCTGAATGGGTGCTCCATTTGAAATCTACACCCCCTGTGTGCGATATTAAGGTCATGTCTTCCATAGGGGTATTATGGATTTCAGCTGGAATAGCCCTATGTTTTCCGCTGTGATACTGATGTGCTGTAGCATTTTCCTCAGCAACAAATGTAAAGAGGAACAAAGCCTGAGCAAAGCTCATCACTTGCGTGAAAAAGCACTGCAGAGAACCAAAAATCGCAGGAGGAGACTGAAAAATAACTGCAGAACTCAAAACGCAATATCTGTCGCAACAACAACAAAAACAAATTGCACAGAAAAACATTTAATTATACCGTCTTCAGCCAAACCTACAAACTTGTGCTTAAATGTAGCTTGACTTGTGTAAGTGAAGGGCAAATATAGTGTCAGAGAAAGTAGAACCTAGCTAGACCCCATCCATAGATGGCTGTACAGACTAGTAATACATTAGGGGTACTGCATGGGTATGGTCCCAACTGGGTGACTCAATACCTCCCCTGCCAACCCCCTTGCCCCTCTTGAGTTTGCAACTAATAATGAGGTAGCTGATTAAGGTGGGACAAAATCACTCCAAACACCACTAATGTTCACAATGTGCACAAACCCTTGTTAAACCACAATAATCCATGACAGCCATAATAGACTTGTTGTTTTCATGAGGGCAAACCAAGACCAGTGATAAAGTTTGTGTGATCATGGAATTGATTATTATGTTACAGAAAATACAGGACATCTACAACAATGATTTACCCTTCCCCTTTCCCCATCAATCAATGTTGGAGCTCTTTTGGAAAACTGCTGAAGACATTTGCCTTTCTAAACATTTTCATGGTGGAGAGGGGGTGGCAGTTTTCCATTGTTGACATAAAAATGTTGCAAGACTTTTTCTCATGGTTGCAGGTGTGATCAGGTATGCAATAACCGAGTCAATTGGAAGAATATCATTTGACCTGTAAAACTTGCACATGCAGATGAACATAAGAGTGCACAAAATCTACCGAGTGAACACATCATGTTTAATGCAAAAAATTTGAAAGGATTGTGGAAGTGCTTCTAAGATAGTTTGCCAACCACCAATTGGGGAGAGTCATTTTTGAAATAAAGCATGATGGAAACACAACACCAGGACAGCTTTCAATAATACCTACCACTAATTTACAACCAAATAAGAACCAGGAATTATTTTGATACCAAACAACAACTCAGATGTCCCTTGTTTTCTAGAATACATGTACATCAGATTAATTTAAGATACTGTTATCCAAATACATAACAAATTTCCATATTCTGAGCGCTGCGGTTCATATTCTTGTCTTATGAATACTGTAAAGCATGATATTTTTGTGGCAATAAAATTTCACATTTTGGAGAGAACATAATGTTTCATTGGCATTAAATTTTTGTGAATTTCTATATTTCCTTAAAGGTGTATAGGAAGAACAAAATATATAAACTGACCTCAAAAAGAAACTTATAAATTTTTCACAATGTCATATCTTAAAATCCTGTCCATAAAAATGAACAAAAATTACACACAGTATTACTTCAATACTCTACTCTAAACACATGTCAGTAACCAATCAGTTGTCCAACTGACACAACAGTAAAATGCACTGACACGGAACAGCTTTCGGGACCACATTCACAGGCGAATAATTGGAACCCAGCAAAAGAAATCTGGGAGAATGTATACAAGATCCTTAAACAGGTGATTATTTCAAAAGAGTAAGTGGAATAGTGTGGAGCGGGCTGCTTCTGTTTTTCACACACTTTCTTCAAGAAACAGGTCTTGTTCCACACTATTCCATTTACTCACAGATATCTTGTGTTGGGAGCCACTTATTGGGCTGTGAATGTGGTCCAGGAAGCTGTTCCATGTCAGTGCATTTCGCTGTTGTGTCAGTTGGACAACTGTTTGGTTACTGACCAGTGTGTAGAGTAAAGTATTGAAGTAATCCTGTGTGCAATTTTTGATCATTTTTATGGACATGATTTTAAGATATGACCTTGTGAAAAATGATAAGTTTCTTTTTGAGGCCAGTTTATATATGTGTGCATGAAAATTTTGCAAATCGGCTGCCATCGCAATGTATAAAGCAAAATGTTTATGCACTCAAAACATTTTATGCTTTTGCGGGAGTTTAATTTGCACGCTTTTCATGATCAAACAGGCACCTGCAAATATAACCCCGCAAAAACATTTAATGTGAATATATTTGGAAACACAAATTAAACACCCCGGCCACTTAACTGTCAAGAATTGATAAACTCATGAAAAATTAACCCAGCAAAAATATGCCACTATGCAGTAGTCATTGCCAGTATGACTGGTCTGTATTTTGAGAAAAGATGATTCAATCTCTTTTGGGAATGAACATTACCAAACCATTCTTTGAAGTGGGATCAAATAGGGGCTAATGTAGCAGGCTACTGACAATCGATCTTGAGTTTCCCAACACATAATTTCTGAAAACAAGTGAGGTAACTTTTTCATTATTCATTATTTTTCTGACTTTCATTATATGACCAAACATGAGTGTAAAATGTGTTGTTATTTACTGCTCACTTATTCAAAGATAGATGTTCAGCCCTAGTGGGATTTAAAAGTACGCTAAAAAAAGGCTGCAAGGTCTATAGCAAAATGGATGTTTTTATTTTGTTTTCCCACTAAAAATGCACAGATATTCATCTTTTTTTTTTACAAATATAACCTGTTAATCACTATTTTTGGAATATCACAATAATGAATTCAAGTGAGGGTCAGAAAATGAAGTGAGGGCGGGTGATGGGAAACTCAAAATCAACTTTCATTATCAGTCTAAAAGAAGAATCCTAAATTGGAAAATTGTCTGTAACATTTATCCCACACAAATTCTACTTTATAAAATAGGAAAGTCAAACATGAGTATTTGGATATTTGTAATTAATAATAAAAACAATCATATAGAACACATTTCCTTCCTTCTATTGTAAACAAACCAAAATAATATGGTTAATGAAAGTTAATGAATTATTGAATAGCATTTGATATGATTAGGAAGATAAACTTATCAGAAACTGATGTTTTATCTGAATACTTTAGAGAAAATAAAATATGTAATAATCTGATGAATAAGGTTATCTCAATTACAAAAATAAGTTTTAGTAAATATAAAATATGGAAAACATCCTAATATTGTTCTTCTTAAAAATAAAGTTATATCAATTACAAAAATGTGTGTTAGTAAAGATATGGAAAACGTCCAAATATTGTTCTTCTTCTCGAGAACAAAGTTATCTCAATTGCAAAAATGTGTGTTAGTAAATACAAATATGGTAAATGTTCAAATATCGTTCTTCTCAAAAATCTCAATTGCAAAAATGTGTATTAGTAAATATAAATATGATAAACATCCAAATGTCATTCTTCTTCTCAAGAATTAAGTTATCTCAATTGCAAAAATAAGTGTTAGATACAAATATAAATATGGTAAACGTCCCAATATCATTCTTCTCCATGAAAATAAAGTTATCTCAATTGCAAAAATATGTTAGTAAAATATGTGACCCATCACATCGAAACACGGCAGTTGTCGGAAACCCACATTTAAAGATAATGAAGAAAATGTGCCCCGAAAAATAAAGAAAATAATAAGGAATTTGAATTCTATTTGTCACATAAAATCACCATTCTACATGCGACATGAATGGAAGAGGTGTCATTTTAAAGCTTAAAAACAGTCCTTTAGGCTGGTAAAGAAATCAACAAGTTCATTTTTGACGACAACTGCCGTGTTTCGATGTGATGGTCACATATGATAAACGACCAAATATCGTTCTTCTCAAGTATGAGCTAAGAATGTAGGACATCTAAGCTCATTTTCCCCCTTCCCATCCTACCAGTATGCTTTGTGAATGTGTAAGTGATGGATTTATAAGGAAATGAAATAAAATATTTGATGAAAGATAAAAAAGGGGGTGATAGGGTGATATTGATCAATCAATAATTTAAGTGGAGTTATTGTGACCACTCATACATGGTAAATTCTTGGTATTGTGTCTGGTGATATCAGTGCAGATAGGTAGTTTTGGGACTGACTGAAGTAATTTTTTACTCTGAGATAATGGGTCTAAATCCTTCTGTCTAATGATGCAATTGGGTTCATATCTAACAGTTGCGTAACAATTACTCTAACATATGTCCTTTAAATCAATCAGTGTTGATGACTGCTCTCCCATGATGGCCAGGGGCCATGGTAGAGTGTACAAACAGCCCGGCGTTACACTGATCAGAACTGGTTGCGAGGTCTTTGTAATCACCTGCAACGACCCCACAATTCAAATGCAGTAATAGAGAGAGCGGATAATTGAAGATGAATTTTGCCTCCACCAAGAATCTAACCGGGGACCGCTTGCACCAGAAACAAACACATTTTTAGCAATGAACCAGAAAGCTTTTGATCATAAATCCAAAGACCAGGCTGCTCTCATCATAAATCCAAACCCATCCAATCTCTGCCATATGATTTATATGTTAGAGAGACGATGAGTTGAGAATTCCAATGGGTGAAGGATTTATGATGGATTGCAACTTGCTGAAATCAACCCCAGGTCTCAGGTCTGATCCATGAGGCACAAGATTTGAAATTATTGCTGACTCAATTTCTTCTACATGCTCACACACATTTTAAATCTAATAACAACATTTATACCCAAATCCAGGTACCAACAGAACCAAAGAGGACGAGAAGGAACCCAAAGGAAGCCAGTCAACCAACCCCTACCACATTAGTGAGAGAGGAGAAATCATGCAAACCTTTTGTTCTCACGGTGCAATAAGTACCTTGCATTTGATGATTCAAACAAGACGTTGAAGACAGAGTCATCCTTCTCTTCTCTGAAAATATTTGATTATAACACCAATTCTTAATTCTCTCAGTTCTTAATCCTCACCTTGACCTTACCATATATTTGTTCCTATACTTTTTTTAAAAATTAAAATGTGATGAAAAGATGAATTGCAGGTTCTTAAATCTACTAATTACTATACATGTGGAATTAATATCAATGGCAAAGGTTTGTTTACAGGTTTTAAAAAACTGATGACCTACGAACAGATTGCGTCATAATCATACTGAATCTTATACAAATGGTATTTCAGAATGACACCCAACTCGAGATGTGTTATGGTGTGGTTTTCACAAACATTTACATAACAATGTAGATGTTTCGTAACTCAAGTTGGGTTATTTATTACAATAGGTGGCAAATTTCAAGAAGGAGATTTATGATTGATACATATAAATGAAAGTATAAATTTTGGATTTGTTTGCACAACTACATTCTCATAAATTAAGCAGTCGTACAGTTTAACGTTTAAAGCCATAATGTACAATCTTATTATATGAAATTTTTTTCAAACCTGATTTTTTGGCATATTAGTAATGTTTACACATGTCCCAACTTACACCTAAATGGAATCAGCCAAATGTGCTGTGTTTGTATGTCAACAGAGCACTTTGGACAAAAAGTCATACTTATGACTTTAAATCCCTCGTAGAATTCAATGTAAACGGCCAAAAAAAATTCAGTTTAAAATGGACAGAAACCCTTCCTGGCAGGTATTACTAATACTATTTCAGCATTTCGGGTAAAGAATTACAAAATTTGACAGAAATTGTACATAATGGCTTTAAACTGTTCAATGCTTATCAGGTTGTGTAGAGTTTATTCCAGCATAACGAGGCAAGCTTCCCTTATTATAGTATACATTGCACTTCATTTTTCTTACACTGAAATAAATGAGGTTAACTATGTTATCCTAACTGGCTCACTCATATGAATATGTATCATAAAATCATTGGGCCATTCCAGTTGAAATCCATCCACCCCCTATGAAAGTCATGATCTTAATCTCCCGCACAGTGAGTGTGAATTTCAAATGGGGTTACCTGAATGTGTGACTCCATTTGAAATTTACACCCCCTGTATGGAAGATTAAGGTCATGACTTCCATAGGGGGTGTATGGATTTGAACTGGAATAGCCCCATGTAAAAGCAAAGCTAATCACAATTAATGAGGCTAAGCATTACCAACTAAACCCTGTAGCATGAATATACAGAGTTATTTGCTCTGCATCTGTGGAGTGTAACATGTGCGTAAGCGATCATATGCAACTCTACAACGTTTTGCAAGTACGACAATATATCTTTATGAGTCAGGTACGACCATGTTGTGCATGTACACCATGCTCAGCGCATGTGTTAGGATAGGATAGGATAGGATAGGAAGCTTTATTTCACCACGGAGGCCCAAATCAACAAAGTTGTTCTTCCTTGGGGCCGTTACTGATCACAGAGCATACTAAAACTCTGTACAATTCTGATACTGATTGTACCTGCAAAGAAACTGAAATATAGCAAGAATGTTGGAGAGATGTATAAGCAAAAAGTGAAAGATACACAGACATATTAGTACACAAACAAAATAATACAAATATGGACTTACCCTGATTTGACAGCCCTCCATTCTACCTTTGTGACTGGAGTACATGGTTCGGGCTTCAGGCCTTTGGCAGGAACTTTGGCTATAGATGTAAAAGTAAAAGCAAGAATCCATTGTTAATCTCAAAGTTTCAATGTTTGAATCCATGGCTCTCTTTCATATATTTATTGCATTATATTATGTATTCTTAGTCAGTGGGAGTGGTCTAGTTCATAGACACATAATTTGATTGGACAATCGCATGATTTCGGGTGGCGTCTATCAGGCTGTAGACGACCCCATGTCATCATGCGTGTTGATAACGCGTAACACGCTGGGAGAGGTGCGCGTATGTATCGCGTTGTATGCGTAGACTAGTGCGGAACACACGCATGCGGTAGCAGTACGCGCAACAAAAGATGTGAAGTTGTAAACAAGTTTCGTTCATTTTAGAAAAAGGGGAGTTTTTATGACAGTAACTGAATTTTTGCTTTAAAAAATAGTTTACAGTTATCAAAATAATATTTAACTGACTAAGAATGAGAATAAACGATAGGAATTTTTATTTTGACTATCCTCTACCTATGACAGACGACAGGCAGGTCCAATATTTTTATCGTAGTAAAATATTGGACCTGCCTGTCGTCTATCACACGGTAGAGGATAGTCAAAATAAAAATTCCTATCGTTTATTCTCTAATTTTAGTATTATGTTTAGCTTTGTGATAAGGGTTTACTTTAGCCAGTAATACAGCAAGGTTTACATAGGGTTCGGATTAAGGTTGATAAAGACTTATGGTTAGAGTAAGGCTTGGGTTAAGATCAGAATTTTTTTAATGTCAATTTTAAGGATAATCAAGGCATTACCAGTAGTTATCTCACGGACTAGAGAGATACAGACGAGTTCCAACAGTCATGGTAATGAGGGTCGATCCTTCCATGAAACACGACAGGCAAAACTGATAAGCACATACCGCATATATTTACGGTATTTAGCGTAAATGCGAAAACACAAAACACTATGCTGGTGTGATTGTTAAACACGCACAATCGAATGATCAGCCCTCATGAATATGCGAGAATTCACAGCATACATAGCACAGGGATTTTGACTGTTGATAAATAGTTTGTATAGTCTCGACGAGCTTGGGAAATGATCTCTTGTAGCTGACTGAGTTAGGCACATTGTCCTTACTGAAGATAGTGATTTAATCACAGAAAATAGGTAAGCAAGTGAGCGCCGATACACTCTCAGAAGCAATGGCGAATTCCCTTAAAAATCGCATTATATTGCATTGCATTGCATTGTACAAAACACATCGGTTTTTAGCTCTTGTTTTTATCGGCCCACTCAGATAGGACAAGGTGCCCTAGATCTAAGAATTTTCACAGTTGAGGTCATGTGATCTGATAAAGTTTAGGGTATGGTTAGGGTTTAAGATGCATAATGTATTCTGGGGCTATTCCTAACACAGGGACTGCCGTTTGAGAGGAGTGAGAGCAATCACTCCTCTACAGCTCTTCTTAAGGGATCTAAAATGAGCGTTTATTGCGTTTCAACAGTATTTTTTGTGGGACATGAGAGCACCTCAGACCTATCGAATTGCATTCTGAATACTGAAGCATGTCTTTCTGATATCAAATAATTTTCATTTTTGAAAATCACAATATAATACAAATTTTATGACAAATTATACAAATTTGATATTTTTTTTTTTTTTTATATATAACAGTCCTCGAAGTAAATTATATAAATCTAATGTTATATTCTTAAAGTGTATGTAGCAGGGAGGAAAAGCCGACGGTCAATTGAAAATTTTGACCTTTCATATTGAAGATATGGATTTTTTCCCAAAAGACCTAATTTTTTTGGTGTTTTGGGAAAAAATCCATATCTTCAATACTGAAAGGTCAAAATTTTCAATTGATCGTCGGCTTTTCATCCCACCTACATACACTTTAAGTATAAATCATCAGATTTTTAAAGTTTACTTCAAGTACTGTTAAATATCAAAAATATCAATTTTTAATGATTTGCCATAAAATGTGTATTTTAATTGCGAATTTCAAAAAATCAAAATTATTTGATATCAGAATGACATTCTTCAGATTCAGAATGCAATTCGATATGTCTGATGTGCTCTGATGTCCCAAAATAAATACTGTCCAAACGCTCATACCCCAGCCCTTAAGTTGCACTAATTGCAAGAGCGGTTTATAGCTCCTCTAGATGACTCATTAAATTCTTTACGCTTTAATGGGCACAGGTGCAAACAGCTCTTCTAAAGCTCTTCTTGAAGAGACCAGAAGAGCATTCTACAGCTCTTTTCTAATTTTCAAAAGGCAGTCCCTGCTAACAGTGTAATACTTACCATGTGGAGCGATGACATTGGCAGGTTTCACAGGGTTACGTACATTCCATATAGTTAGCGTGCCATCCGTATGGCTTACTATGAATTGTCTCCCTTCATAATGCCACGACACGCAGCGCACAGGTTGGCTACAGTTAAAACGATTTTCAGCTACTCTGTTCTTTAGATCCCATAGCACTACAGCACCCGCTTTCAAAACCAATTAATAGCTGTCAAGAAATAAAAAAAAGAAACAGTTTGATACATCAAATAATGAAAGTATTAGTTGGTTACGACTGCTCCTAACAAAGATTATTACACTTACAGTAGATGCAATACTTACAGTAATTTAAAAATAAAGTTATAAGAGCATTCCAATACATTGTCAATTATGCAAGTAGTTTTGCTACTCATAACGAAGAGATTATAACACTTGCGACAGACCAATACTGTCAGAAATTTAGAAAAATCTGTTTTACATGAACATAAAATAATTTCTGATTTGTTCATTTTGGTAAGTACCCAAGCTCTGCAAGACCTAGACCCTTTTCTGAATGCTTCAAAGCATAAAATTAAGGTGTCGAAGCTTTGTGAAATTCACACATCCGGATAACAGAGAGAGCCTTATAAAAGCGTCCGAATAAGGGAGGTTGGACTGAATGCGTTTTTGTTTGAGACCCAAATCTGTATTTTGTTGTAGTAAAGTGGGCGGAAGAGGGTTGGTCTCAAGAATATTTACACACTTTGTTGAACCTGTGAAAACTTATGGACATCCCATTTACCTTGCCCTCCATAATACAATAGCAACACAAACATGGTTTGACATGATAAGGTGATGGCAAATACGAGACAGCATTTTCCATGAATTGTCTCAAGAGTCCTCAACCAAAAGCACATAATAACCTTTTTTCTGGCGCATCAAATAAAACTTGCTCCCCTCTTCCCCATGGCACATTGTCATAGCAACGAGACAGTCACTAGGACTAGCTAGGAGGCCTTACGCCTTGAAAACCACCACACACAATATCCGCCGATCTAGCGGGTTAATCCTAACAACTGATCCCATCACCTAATCTGCAATATCCTAGCTCTGTTCATAACAGTGTAAACCAATACTTGGATATAATACCCAGGACATGTAGAGAATAAAACTCATATCTGTGATGGTTAAGAAACATAGGACTTGGATTTTGCAGTTCAAATTGTCATTACAAAGGTATGCATTTCTACAAACCTACACGGTTTAGATAATGCTTTATATTTATCACTACTGTCTATTTAATGAATGCTAAGAATATATTGCCTGCAATTTTTTTTTCAGTAGAAATAAGCATCATTGGATGTCATAAATCCAGTTGGAAAAATATTCTGTTCATGGCATATGTGTAGCTTGGCTTCATTAATTGAATCACCTGGATTAAAATTACAATCCAACCTCTCTTATCCGGACCTATAATGGATCTCTCTGTTATCCGGCTGTGAAATCTTCACAGGAAAACGTGTGTTTGATGATTTAACACCTTAATTCCATGCTCTGAATGCTTAGAATGACATATCTATGTTGCATCAAGTGCTCTAATGCCATCTTTTAGTGTTATTACCCCATGTTAAAACAATCTTTTGTTGTCCCTATTTTAGTACTGGGACAGTCAATGCAGAATTACATGTTATTCACTTATCCCGATTTTTCACTGATCCGGCCAATGCTTGGTCCCATCATGGCCAAATAAAAGAGGTTGGACTGTACATGTATGCATTGCATGGTACCTGAAAAATAAATCTACCTGTGTATACAAAACTTCAGGAGCCGATTCTGGCTGTTATTGTTAAATCTAAATACATGCTAACTTAGGTACTGAGCCTGTGTAAGCCTTCATCCCTGAATGACACTACATCATGTATTGTAAATTGATTATGTGTCTTGCGCAAATTTGGTCAGAGAATTTCTGTAAAGTAGAATGATCTATGCCCTATGCCATTGATCTACGCCGTTGTACAATGACCTACATGTATGCCAATTTTATATAATAGAAATCTTTCTTCTCATTCACAGATCGTTTACCAGACATGAAAGTGCCATAAGAACAGAAAATCATCCAAAAATCAGGGTTTCTACAATTGTTTTTCTAAAGATTCATTTCCTGAAACAAGATTCAATTTCCTGAAATCCTGAAATTTCCAGAAAACTTGCATCCTTCCTTTACGTCCATCATTATCATGAATATTTTGCTATAATTTCCTATTTTACCACATCAATTCAAGAGAACAATCACCTCCCACTCATGGGCATCTATGAAAACATGTTTTCCAATACTGTGCTAATTTTCTGAGCCCCTTGATGATTTGGCGGTGTACAAACACGGTGTGCAATTTTGAAATCAACATTTTCAATGGTGCAATGTGTCCCTGTCATTTAGCTATATAAAGGTCAACAACCCTCATTGTTTCATCTGCAGTGTAAAGTCAGGCAAGAAAAAGTCATGTTGCAGCAATTGTCGCTTGCTGAAGTGCCCATCTTATTTTCCTTGGTGTTTGAGCCAAACTCCCATGAATTCACTTGTTGTTAGGGGTTTTGTCATTCCTCCCACACAATGAGTGTTTTACCTTTACAGTGCTATATCATGTCGGTACCCATTTTATGAGGGGGTATCAAAAAGTTTTTGAAATCACCCAGAATTGAAGGAGCTATATCAATGAAATTTTGTTAGTGTAATCACTGATCTTTATCTACATTATGGTCCAAATATGGTCTCATATGTACGTTTACTTTCTTTACTGCTGGCGCTAGATGGGCGGTAAGTGCATAACCTTAACAGTGAAGATCATCCACTTTCTTCACTGTGGCCGTATCATCCCTAAGTGATGGACGCCCACTTCTTGGCTCTTCTGTGAGGGACATGAGGCCAGTTTGGAAATTCTTTTTAAAAAAGCAACAGTGCCATACGACAGGCAATCATCACCGTAGACAGCCTACATTACATCATACATTTTCTGGACATTGTAGGCTTAACCCTTCAAATGCAGGAATTTAATCACACTGCGTGCCTCAATTTTCTCCATCTTGCAGGTTATGCGCCTACCGCCCATCTAGCGCCACATGTAAAGAAAGTAAATATGCTAATGAGACCAATTTTGGACCATAATGTACTTAAGGATCAGTGATTACACTGACAAAATTTCATCAATATAGCTCCTTCAATTCTGGGTGATTTCAAACACTTTTTGATACCCCCTCGTATACACCTGGGTAGAGACTGGAGAGAGACAATAGAGGCTCAAAAGACTTGTTGATAGAACTATCTTTGGTATTCATACACTATAGATTGCGAGAACCAGCAGAGCAAGTGTAAGAAAAATCCAAACCATGCATTGATTGTGCATTGTATATATACACGGGCGTGCACTCAGTGCTTTCGGACGCATTCCTTTTTTCTTGCGGGTTGTTGCATTTATATTTGTTTGTAATTTCCAACACTTTTAATTACAAATTTGTTATAAAAACAGCAAAAATCACATGTGTTTTGGGGCTCGTGCATTAAACCCATCAACATCAGCATGCGTGCATTATTTGGTCTAATTTCTATCCCAACAAGTAATACGCGTCCATTAACCTATAATTCAAATATGCAACCCTCCGATTACGAGTCAATGCCCCGGGGTCAATACCCATACCGCTAGGCCACCGTGGCTCTCTGCACATTTACAACCATGATAATGTAAAAGAAGATGACTGTGTATCATCATATCATGGTTATTTCTAGTTTTACATCTTTCTTCTCTGCTTTCCTATCTCGATTATAGGTCAAGGCCCGTACCGCTAGGCCACCATCATGCCTCTCTGCACATAATCATAATAATATAAAACAAGACGACTGTGTTATTCATATCATGGTCATTTCTAGTTTTACATGTTTCTGCTTTCCTATCTCAATCCTCATTAATGAAATGCAAAAACCACATGTGAATGTGAAACATTAATCCACAATATTATGCTATCTGCCAATCTTGATGTTGTATCATTATTTCAGGTGTTAAATGAAATGCAGAAGATGGCCTAATCACACGCACATATTTTGGGGGGAGCTTTGGTCAACCTTTTCGGGCTGTTGAGGAAGCGCCGGCAAAATTGAATTTTCTTCAGCCCCCGGGGTAGGAGCGGCCACGGTACGCCACTGAATCATGAAAAGCTTGTGACTGCAAATTGTGATCGATTTGTACAGGTCCCCACCCATTTGATTTCTCTCATGTCAGTGCCCTATTCCATGGGTTTTCATTGCAATTTTAAGAATCTCTTAAACAAGACCCCATTTAAGATTTTAAGAAAAAACACCAAACCCGTTCTAGGGTCCTATCGACCCAGATTTCGCGTTTGGGGATTTTGTTAGCTGTATGAAGCTAATAATTTTTTTGGCTGAAATTAATTGATTTTTCGAAAAAAAATTCATAAGTTTCAAATTTTCAACATATGTTCACATAAAAATAAATTTTTAATCCTAACCGACCATACTTAGCAAGTCTGTTCGCCCGTAGAACATGGTTATTTTTGTTCGTTGCCTACACATACAATTTGTTTTAATATGACAAATGCAAATAAATTTGTTCTGATTCACCTGGTTGCCAGCATGACACAGAACGTTCAAAATGATTGATAAATATAGAACACAAAATGAAAAAAATATAACCAATAAAACACATTGAAGCATACGTTAACAACATTAGCGTAATGTTATCGTTTGAGTGAATGGTCTGATACATAAATAGTTTAAAGCACTTTCAATATGGTCAGTTTAATTGAGCACTGCCAGTTTCACCTCATAATATAACGATTCATTTACCAACTCTTTCTCTTGATGCTACACTGCATGGAATTCCATGAATTTATGTATTCTTCAATAAGGTAGAGTATGCCAAGTGGTTAGAGTACTTGCTTCTGGTGAATGAGGTCCCCGGTTCAATTCCTGGCAATGGGAACTTGCTAGGGTATTGACTGGGAGTCTGAATTTATTTGACTACATCTGCAGATTAAATTCAGAATCCCTCTCTCCGTGTGGTTCATTTTCAACTGACCTTTTCGGCAAATCCCATAAGCCTTTGCAGGTAGACCCGAGATATCGTCATTTGACATCACACTGATGTGTACATCGTTTAGTGAACATTTCAAAGCTGTGAAGGAGCACGTGTGGCCAAGTGGATAAGGCGCCCGACTCATAATCTATAGGTTGCGAGTTCGAGCCCCGCTCGTGCCAACGTGTTGTGTCCTTGGGCAAGGCACTTTATCCTCATTGCCTACTGGGGGATTGGGGTTGGGTTGAATTGGATGTTTGTATAGTTGTTTGTTTCAATGTTGCGATATTGGCGCTGATTTAGCTGCTGCCTGCAAATTGCATTGTATCTGTTTAGGTGTGTTTAATGTACAATTCTAGCAATTTGACCTGCGGGTCACCATTTGAGTTTGAAATAAAACCTTCCTTTTTTTTTGTTTTTTGAAGTGCGCAGTAACGATCGGTAACAATGTGCGCAGTAACGATGTGCGCAGTAATGATGTGCGCAGTAACAATGTGCGCATCAGCGTGACGACATCTCAGGTCTACTGGCAAAGGTTTAATGGGATTTACCAAAAATGTCAATTGGGTAAATAAATCATATGAGTACTCAGGGACTGCCTTCTGAGGAGAGCGAAAGCTTGGCTCTCTACTGCTCTGCTTAAATCTGATATAGGAGTGATTTTTTAGCTCTCTTTAGTTGACAATTCTCTCCCTTACATTCTTTTGTAAATGCTCTAAACAGCTCTCCTTGAAGGCGGCCCCAGAAGAGCTATTTAATGCTCTCCTACAAATTCCAAAAGACGGACCCTTTGAAGGGAACTTTAAGCTGCTGGTCCTGTGTATACCCAAGCATAAATATTGCAGTTAGTTTTGAAAAGAGTACAGTGTTTACCCCTGTCTGTCCTCATCTGTCCTGGTTTGTTTGCATGAAGCGCTTAAGATTAGCATTGATATTTGGGTACCCTTTTGCTTAAGCAGCAAAAAACTATAAATAATATATAACTTCTATGGTTTACACTAAAAAATGACAATACTCATTTACTTTGCAATCAATTACCAATTTAGCTACTAACAAGTGCATGCCCCATGATTAAATGACATGACTTCTCATCGTTTGAACTTGTACAATGGGCTAATTGACTTGACTCAATTTAAAACAAACTTGACATGACTGGTAATAGACAACTTGTTCATTTTCTGATTAAACAAAAATGGCTTTTCATTCAAAGGTATGTGATCATTTTATATCAACACATTTCGAGATCTAATCAAGCAAAATGAGTTACTAGTCAACCGACTCAATATGACTCAACTGCCAAAAAGTTAATTGTTGAAATTTTGATAAACACATATGTGACCCGGCAGCACAACTGAGCCCTGAAGTCGCCAATCATCATTTTTGAGATATTCAACCAACATATTCTGCTTGAAATTAGTTTTAAAATGATGTATATCATGTCTATAGTACTTGACATTTAAGTAGTGAAAAATCAATAAAACAGTCAATAAATCCTTTGTTTCCTATTGTTTATTGTTACGTTCAATGGAGCATATCTCAATAGTGGCACTGGCAACATCCGGGCTCAGTTGTGGAGGATGGTCACATATTGCACCATTTTACATTGATCCAAACATATTGAACATTGAATCAACCAAGAAAATGAGTTGAACTATTAAATTTGAAAATTGAAATTTGTGCTTGATCACTTCAGTATAATGTTATGTCTATTTCTGTTTAAACAAAACTCTAGCTAGTAGTAATCCAAGTAGCGTAAACATTCAAAGCAATTATATCCCTCACCAGGATCCACAACATGCTCATCTATCAGGGGCACAATTCTTTAACCCCAATACAATTGTACATTTATTGAACGACCTTTGAACATTTGGGTATGAAAACTCATACTCTGCAACTTGAGGTCAAATTTTGCAGTATGGTTGTTTAATTGGGGTTATTGAACTATGTAATTGGGATGAGGCCATTATGGTCCATAGTGCCTGCTGATTTCCACCCTTGTTATTATTTGTCTGTGAGTTGCATGCCTCATCTCTTGATCTGAAAGCAGCTTAGGCTAAGGACCAGCAGAATACACTATTCCCCCCATCCCTCTCACTGTCACTTGAAGTTGGATTAAGAATTCTTCTTTCTTTTGACCCAAAGGCAGAGAGTAAATTGTTTACTTGACTTGTTGGTAATGGTCTTGTCTATGATTTGTACCTCTCTACTCTCTACCTGAAAGTTCAATTCTGTTTTGGTTAAGCCTGAAGTAGTTTACATTCTCAATAACAAAGATGACATCCCTTTGTTTAGAATTTGAGCTTCATTTTAGCATCCATCTTCTCCAAATTGCATAACTAACGAAAAAAAGGTAATGGAGTCAGACCTGCATTTTTTACAGGACGGAGTGCCCGTCTTTTTTATGTTAGCAATTAGGCCAAACTCCACTGTTGAAATGTTGCTGCGGGGGGATCACCACCCCTCCTCCAGAGCGAGTCTGTTACCTTCCCAGCATTTAAGAATGACGGTACACATTTATACACCTGGGTAGAGAGGAGTAGTTATGATAATGTGCCTTACTTAAGGTCACAACACGATGCGTCGCCAGGGCTCGAACTCACAACCTTCCGATTATGATTCGGAGCCCATTCTGCTCGGGCACCGTGCTTGTACAACTAAATGTCTTTAATTAATTCTAATATAACACAACTACGCTGTCGACAAATGCAACCTTTTTGAGGTATTCAACAACTTAAAAATATACTGAGACAAAATGAAAACAGTGTGTGGTTTTCTTTGACTCATTTTACCAATAAGTATACACTTCCACTAACATACAGTTTCCGCTTATTTTAAAGGCAAAATAATGAATATTTCAAGTTAATATGGTTATATCATTACCTTGGTAGAATCCATAGGGTTATCACTGAGGTGTACCACAGGACCTGGGTGTGTTTTTCTTGACCTACAGAACAAATGAAAGAGATAATGAATATACATATATTTAATAAAATTTAAAACCTGGAGGTGGAGTATTAAAACACAAACTTTGCTTATATATCGAGAGCTTTAAACCAGACCCGCGTAAGTCCATTTTTGGCACAAATGAGTTAAATCCACTATTAGGTATGCCAACGGATATACTTTCTCTGCCAGATGTGTGTATGATAAATATTAAAATAGAGGGCACCCGAGGAAAAGTCAATAGCGTCTACGTCCATACTTGTTATTTAAAGCCAAAACGAGCTGCGTCCAGCATTTGTACACAATGAGTTCACTCATTTCAGTGTTGTATTATGTGCACCAGGGTTCCATTCTGCATTGAACAACTACAAATCAAAATGATTTGTACACATCAGTTTTCATTGATAATGGATGAGTATCGCACATCAAAATCAACATAAGATCCAAATAATATGTAGACTTATTGTATAGCAAGTTATAAACTGTACATTCTGGACACTTCAAGAGTATCCAATATTGCATTTCGAAGAGGCCAGGCAGGCTTGTCAATAAACATAAAAAATGGTGGGTACCAATCTTTTTGATACAGCCTGTACAGTGTGCATGTACAAGCTACATAAGTATTCCCAAGCACACTGGACATTTCTGATTTTAAGCCCTCAATATACATCATCCACGACAAGTACGCTGTAAATGAATGCTATCTATCACAGATAGCAAGTGAATGCTTTAACTGTAGACAGTATGATTGCTCAGTTGACAAAACATTGATTACAGATGCAGCAGGAATTATATATCCAGTAGACAGTAAATAAATGCTATCTACAGTAAATAGCAAGCGAATGCTATCTACAGTAAATAGCAAATGGTATCTGCAGTAAATAGCAAGTGAATGGTATCTACAGTAAATAGCAAGTGAATGGTATCTGCAGTAAATAGCAAGTGAATGCTATCTACAGTAAATAGCAAGTGAATGCTATCTACAGTAATAGCAAGTGAATGCTATCTGCAGTAGATAGCAAGAGAATGCTATCTACAGTAAATAGCAAGTGAATGCTATCTACAGTAAATAGCAAGTGAATGCTATCTACAGTAAATAGCAAGTGAATGCTATCTACAGTAAATAGCAAGCGAATGCTATCTACAGTAAATAGCAAGTGAATGCTATCTACAGTAAATAGCAAGTGAATGGTATCTGCAGTAGATAGCAAGAGAATGCTATCTACAGTAAATAGCAAGTGAATGCTATCTACAGTAAATAGCAAGTGAATGCTATCTGCAGTAGATAGCAAGAGAATGCTATCTACAGTAAATAGCAAGTGAATGCTATCTACAGTAAATAGCAAGTGAATGTTATCTACAGTAAATAGCAAGTGAATGCTATCTGCAGTAAATATCAAGTGAATGCTATCTACAGTAAATAGCAAGAGAATGCTATCTACAGTAAATAGCAAGTGAATGCTATCTACAGTAAATAGCAAGTGAATGCTATCTACAGTAAATAGCAAGTGAATGGTATCTGCAGTAAATAGCAAGTGAATGCTATCTACAGTAGATAGCAAATGGATACTATCTACAGTAATTAGAGCACAACTATACTGTCAACAAATGCAACCTTTTTGAGGTATCCAACAACTTACAGTAAAAAGCAAGTGAATGTTATCTACTGTACATAGCAAGTGAATGTTTTCTACTGTAGATAGCAAATGAATAGCAAGTGAATGCTATCTACTGTAGATACCAAGTGAATCCTATTTTCTGTAGATAGCGAGTGTATGCTATCTTCTGTAGATAGCGAGTGAATGTTAAGCTTAAAAAAATAAATTGTTTGGTTGCCCTTCCAAGACAAAAATTTGGATGGTCGGTAGGTCGATCCTTTTTTTTTCATGGACTCTTCCTCCATTTTGAAAAGGCTAGTATTGACAAATGCTTGATCATTGTATGGTAAAAAAATTGTGTTTTTGGACTGGATTTAAATGGAAATACTTCTTGTTTTCAATCGAATATGCATTTAATAAATAAAATAGCTGAAGTCCTGGATTCTGTCCAAATTTAAGGTTTCTTCTAAAAAGTGATTGAAAAAAACCCAAAAAAACCCCAACATTTCCAATTTTTTGGGTCGGTCGGTTGAAAGCAACCAAACATTTTTTTTAGCCTTATCTACTGTAGATAGCAAGTGAATGCTATCTACAGTCAAAAGCATTTTGAATGCCATCTTCTGTAGATAGTAATTGAATGCTATATACAGTAGATAGCAAGTGAATGCTATCTTCTGTAGATAGCAAATGAATGCTATATACAGTAGATAGCAAGTGAATGCTATCTACTGTAGATAGCAAGTGAATGCTATCTTCAGTAGATAGCAAGCAAATGCTATCTACTGTAGATAGCAAGTGAATGCTATCTTCTGTAGATAGTAAGTGAATGCTATCTACTGTAGATAGCAAGTGAATGATATCTACATTAGATAGCAAGTGAATGCTATCTTCTGTAGATAGTAAGTGAATGTTATCTACTGTAGATAGCAAGTGAATGCTATCTACATTAGATAGCAAGTGAATGCTATCTTCTGTAGATAGTAAGTGAATGCTATCTACTGTAGATAGCAAGTGAATGATATCTACATTAGATAGCAAGTGAATGCTATCTTCTGTAGATAGTAAGTGAATGTTATCTACTGTAGATAGCAAGTGAATGCTATCTACATTAGATAGCAAGTGAATGCTATCTTCTGTAGATAGTAAGTGAATGTTATCTACTGTAGATAGCAAGTGAATGCTATCTACATTAGATAGCAAGTGAATGCTATCTTCTGTAGATAGCAAGTGAATGCTATCTTCATTAGATAGCAAGTGAATGCTATCTTCTGTAGATAGTAAGTGAATGTTATCTACTGTAGATAGCAAGTGAATGCTATCTACATTAGATAGCAAGTGAATGCTATCTTCTGTAGATAGCAAGTGAATGATATCTACAGTACATAACAAGTGAATGCTATCTACTGCATATAGCAAATGAATAGCAAGTGAATGTTATCTACTGTAGATAGCAAGTGAATGCTATCTTCTGTAGATAAAAAGTGAATGCCATCTTCTGTAGATAGCAAGTGAATGCTATCTACTGCATATAGCAAATGAATAGCAAGTGAATGTTATCTACTGTAGATAGCAAGTGAATGCTATCTACTGTAGATAACAAGTGAATGCCATCTTCTGTAGATAGCAAGTGAATGCTATCTACTGCATATAGCAAATGAATAGCAAGTGAATGCTATCTACTGTAGATAGCAAGTGAATGCTATCTACTGTAGATAACAAGTGAATGCCATCTTCTGTAGATAGCAAGTGAATGTCATCTACTGTAGGTAAGTCATAGTACATAATAAATGAAAGCTATCTACAACAGACAACAAGCAAGGGTTTCTGTAGTAGATAGTAAGTGCGAAGGGTCATGTTCCCCAACAAATGGCTATCCATATAAAAAATAAGCTTAAACAGGAAGCCCGCTTGGCTAGTTCTCCACAGAAGAACTGACAATACACCTGTTACTTTAATGATAGACAGAACAGAATATACATGGATAAATTTTAACCTTGACTTATTCCTTTAGGAACTAGAACCAAAAGTGGGGCTTCCACTTTAAAGAGACAAGAGTACTTACAGTTCAATTGCTTTGTTCCAATTGATGACATAACCAGAAAGGACAAAAGATTCTATGTTGACGACATGTACATTGCCTCTCTCTGTGCCTATGTACAACCACTTGCTTTGGAATGGAAGGTCACAATAGGTTATTCTGAAATAAGAAAGAAACAAAAAACATTAGATACCTGTTTTGTCTCAGGGGGGGGGGGGTTATCAATAGGTGGCCAATCAGATGTTGTGGAGGACAAGCAAACAATCTTTTTTTTGGCCTAGTTGAGAACACCTCATAGGAGGCAAGACAGGTTTCTGAATTTGGCAACTATTTATTTATTAACAATGGCCTGTAACATTTCCTGTGCTGATTCATCATTAACATTTCCTATGCACGCCCACATCTGAGGATGTCACTTCCCTATGCATCCAAGATGAAGCCATGACATATGAAAAAAATGATATTAAATCATTCATAATGCAAGTTTTAGGTGAATTTCAAAACTGTTTAAAAGGAATAATTATTTGAAATGCTTATGAATTGAAGTATGGTTTCCCTTAAGTACCCACATATATCCAAGATGGTGGAAATTATCCTACATGCAACTCACAATATTGTGACACATGCTGGGAGTGTGATTTTGCTCAACTTGCGGTATTACTTGCAAGTCCATTTTGTGAATTATCTTGTCTTTAGATTTTCAAAAAAGTATGATTATCATAATAAATAAATAAATTTCGGTGTTTTATATAGTGCCTTTTCCCAGATCTCGGAGGGATCAAAGCACTGTAATTTCGCTGCCATGGTGAATCATCACAATCAGATCGCATCAACTAGGCTGGTTGCAGCCGAACTTTGCGCAAACCTATCTGCACTTAGATTGTAACATCCACCAATTATCTGATTTTTGAAAGCAGGAGGAAACCGAAGATACCGGAGAAAACCTGCAAGAGCGAGCATGGAATCGGAATAAACCAAGTGCATGTGAGTCCTTGGGCTGGCCAGGGACCTTAGTGGTGCAAGGCGAGGGAACAACCGCTGCGCCAACTTGCTCTCCCACATAATACATAAAATCATGTCAAATCACACCTGTCTGGGGTCTAAACCATGACTTCAGTAGCCTGTCCATCTTAGAAAAATCACAAAAGGTCAATGAACCTACAATGAGATGAGCACAATTGACTGTACAGTACTAGAAATGGGTCAACAACTTAATGGGACTGCTAGTGTCAATCTATAACAGTATTTATTCTGTTGGTCGGACATCTGGGGTTTTGCTCCAATTATAGTTTTCTTCATTTTTTGGTTTGACACAATGGATTACAGTTTTCTTGAGCAGAAAGTGTGAGAATATCATACTAGAGAATATTTTAAAATTTCGAAGCTTTTCATTAAAATATTAGGCTGCTGTTTTAAACTTTTTCATTTGCCAAAACATCAATCTCTCACTCCAGTGTCAGCAGAAGGTTGAGGAATATACACAGAATAGCAAAGTGACCAACGGAATTGCTTTGAATATTTTTGCAAATTAGAATTTGAACATATTTTCTGCTTTTGAAGGCCAAAAAATTATAAAAATGGGTTTTTTATGAATTACTTGAAATATTTTTCATTTCTGTCGAAGCTTTTATTTTGAAAAACAGTTTGATGAATCTACTGCTCAGTGCCAGAAGTGGGTAAGTGCAATAGCTGCCCTGTGAACATTTGGCAATTTACACACAATATATTGTACTCACCTACACATAGCAGCTACACATGGCGGCTATTGCACTTACCCACCTCTGGCACTGAGCATTCGGAATTGGAATGACAAATCTAATGTACATTTGTAGGAATAAAAGCGGACTTTGAAGATGCTAGATAAGATGCCCAGGGATGTAACAGATTCATTTCCTGAATATTGACATGCCCCTTAACTAAGTGACCAAGAGGCTTGTGTGTGTGTGGTTCCAAGAAACTAGGGTTTAAGGGGCATCTTGCTTTCATCATACAATTTTCCCCCATCAGGAGTGGACTGTAAAATCCAGAAATTGTAACATTTTCCCTAATAATGTGTAATATGGTTTTGAAAATGTCGTCATAAAACAGTCTTTCACCATCAGGTGTGTTGAACTGTAAAATCCAGAAATTACAATATGTCCCCAACAATGTGCAACACAGAAAAGACTGGCCAATGCCCAATGGTAACCACCTCTTGTATTCCAAATACCAACACCCCTTTAATTTAAGTCTGGGTATGTTATTGGTAATTATTTAGTCTGGTTTGATGGATTAAATCAGTGCAATATAGCCAGTTTATTCCATAAAGTAGAGCGATTATGGATCTGAGTCGTGTTTGACATAGACAGATTACATTTTTAGTAGACAAGGTTGCTGTGATCCATCTATTTCAGACTCTCTCTTTCCCATCTCTTTCTTGACTTCATATTCTCTCTTTTCCTTCCTTTCCTTCCCCCTCAGTCAATTTCTCATCTCCCACTCCCGTGGCTTTCCTCTTTCCATTTCTCCTTCCTCCTATCTCTGTTCAATTCTTTCAGATTTCCTATTCACCTTTCTCCACTTCTTTTTCTTCATCTCTCCATTTCTTTCCTCCTCTCTATCAATTTAGATCTCTATCTGTCCTCTATATTTCGCTTCGTCCTCTCCATATCTCACTTTTCTCCTCTCCATGTCTCACTTTCCTCCTCTCTTCATTTCTTTTAGAATTACTCCTCACTGCATTTACCTCTCCCTCACCCTCCACCATTTATTGTACCTCATCTCCCTCTCCTCGTTCTATTTCTTGTTCCTCCTCTTCCCATCTCCACTTCACTTTTTCCTCCTTCCCATTTTCTTTTGTCTATTTCTTTCTCTTTGATTTCCCTCTCTCCACCCCCCCTCATTTTAGATTTCCTCCTCACTGCATTTACCTCTCCCCTCACCCTCCACCATTTCTTGTTCCTCCTCTACCTCTCATTCTATTTCTTGTTCCTCCTCTTCCTCTTCACTTTTTCCTCCTTCCCATTTTCTTTTGTCTATTTCCTTCTCTTTGATTTCCCCCTCTCCATCTCCATCCCCCCTCATTCTATTTCTTGTTCATCCCTCTCTCCATTAACTTTTTCCTGTCTATCTCACTTTCCTCCTCTCTTCATTTTCCACTTTTCCTGTTTCTTTTCTACTCCTCTCTACTTCCTTTCCTCCTCTCCCAATTCTTTCTTTCATCCTCTCTTCCTCTTTCTCCATTTTTTTTCCTTCCTCTTCATTTTTCACTTTGTTCTACTTCTCCTTCATCTTTTCTCTCTCCGTCAATAATTCTGTCTCTCCATTTTCAGTGTCTCCACATCCTCTCCATCTTTCTTTCTCCTACATTTGCCAATCTTAATCTTCTCAATCCCCTTACCAAATCTCTCTGTCAATCTTGAGTTCTTTGCTAATCTCCCTGACAACTTCTCTCTCAATCTCAGCGCTCATCTCAAAACTCAATCCCGAGGTCTGTCTGCGCAGCTTCCAAACACAAATTTCTGAGGTCAACTGCAAATCATTGTTAAACCTTTGTTGTAATTTTACTCCCCTTAAATGGGAATCGTCAAATTGCCCATGCTATTATGTTACAAATAAAATTTTGTTTGAAAAACCCTATCATTGCATTTCCTAAAGACACACTGCAAACAGGAACCGGCTTACAATCTCAAGAGGGCTAGCTTGATTTGAAAACATATGAAAACAGGGAGAAGTTACTTGTTTTCTTTAAGGGATCTGGAATGAGCGTTTTGAGCGTTTCAACAGTATTTTTGTGGGACATGAGAGCACATCAGACATATCAATTGCATTCTGAATACTGAAGAATGTCTTTCTGATATCAAATAATTTTCATTTTTGAAATTCAAGATATAATACAAATTTTATGACAAATTATAAAAATTTGATATTTTTCACATTTTTGATCTATAACAGTCCTCGAAGTAAATTTTTAAATCTAATGATATATTCTTAAAGTGTATGTAGCTGGGAGGAAAAGCCGACGATCAATTGAAAATTTTGACCTTTCATATTGAAGGTATGGATTTTTTTCCCCAAAAGACCTATTTTTTTGGTGTTTTGGGGAAAAAATCCATATCTTCAATACGAAAGGTCAAAATTTTCAATTGATCGTCAGATTTTCATCCCACCTACATACACTTTAAGTATAAATCATCAGATTAATAAAGTTTACTTGAGTACTGTTAAATATCAAAAATATCAATTTTAATCATTTGCCATAAAATGTGTATTACATTGCGAATTTCAAAAATCAAAAATATTTGATATCAGAAGTTCTTCGTATTCAGAATGCAATTCGATGTCTGATGTGCTCTAATGTCCCACAATAAATACTGTCCAAACGTTCATACCCCATCCCTTAAAAATGCACATTGACAAAATCCGAAACACCGATATACAGTAAAGCATGAAAATGTTTGTGCGCACAATTTTGTTAGTGTAGTTTATTCATGTAATTTTCATGCACAGCTAATGTTTTTTCTTCCTTGAAGGAAATGTACAAATTTGGGATAATTTCATGTTGCAGAAACACTGGTTCTCTCCAAAACACCAAATTTTAATGCCACAAAAACATCATGTTTTACAGTACTTTATTCTTATTCTCTAGTCTGGAATATTTGACACATTTAGATATTAATAATGAAGATTTCATCATTAAAGAGGATTCTCACATTGTTTGAATGACAAGAGTTAAAATCATTTTATTCTTATATCAGAAAAGTCAAGAAAATCCCATCAAAACCATCTACCATATTGTGACTAATAAACACCAGGGTGCAAATATTTTCAATGACAAAAGCTTAAAATTGCAAAAAAGTCACAAAGTATATTGGATGACTCACTTTAATTCTCGAGTGTCTATCCAAATATTTTGGAAAATATTTAACCATTACTTTCAATAGTTTCATAACATTTCCTGTGACAACATTACCAAATGTTGCTTAATAATAATATTTCTCTGAATGCCGATCACAAGACCACATGGAGGAAATGGCACCATGTCAAATTTCCTTTCTGGCATTCAGTGTGAAAGTAACGGTGCTCCCTATTCCATAAAAATACAGCACTAAATTTGGTAGAGGCATAAAAATTATCCTGTTTTAATCCTAAATCCTAATCATTTAGTTTGGACTACATGGCAATAACAAGTCATATTTTTGCAACTTGAGGAATAATGGGCCAAAAACATGCAATATTGACTATTTTCTTACAATTACAGTCACAAAATTCACAAAGACTTGACACAAGTCTAAGCATTCAACATTTTGAGAATAGGCTAACAATTTGCTCATAATTTTGATTTTTTAAGTTAGTTATAATTGGTTATTTTTAGGTTAGTTATAACTTCTGGTTATAAAAGAGATTTAAAACTTTGTTTTTCAAAAAATAGAATGCATTAACTGAAATAAGTCTTTGTACAAAATACCAATTGACCAAATTTTAAAATTTGAACTTCAAACCAAAAAAAACTGGCAACAGTCACGAAGTAAGGGCTAAGAGTAAAATTGTACAATTGTGTTTGGGAGTGGCCTTCTCTCCTTTTCATTGCTATTTTCTTCCATTTCTTGCTTTGTATATCAAAGCTATCTGTGCCAGCATGCATCTTATTAGCCTAAATTGTCTATCCAGGCTTGTGCATTTTTATTGTATGAGCTTGGAACGGTCCATGGATTTCTCATGGATTAGCATGTGTCCCTCACGGACCAACCTGGGTAAACAAACAAACAAACAAACAAACAAACAAACAAACAAACAAACAAGTTGGCTACATGATCCACCCTGCTATAAGCTGCAAACCTGCAATGGAACTTCAGAAAATGCTGCACTCAAGTATAACCTGTATAATTCCAAGTAAACAAAATTGCAAGCTTACCGTTCTCTGTTGAATTTGAGAGAATGTAGTATTGCCGGTCTTTTTTGTCTCAAATTCCATAAGTGCAGACTATCATCAGCACACACACTAACCAAAGCACCCTGAAAAAGAAAAGAAAATGTTATCAAAGTAATAATCATATACCGTATTTCGTCAAATAAATGCCCCCGGGGGCGTTACATTTTCCCAAGGGGGGGCGTTTATTCAAGGTCAATTTTAAAACGATAATTCCCGTTAAAATCATTAGGTAAACTAAAAACACCACTAAAATGACGAACTATGAACTAGAAACACTGACTTCTGGCTCACTTCTGGGTTTCTGATCCAGATTTTCGCCAATTATTGACGCTATTATCGACCATGTGCGCAACTTGGTAAGTTTACTACACAAGATAGCATGGAAATATCGGCATTTTTGAAACATCTTGGTTGAAAAAAGTGGTGGGGGCGTTTATTTGAGGGGGGGCGTTTATTTGAGGGGGGGCGACTATTTGACGAAATACGGTATGTGACCGACTGACTGACTGACTGACCATCCACCACTAATGGGCTGCAATGTCTGCATTTTCACTTTTTGAAATATTGGACAGACAACTTTTCCTTGAAATAAGCTTTATGTCGATATAAAGCATGTTACTGTTGCTTGTTTGCAAGGTAGTAAAAATCAGTGTAAGTTGGGAAACCTTTGTTTTCTATTCATAACCTCCGCGTATCACACCGTATGTGCGTCCCAATTAAATTGCTCATTAGATGATATACGCACACCGGCGCGGAGGTTATTGATATCCATCAATGACCTCCGCGTATGCTTACGCGATACAATGACTTCCGCGTAGATGCGCATATGTTGCGCCGAACTCTACACGCGCAAGCGTTAACTACCATATTTGCACATGGCGTGATTGCGCAGTGCTGTAATTGGTAAGTCCGTTTTAACCTGTTCGACTTTTTGATGGGCGAAATATAAGTTTTGATAAAAATTGTTTATTTCAACAAATTTCGGAGAATATAATCTTGAGATTTGGTTGAGTGATGAGTTAAAAGTGACGGTAATGAATTCGGTTAATAACTTTGCATCAGTTATATGTCGGGCATTGTGAAAAATTGAAACATTTTGCTTTGGACCTAGGGATATTCCTCGGTTCCAAAGGCAAAATGTTTAGATTTTTCACAATGCCCTCCAAATAACTAATGCGCAGTTATTAACCTATAATTATTTTTTGACAGGTTCAAACAGACCATATTTCAAAACAACATTATGTGATGACAACAGCATGTGGGAATGAACATGATTGCAATTGTGTATGACATTCATAACCTCAGGAATATACGCGATGTGTGCGATCCAATCATATTTTGTTATTTGTGAAAACGCTAACACAAATCGAGGTCATTAATATCTCACAATTGACCGCAAAATGCGTAATTGTTCGAAAGTAAATATAGTAACCTCCGCGAGCGCTGTATTGTGTGTCGAACAAACTGTGTGCGCACTGGCTACCGTATTTGGATTGCGCGCTACCATATTTGCACAGATTGTGATACGCAAATGGAGGACTGGAGGTCATTAATATTTCACAACTGAACACAAATGTGTGTAATCAATAAATCGTTCCAATATCGCACATAAATTACCCATGGTTGTGTATCGTTCCTTAACAGCTAACAAGCACACATAATCACCGGGAGTAAGCCTGTGTACTTGTTGATTGCGTATTAAATGCGCATTAAAACGGTGAACGGAAGATACATTTTCAATAGTCTTTTAAGCAAAAAAGTGTGTTATTCTTATGGAACACATTTGTAAAATGGCGGTAATGAATGACAATAATAACTTTGCACCATCTGTTTTACAGTCATTGCGTGAAATCGTCAGGGTTTGTGTTGGGCCTTGGGTATTTTTCCTCAGGCGCTCACGCTCCATCCGAAAATTACCTCAGCCCAAAACAAACCCCACCAATTTCCCGCAATGACCTCAAAACAGATAGCGCGCATCAGACTTGTAGTATTGGGACCCGACATGAGTACCAGTAGTACGGGTATGGGTCCCGAGCCATGAGTATGGGTCCGGGTCCCAGGCCATGGGTACGGAAATTGGGACTCAAGTACAGGTATGCGTACTACAAGTTTGGTGCGCATTTATTATTGTCTAAATAATTGAAATGACCACTTACCTCATTTATTAGAAACATTAATTGTATAACTGCCATGTCGCTGTCATGGCGTACGTGGCAGTCCACTCCTGGCCTCCCAAATCTGCCTTGGGTATTTTTCCTCAGGCGCTCAGGCTCCATCCGAAAATTACCTCAGCCCAAAACAAACCCCACAAATTTCCCGCAGTGACCTCAAAACAGATAGTGCGCATCAGACTTGTAGTATTGGGACCCCACATGAGTACCGGTAGTACGGGTATGGGTCCCGAGCCACGAGTATGGGTCCTGGTCCCGGGCCATGGGTACGGAAATTGGGACTCGAGTACGGGTATGCGTACTACAAGTTTGGTGCGCATTTATTATTGTCTAAATAATTGAAATGACCACTTACCTCATTTATTAGAAACATTAATTGTATAACTGCCATGTCGCTGTCATGGCGTACGTGGCAGTCCACTCCTGGCCTCCCAAATCTGTGAGATTGCTCAAATTAAGGAACTCAACTTACACGTATAAACAATTCAATGCAATTAATTAAAACAGTTCAATTCAAATTACAATGTTAACCTTAAAAGTCCACAGGTACATAACCATCACCAACAGTACAAAAAACGTAAAAAGCAAAAGGGTACAGGTCTTCAGAAATATATCAACAATGCCAACTATTTCACTTAACTCTGACCTTTACATGTACTCATAACACCTAGAATATGTCTTAGGCCCAATTCTACTCTTTAAACCTAAAAAGGCCTTCTTAAAGTACATCCCGTTTGACAAATTAATGTGTCATATAATTTGTATCAGTTACTCATTTAAAGGTTATAATTTATCTTGTAAGACAACATTTTATGTTCTCTGTCCTTTAAAGCAAGACAGTGTACAAATCAGGTGCATCGTCTATATCAAGATTAGGAATTAGGTCCCTCCCACAGTTTCACTTGGCTAATTTGCTGCCAATTTGCAAGATCCCATAATGCCAATATAAGGACCATGTATCAAATATTCCACTCGTCTGTCTGGTGCTACGATAGGTCACTTCTAACGGAATTGCTTTTGAGCTGTTTTATGATACAGCATGAACTGATATAATCAATTTGACTTATTGATTGGCACGACTGGAAATATAGGGAGGAATTTAGAAAGCGCCTTCCTGTGGAAACGTTAATAGCATTTAGGGAAAATTTACTATGGTAACCCTAAATAACAAAATACATAAGAATTTATCTATAATGTGGGAATTTGGTTTATGTTCTGAATTCTTTTCCAGACCTAATTGATCAATTCAAGGAGCACCTGGACCAGCAATTCATACAGAATATCTCTGAATTTCCTGAAGTCTTGAAGAAGTCAGTCACACCTGACGAAAACTCATCAACCTTTTCAATCAGATGTCACACCCATTGAAAGGGGCACAGTGGCACAGCGGTCTAAGACTTTGACTCATAATCACACAGGGTACCACAAGGTCGTTGGTTCGAATCCTAGCAGTGTCAATGTGTTGTGCACATAGGCAAGGCTCTTCTTATTCATCCCTATTGCCTCTCCTCACCCAGGTGTACAAAAGTAACTGGCTTTATGCAATGCAGAGAAGGTAATTAACTTGCTGTGGAGCTGTAGTGATCCCCCAACATGGAGGGGTCTGGCGAATCGTTCCGAAGAGAGATGGGCACTCCAGCATGTAAACACAGGTTTATCCCTTTACTCTTTTTTACCTATTGCAACTTGCTTGTTATCACTATGGATCACAATGGCCTCATCCCAATGGCATAGTTCAATAACCTCAATTAAACAACCATAGTGCAAAATTTGACCTCAAGTTATAGAGTATGAGTTTTTGTCCCCAAATTTTCAAAGGTCATTCAATGAATGTACAAATGTATTGGGGTTAAAGAACTGTGCCTGATGGTTGAGCATGTAGTGGATCCTAGTGTATGGATTCCTGTTTTGAAAGTCCCTCTGCTTATTTACCTCTGAATTTCCCTTTAAAGTTATCATGACATGTATATAGGGAAAGAGGTCTTACACATGTAATGCTGACCTTATTTTCCTTTCTAATTTCACTATTTGTCATATATTTATTGTGTGTGTGTTGTGATTTTGATATGGAAGTTGAAGTTAGTGGAATTTGATATGCCAGCTCGTAGAAACAGGTAACAATGTTTTGCGAGATGGGTGGGGATTTCTTCTCTTGATCCATCCCGCCTATCCGACATGTAATCTACATTTTTGCTGTACTTCCTCTACAATGAGACATTTCCTATATAGTTCTGACAGTAGTGTATCATATTCCAGGGCTGTCATAAAGACCCAAGGAGTACCATTTGACAAATACGATAAACAGATGTGCTGATGGTGATAAAAACATCATGGTACCATTGATCCTACAGAGAAATATATATAGATATATATATCACTACGAACCACCAAAAATAATCTCATACCAATGACTTAGTTCATTAACCTCCAATCAGCAATTAAAGCTCATAATTTGACCTCAAGTTGTGGAGTATAAGTTTTGTACCCAACACATGGACAGGTCATTGTATGAATGTATAAACTAATTGGGGTCAAAGAACTGTGTTTTGACAGATGAGAGTACGTTGGGAGCCTTGCGTATGGAGATGCTAATGATAGCTATTCTAAACATAATACCGGTAACCACTGCCTGGTGACAGTTGCGTGGTGGGTGTGTTCATTTGTTGATTTCATTCATCTTGAAATTATTATTCATTTTATTTTTATGACTATATTTCTATCAGTCACATTCATTTTCATCCTCACTCATAAAGAAAACAAAATTATGCAGGACTATACAAGGCAGGTATATATCCAAGGTCTTATGTAAAGAGCCTAATTATTGTCCATTACTGTATCATTTCTCAAAAATACTTACAAATATTATGGCTTAATTTCTATTATTTTTAACATGCTGAAATGCCATTTGTTTGTCTGTCAAGTCTAAACCCTTCCCCGACATCCCCTCTCCCCCATCCAGTCAATGTTGGGTACTGCATGAGCAACATTGCATGATTCAACATTGTTCAAAGAATGGGGGGGGGGGGGGAGCTCATTACCCTGTTGAAGGTGTCCCAACACTTTTGGAGAGTATTGTAGTTGTAGAGCTTCTCAGTTTTTTGCTTTTGCTTCTATGGTCTCTCAAAGGGCCGGAAATTAGAGACTATCTATCTAATTGGGGGAAAAAATTGTGCTATTTTATAGTTTTATTAGTTTAATTAATTTGACCCATTTCCGTTTAGAACATTAGCTTTGTCACAAAACTAATTACATTTGCAGAGCTTCTCGATCTTTTTGTTTTGCAGTTTTGCTCCCTATGTCTCTCAAATTGCAGGAAATTAAGAGTCTCTTTTATGGTTTTATCTAATTATTTGATTTTATCCAATTAGTGCAATGTCATCACATAATCTTTTGAAATACACCTGTACAGGATGCTTTTTATTTATGTAAAGAATATTAGTAAAATGAAACATTCATATCACTGATTCTCATTATTACATCAGTTAAATATTAATAACTAATTGAGGAAAATACTACCGTCAATTAAACTCCCCTTAAAAATGAACTTGTTTAGAAATTCAGTTACCCATGTACTGCTTGGTATGTCATGCAATACGCTTACATCGCTCTACATACACGGAGCTAAAAAAATGCAGTGATTTATAGTGCGCTATGCACAGGCATAACGCCTAGATGTTGATCAATGAGCCTCAGCACACTTTACAGGTTGTCGCTGACCACTACGGCCCCACATCATTCCATAAACCATTTAAGAACAAATCAGGGGCTTTGCTGCTTCAAGAGCGCACACCCAAAACATTCCACAAATGACCTTCGCAAACAGGATTAGCTCCCCAAGTTTCGTACGGGTTACAACGATACAATTAGCAGTAAGTTCCTTGTCCAGGGGAATTTCAAGCTAACACAATTTTTCCACAAGATCATACTAGGCACCATCAGGGTTTGAACCAGCAACCTCTCACACCACTGCCGAGCTAGTGTGCACCTTGACATGTGTGTTCCACCTACCGTGTGATAGAGGACATCCATGAAGGAACAAATGAAATTCAGTAGAAGCTTTAACCACAACTAGCCACTGGCTAAGAATATAATTATTGTAATTACTTGATTTTTGCTAAAATAAACTTGTAGATTGTACGCAAGTGTTATACCGACCGAAAAAAATGCATCCTGTGTGCAGATAATCCTCTTGTGTAAGCTTTATTTGTCTCAATATTTGAGAGCAAATACTGCTAGGTCATGCTCCCCTCCGACCTGCCTTAATGGAATAAAAGCTATTATTTTATATACAATAACAGCGAGAAAAAAAATCACTCACACATATCGGTATGGTCAAATTATGTATAAAAGCATAGATGTAGCCTATATGTGGGAGAGCGCATACAAATGTAAACTAAAGTCTGCACAAAAAGTAACTCAGCTGTTATAAATACGCCTATAGATTCAGAACTAATAATTGTTTTCACAATATTTTAACATAAAAAGAAGGATGATTTATTTACACGCATTTTGATACCCCATTTGTCCAATTTTGTTCAATATTGACAATACAGCAGTGTTTTGAAAGAAAAATACCCCAATTTAAAAGTTGCAGTTATTTGTATTGGTTTGAGGTAAGCGCGAAGATAATGGCGGGCTTTACATGTTTACAGTGCTGGCATTATAACCATTGATCGCTCTAAACTGCAACTTTTAAATTCGGGGATTTTTCTGTAAAAGCACTACTGTGTTGTTAATATTGAACGACATTTGACTAATGGGGTATCAAAATGCGTGTAAATAAATCATCCTTCTCTCTATGTTGAAATATTGTGAAAACAATTATTAGTTCTGAATCTATAGGCGTATTTATAACAGCTGAGTTACTTTTTGTGCAGACTTTATATTATAATAATTGGCGTATGGGATGAGAAAAACGTAATAACGTCACATATACAGCACAAAGTCAAAGAGAGCTAGGTTAGCGAGTTGACTACTACCCTAATAGGGTCCCTCCCTGCCTCATCATTGCCATCATCATCCATGGCATGCAAGCAGGGTACCCATGCTAGCAAAGATTTTGTCTATTGTACTTGGCTTCACTCAAGGCATCCACTTGATGAGTTATGCATCCACAGGGACTCCTAGTATTACACTCATTCAAACAACTCAACAGGTAGCGGCCTAGCCTGTAAACGCTCTGTGTGTTAGCCATAGACTTCAACATAAAAGAGTCCAATTTTTGAGATATTTTCTCAAAATATCAAGAGCTATCTTAAGAACCACTGAACCAATACTAGGCTTGTTTGTACTCATTTTAATGCATTTTCATGCTGATTCCAAATATGGTCATGAAACTTGACAATTCTGAAATTTTTTAATTTTTAATTTTTTTTAATACGTTTTGTCGTCTGCAGTTGACATCCGCGTGGAGAGAGTTAATACATGGAGGTAGCTGTTCACCGGACTGGATTGTTCCTGGCTAGCCTAAAACTGAACCAAACTATGAGTAAAACCTACTTATATCCCATACAGGCAAGCTTTTTTTAAGTCTTTTTAAGTTACCGTACACGCATGGTCAAATCAAGATGATGCAACACGTATGTCGCATTTATATAACTATGCACATGTACGTTGCCGTCACCTGATTGTGACGACTTGAAAATTATGACAACACCAAGCTCACGCAGCATGCAATGGCTGCATATATTTCACAAATCAGTCTGTGCTATTTCACTTTGGAACTAGAGCTTCTGGGTTGCACTTAAATTCACCACCAACCTGACGTATGGCTAGCCCCTTCAGTCACGCTCACATACATGTAGACGCGCATGACCTCTTCAAACTCTCACTTCCCTGGATTGTTCTATTTTGCCATTTTTCTTTTAAATGGTTGCTAAAAATAACTTGAGGATGATTTTATTGCTTGTTGAGCTGTAAGCATCAAGTTGAGTTGGGGCTATCCGACATTGCATTTATGTTTTTTTTTAATCATGGGTTATACATGAGCCAGCAATCACCCCATTGGGTACATGTAGAACATATTAAAGTTACTTGGTTGGGGGAGACTCACTAGACTCTCTCTAGAGTATAGCCTACATGGTAAGGTGGCAGCCCTATCACAACCCGGGGTACTCAAGTTTGGTTTTGGTAGGGACGTGCCGCTGAGATTTTGGAAGTAGACCCATAAATATACCAATTTTTCAAGAAATTTGGACCCATTGATATACCAAAAGTCAAAATTTTCGGCCGAATTTACCCAAAATTGTCTTAGTTTTTACAAATTTTCCCAAAATTTTGGGAAAATTTTGAAAATTTTGGCTAGATTAAGGAAAAATTGGGCTGTTTTCCGAAAAAATTGAGAAAATTTTGAAAAAGGACCCATTCATATACCAAAATAGGCTTTGAAAAAGGGGTCATTGATATACCAGAAGGCTGAAAATGCTACCCATGTTTATGTGCACGTCCCCAGTATGGTCATTTGTACTGAGTACCCCCCCGGTCACAACATAATTTACATATACCAAAATGCGCCTGTTGCGATATAACTTTCAAAATCAGGGTGCAAAATGGGCTATACTAGTTGAAATCCATACACCCCCTATGGAAGACATAACCTTAATCTCTCACACAGGGAGTGTAGATTTCAAATGGAGTCACCCATTCAGGTAACCCCATTTGAAATTCACACACCTTATGTCGAAGATAAAGGTCATGTGTATGGATTTCAAACGGAACAGCCCAAAGATGATACAACTGTAATATTAACAATTAGCATTCTACAGCATCTCCTACTCCCCATTTTCTCAGTAGCCTTGATACAAAGCTTCGGCCCTTCTCCTAATTTGTTCAATCTTTGATCATTTCTGTTTGATCACTATGAACTGATCAAATTTAATTTAATTAACCATATATATATATACTATATCAAATTAATATTCAAATATCCTATTTCTTCCATTTGCTTAAAAAGTTGCCTGTTATGGTAGAATTTCATCACATTCTTGGAAGTATGTACATCACATTAAAGATGTAATTTTGTAGTATTTATATCCTGTTACGTGGGCACCGCCATATTGGATTTGAACCTGGAAGCGAACCGAAGTGGATTATATGAGATATTTGCCCAGATTATTAAGCTGTTTTCACTGAAAATCTGCTTCTATTAAACGCCCCCTTTTCGATAAAATTGCATGCCTCTGGGCATTTATTACAGACTCTATGGTACGTGTACTAGCACAAATATAGTGTTTTAAGTATGGTCCATCTATAGAACTCTTGCATATGATTAAATTAGCCACTACATTTTGAAGGTTATTATGCTATTGTAAAATCAATATTATTGTTTTAAATCAAGATTTATTGAGTTACATGGTCGTTTCTGACGTCGTACACAACATGCACTGCCAGTTCTCATCATTGTACTCACTGGAACAAAAGTAATTTTAATTTTTTATTATCATTTTTTATATCTTATTATCATGATAAGATTGCAGCCTAATTATTAAGTGCATGATGGTCACATTAAGGGGGTACTACACCCCTCGATAAATTAGTGTCTATTTTTGCATTTTTCTCAAAAACTAACAACACAGTGGTAACAAAGATATGTATATTATGTACCTCGTTTCCTATCATATATACTGAACCGCTTTTCTTGAGACACTGACATTTCAGTGTAGTAATTGGATTCCTTGCCCCAATAATATACATAACTTTTGTTACCAGTGTGTTATTATTTTTGAGAAAAATGCAAAAATAGTCACAAATTTACCACAGGGTGTAGTACCCCTTAAGCACTGCAGAAACAAAAAGTAAAGAAAATATTTTGAGTCATGTACTTGCCTACAATTGGGCTACTATGACAATCATTGCCATGGTAGCGTCTATTGCATAATTTGTAAAACATCCTTTTTATCATAGAAAATGATTTTACAATCTAAGGGCACTGGCCGAATTATAGACCTCTAAGAACTATTTTGATTGGTTACAAATAAGCATATCATTTATTGAGCCAATCAGAGGTATGGTAAGAATAGTCACCAGGCTGAAGGTATCTAAAAGCTCTATTGTGATTGGTTACTCGAATACTCAGATGATTATGTAATGTATTTAACCAATCAGCTGCAATGTAAGAAGGCAGTAGCGCCCCTGGTAGCGCCCATGAGGATTTCTAACTGAATCTTTGGATTTTTTTTGTTCCTTCATATGATTAACATCCTGCTAGCTTTAATATGGACACAAAATATGTGGTAATTCGGATGGCACACAGACAGATTACTTCCTCTAAGGTAATAATCTTTGTGTCTATAAATATTTCATTTTGTCCGTCAATTTTCCCTATAGTTTGTTCGGCTTATAACTGCGAAAATATTTTTGTTACTGTGTGCATCAATAAATCAATGCTCGCGTAAATTCACATACATGTAAGCCCAAGCCAGTCACGCATCATGCAATGCGCAACTAGCGTAAATGCTACGCCAAATGCGTGCACGCCATTCAGATTCTATATCAATACTCGATGTTACGAGTTTAATTTCCCCCAATAATATAGCTGAACAAACTATACATATATGATTGGATTGAAAAGGGAATTCCCCTCTTCAAACTCTCACTTCCCTGGATTTGAAAAATGACAATCAGTGGTGGATGGATACATGTACCAATATGACAAGAACAACAGAGCTAAGGAAAATAATTGACATAACACAATGAAATCGGATGCTTTTTTGAATTGTCAAATTTTGACAGGAAGGAAGATGACAAAAAAAAATCTGAAATTATAAGTGGTGAAATTGTAGTTGCAATGTGCCTTTCTGTTGTTAAAAGACTGATTTTTCTGATCCCTTTCTCCTTTTTTATAGTTTTCCTCCTTTCTTTATTTTGCTCCCATCAATAAAGTTATTCAATCCCCAAAAGTATAATCAACAGCTATCATCAACAGTAGCTAGCTCAGAACAAAATCAAATTATTTATTTTTATTACCAACAAAGAACATAATGCATGTGGCTAGACTTCTTCCTAGTCCATTTACCCATCGTGCATAGTTTCATGCTTATAAACACCAATTTGTGTACAATTAATAGATTTTCCACATCCAATCTTTTAATTGACCATACTCCCTCTGTCATGCTAGCTACCCAAGTGGACTACTATATGATATTGCCTTTGCATTTGTGGTGTATAGCTGATTTACTTTGTCGTCAGTGGGTGACAGTGGCGTGTCCAGGGGGTGCTTTGGAGGCTGAAGCCTGCACACTTTGTTAAAAATCATGTAATATCAGCTGTTTTGGGGCAATTTTAGCCATTAAGCCCCCGCTAACTCTGAAAGCCCCTCTTCGCCCCCCCAAAGAACAGATCCTGGACACGCCGGTGGGTGAGACTTTACGGTGTGGATTTGCAAATCTGACTCACTATTGAATAGATCCTGGTCGGTGCTCCCCCCATATGATGACTAACGGTACGCCACTACGTATATCGCAGAAGATGACCCCCAGAATCAAGGGGGCGCCACAACATCTTTTTGTTTGATGTCATCCACATCTGTGACATCATCAGAGATATCTCAACATCACTAACAAAGACAAATCTTCAGAGCAATAACATCCGCTGAAGACGACGGTTGAGCCGGTGAAAGTGCTCCGGTGAGACAAAATAATCACCATCAGTAGCTGGTGTTTACATACAACAACTTCATTACTAATTTCTACATCATGGTGCTACCAAATTCACAATTTATATGAAAAAGGGTAATATTTTTAGATGAAATTCAGTTTTGCCTGTTAACCAATATAATAAAAAAAAATATAATGGAAAGGATCACTTTCTAACAATAAGGAAACAAGGTTATCATTCAAAATTTGTCTGAATTACATTTGCTTTGATTGAAAATACTGACTAAGAAACAAAATTAGACAAAATAGCTTAACCCCATGAGAGCTACCTGCCTATTGGCCAAAAAGAAGTTTTTATTATCAATTGGACCAATCAGCAACATTGTTAGAATAATTTCACCATGCAAAAAAATTGGGGTGAATTATTTGCAAAGCTCTATTCTGATTGGTGATTAAAGTGAAGATATCATGTAATTGACCAATCAGAGACAATGTTAGATTGGATTGGCAGGTAGTGCTCAGGGGGTTAATCATCAGTAACTGGTGCTAAACATACAATCAACTCCAATACTAATTTCTACATCATGATGTTACTAAAATTCACACATTTTTTGGTTAATTTTTTTTCCTGAAGTATGAGAGTATAGTACAGGTGTTATATATAATACACTGTAACAATGATTGGGTCACATCTTACATCCATGAAATTACAGCTCTACATGCATATCCATTATACATGAGTCGTATGTAATGCGTACATGTCTATCTTTATTCCTCACTCATCGACATGCTCTCACACACTCACTCTGAAAATGTCAACCTGACTACGACACTAACGTAATTCCACCTCATGAATTATGCATCAGTTCCTTACCATTCAGTACATGTGTGCCTTATTGTACATGTTGTGCACTCTGGTTTCATAATTCAGAGAAATTGGCGACAATTATACTTTGAGAGTGTGCATATGCAGATTTGTGTGGGGGTGTGAGTGTTGCTATGATCATATCTTTTATGTGTGTATATATTTATGTTTGGTGTGGTGTGTGTATACATGTGTGCATATGAACTTGAACTTGAATTCATTTCCATAAACATCTAAGTACATAAAAAAAATCAAATAAGAAGTTATGGAGGAAATGGCCGGAAGACCAATAAGGCTGATATGGCCATCCCCTAATTTCAAATCAAACAAGCACCAAATGCTCACAAAGACCGTGAGAAATAAGAAAGAAGTCGGGAAAATTACATGCGCAAAAATTACCAGTATTATAGTATGAAATTGACCTATTTATGATTCTCATTGATCGGTATTGGGATATTATTGTTGAAATCAATACACCCCCTACAGAAGACATAACCTTAAATCTTCCACACAGGGGGTGTTGACTTTAAATGGAGTCACCCATTCAGGTAACTTAATATATGTATACTATGTACATGTGGAAAATTAAGGTCATGTCTTCCATAAGGGGTGATGTCTTCCATGAGGGGTGTTCGAATTTTAAATGGAATTGCCCAATGTATCCCTTTAAAGCTGTTACCATTATAAAGCCGACAAATCACTTCAAATTTGAACTACTGCCAAACAATTTTTTTTATGAAATTTTGTAATTTAGTTTTTTCCTTGTTTTCCTAATTTTTGATAATCTTGCTGTATACCTTCTTAACTCCCCTCAAAAAATGAGAAATTGTTACATTGTAAGCACTGATTATAATGCAGAAATGAATTTCTACATTTTGACTTTAAAATTTACTTGTCCAATATTTCACCTGAAACAATCACATAAAAGGTGTCATGCATAAAATATTTATTGATTTAAAAATGCTGAGTTATTAATCAATATACAAATGTGCGAAATGATCGCAGTAAGAAATAAAACGATTGTTGAGTTGGTTAGAGCAAATGAGGGGCCAACCGTGAGATCATACGTGCCTGCAATTTTGATTTCATTATGTAATAGATGTAATGTACAGGAGACACACCGGGTAATCATCCAGGTCCTTAGTGACGGAGGCTCGTACTTGGATTTTCCCCAAGAGGATTTTATCTTGTTGTTAAATCCATTGGGCAATAGGTCATTTCGATTTGAAATTTTTATTCAATTTTGACGTTTGACATTATTACACATGGAAATGAATCAACAATTTAATTCTTTTGTACAAAATGATTCCCTAAACAACATAATTTGTATTCAACATTATGGTTGTCACCATTGTCATGGTCGTCCATCTTCATTATCATCCATGAGGACTCATCATATTCATTCATATTGTCCTTGTACATGTAGTCATGATCATCATCATCATCATCATCATGTCATCTTCATCGTTATCATCATCATCATCATCATCATCATCATGTTATCTTCATCATTATCATCATCGCCATCACATAGATTGGTTGATAAGTCTACACTTGTAGCCTATGGGGTGTCTTCATCCATAGTATATAATGTCCAATCATATCAAGAGTCAAAAGTGCAATCCAAGAGATTTTTAGCTATGATCACATCCCGGAATCACATCAAGATAATTGCATGATATCAGGTGGTGGCCGCATTGCATTCTCTAAATTCAGTAAATTCTCATCGTCAACCGTGTAATTGAATGGGATTATTTTGAAATTTTAAAACGCTTGAAATATCACAAACAAATAGGCCTATGTTGATAAATAATATAAATACAAGCTAAAACCGTTGGGGTTCGATAATGAACCCCACAAAACTAACCGACTATATTGGAAAATGCCATACGGCCGGGCGGTTTCACAAGTTGCCAGCTCGATCATGTCATCCGCCGTCTGCATGATATAAACCATGTTTTTCTACCTCTCCCTGTAAATGATAACTTTATTTAGAATAAATGAGGTCAAAACCACATCTTTTTCATAATAAGCACGGTTGTCGTCATGGTCAAAGTCATCATTACACTCATCATCTTCATTGTAAAAATATCACTTTTAACATCACCATTATCATTACAAAATATAATTATAATCAACAGCAAATTCACATGTTGCTATCACCATTTACTTTCATGTTTTCACATATACATGATAAATACAACATTCCAATATCAAACCAAATTGGGCTATTCCAGTTTACATCTTTATACCCCCTATGGAAGGCATGTCCTTTAAATCTCCCACACAGGGGTGTAAGTCTTAAAATATGGAATCACCCATTCAGGTAACCCTATTTGAAATTCACACTCCCTATGTGGGGGAATACGATCATGTCTTCCATAGGGGTGATGGATTTCAACTGGAATAGCCCGATTGGATGCCAACTATTTGGCACCATGGTGTCGTATTATCCATATGTTATATGTAGGCACCACATATATCCAAATCATACATTGTATGAGTCCGTACTGTAAATCTAATTAAAAGATTTAACTACACTGAACCACCATATTAAGATTATCGGACCATACTTGGATTAACTCATGTTTTTCTTTCTTCATATGAATAATAACGTTTTGTTTATAGATTTAATCACCAAATGCGAAAGAATCAATTGGTCAGCATGGGCATAATTATCAGTTTCCCTGCTCACAAATGACCAGAACAGCACGATATTGTGACGCAATAAACTAGCTATTTTTACACTTACTCCGGTATCACCTTTCAATTAAAAACGGATATGATAATGATCACTTAAAATCGTGAAATTTGATAGAAAATTGAGTTTTGCTAAGGTTACTAATTTCAACAATTTTGGTGAAATGTGATATATTTTGGTGGTTATCATGTGCATGCCATGGGTTAAATTAAGCAGAGCAATGGAGCCCACAGGAGTGAATATAGCCTTCCCAGCATACAGCACTTATGTCATCTTTGGGCAGGAAAAATCTCCTATGTGCTTTTGGCCCCTGAACATGTTTAAAACAAAACTGCCAACAGGTTACATAGGAAGTTTTGCTTTAAACATGTTCAGGGGCCAATGACACATAGCAGGTTTTTCCTGCCTAAACGGATGATGTGTTTCTAGATATCATTCCATAATATTATGTGTTTCTAGATATCATTCCATAATATTATGTGTTTCTAGATATCATTCCATAATATGTGAGTTTGATAAATATTAAAAGTTGGTGGTCCGATAGTAACACATGAGGCCCATCGCAGATACATTCTTATTCCAAGTTTTAAGTTTTATTTCTCCTGAGACTTGGATTTTAGAAGCAAGTATGTCTGTAACAGTGGCCTGTGTACATGACTTCAGATCTGGGGTGATATACTACCAAACTATCATCGTTTTGCTCATATCACTAAACATTTCAGGCCTAAATTTTCACTGGATATATTATGAGAAAACTATGAGCTTCCACCTAATACCAAAATCTACATTTGGATGCGAGTAAAGGTGGAGGATGAGGCTGTCAAGCAGGTCACCAACCATTAAGACAATTGGTTTAGCTATCATGTTTGAGATAGTGGTTATAATATGCAATATTTGACATTGCTGATGTTCCATGTACAATACCATCCTAAAGTCTAGCAATGTTCTTTGCGTGATATAGTGAAATTACATTGTACACCAATGCCTCACGGGAAGACATAATATTGCGGTGTCGAGCGAGCCATTACTGATGGTCTGGAGCTATTGACCTCTATCTCTAGCCTAGCTGGCAGGCTCTATTATGTGCACAGACATTACTCTGCTCCATTATTAATTAGAAGCTAAAGTAAATAGGCTATACATCGTTTTATTAAAACTTGCTTTATTGCCATCTACCACATCATATATTGATTGATCATATCCCACCAATACTACGTCAATTTAAGGGTTAAAAAACAAAAGGGTTTCTAGGCTTTCTCAACTATTACCGGGATCACATATTTTCATAGTAAATAAACATTTTAATAAGTGCAAATATTGCTATGTGTGTTGATTTAATTGAGATTTTTAATATGTTAAATGTCACATACAGGTCAGTTTATACATGGGAGATACATTCACAAGCTCCTTGCGATTTCTTAGAATTAATTCCATAATTAATCAAGATTTAATTTGTAATGACCAAAGAGAGGCTTTATACACCATGGGCATAATGATCTCACACCCAATGGCATAGGCCAATGACCTACATTAAACAAGCAAAGCTCAAATTGTGACCTCAAGTTATGGAACATGAGTTTTTGTACCCAACATATCCAAAGGTCATTCTTTTAGTGTTTTAAAAGCAGGTTAAGGAACTGTGCCCTAGAGATGGTAATGTTGAGATCCTAGTGTCAGTAATCTATAGAGGATTCAAATCACACTAACCTTGACGATAATTATATATTACATTCAATATATAAATATAAAGATCAATCACAAAACATTGTACACATGCAATTTCTATTTGTTCATGTTAGAAATACATACTTCACCATAAAAATTGCTTTCAATCCAATTAGGCCTTTAGGACATCATGATCATCTGTTTGATAACCAGGGTTAACCAAGTTTCTTTTAACTTTTCAGCACATACCAGTGCTCAAATTACACAGGGGGCTAAAGAGAGAGTTGCCCCCTAGATGCGTCGCTCAATTGTTTGGTTATTTGTTTCTTTTTTTCAGAAATCTTAAGACATGGATCTTTGTTTGAAGACAAAAATCCTTTAACATGGGTCTCATTTGAAAACTTATGAAAAGCACAGGTTACTAGTATTAACCTAAAATTCTTGTTGTTTCATGTGCTACGTGCAGAATTAAGGTGCTTGTTAACAAGTACAAGTGTAAAATCTGTCAAAATATGGACTTATATACCAAATTCCTTATGGGTCTCTATTTTTGGTAACATTTGATTCAATTAGAAATGAGTAAGGGTTCTGCAGCTTGAGTTGTACACCCATCAAAAATAATTCAAGACCACTTCAAAATCACTAAAAACCATCATATCCAAGACAACATGTGCAGGTATACCCATCACAAGTTGCCAGTTGGAAAAAAATCCCCCTTTGCTCCTCCCCTTCATCATGTAGGGCACTACAATGTATATGGTCTATACTGAGAACAACAAAAGATGCTAGCCATGCAGGTGAACAGTATTACATCATTTCTAAAAAGTAGATCACTATAACCTGTAGTTAAACTGTATAGTCGTCATCCATCAATTCTCATTCCTTTTAAATTTTTTCTCCTCTTCCTATGGTGGCCTGGTGCCATGTAACAACATGTAATTTCTTTTACTTTGTAAAAAAGTTGTAAAATGAAAATTTTCCTCCATCTTTTGCTCATTTTCCAGCATTTGATATACTAACTTGATTTTTTTTAGAATAGTAAAATAAAATTTATTGGTTCATTTATGTTTTGCTCATTTTTCCAACACTGGGTATATAAAGACCCATTCAGTGATCCCAGCACAAGTGTAAAAAAATTTAAATTATTTATAAATTACTTGGAGGATAGTGGAGGATAAGTCATTCAAATTGTCATTTTGTATTTTTGAAATGTAAAATATGGCAAAAAACTAAGAAAAAAGCAGTATTGACCAAGTTGAAGCCCCATTCAAATACATGTAGCTAATTTATATACTGTCAATGTATGAAAACACAGATTCATACAAATGCCTTGATCCACTATAGGCTATGTTAGCACAACTATAACAATGACAAAGGTACCCAAATCTGAATTTCGATGATTTTTACAATCGTCCGGATGAGAAAATCACTGAATGGGCCTTTAAATACAAATTTACCTCCATGTCAGTTTTGCTCATATCCCAGTGCTGGATATGTTATGTTACCTTGTTTTTTGTTTTGTTGTTGAGCACTACCTGCCGATCTAACATTGCCTCTGATTGGCCAATTATGTGATATCATCACTTTAATCACCAATCAGAATGGAGCTTTGCAAATAATTCACCCCAATTTGTTTGTGTGGTGAAATTATTCTAACAATGTTGCTGATTGGTCCAATCGATAATAAAAACTTCTTTTTGGCCAATCGGCAGGTAGTTCTCATGGGGTTAAGAATAGTAAAATAAAATTTATCACATTATTTATGTTTTGCTCATTTTTTCAGCACGCCACTGGGTACTTAAAAGTACAACTCGCTTTGCAACTATCAAATGTAGGACATCTTAAATTTAGCGATTAAAAATGTACGAAATCATTGAGGCACACAGGCGAAAAATTAACTATGCAAAGATGCACACTTTGCTGGTAAATATATGGTGGTAATAGAAGTAGACAGGGCTACTTGAACAGTGAACTGTGGTGAGCAATCTCTTATAGGTAAGTGTATTTATTGGGTCAAGGGGGGCTCAACCTGTGTAACATGTGTGTCAAATTGGGTGCTAAAATGCAACGTTACAAGCATATTAATATCAGGGTGTTTTATTTGAATTTGACAAGATTCATATCATAAAATCAATTGAAATGATTGCATTGTTTGTTTTGATAACCTTTTTGTTTGAATAACTTGAACTTGGTTTTATGATATGAGGATGCTTTTCATAACGGAACTAATATAAATTTGCTGTTACTATTTGTTGGGGCATTGATCAAGACAATTTACTGTAAAAGTGGACATTTTCATGGTACACTAATTGTTGCACTTTATGCGGGCAACACAGCTGCCATGAAAATAAAAGCATGCGAAAATGATCTTTTATTGTATAGGTCTATGTAAGAAAACTCAAAATTGGGAAATTAAAAACAAGCAATGTAGTTCAAAATCAACAAATTGCGAAAAATTACACTCACACAAATTACCATTTTTACAGAAGTTGGATTTCAACTGCACTCAATTTTTGATTATTCTACCAAATCAATTTACACATCAATAAGAAATTATACCTTGGCCCTAAAAATATCATCAGAATATATAGTAAATAGTTTCTGAAATACAAATAGCATAATAAATCTACCTAACAATAACACATCTCCAATCTATTTCATCCCAAATGATTAGGGGCCCTATTGTAAACTGCACACAAGGATATTGAGACAGGCCTTGGATGGCAAATAATTATGTCAAATTTGCTAATGAGGCTGGTTTGTTTGTTTGTTTGTCTTGTCAGTATTTACAATGCTATCTTATAAGTTATTTGTGATCAAATGTAATAAAACCATTACCTTTAGAAGCTAGAATATTTCACCCTTTTTACCTCTATTTTAAAATCACATTCACAGCACTATAATGTTGCCACTATTACTTATCAATTGATGCATCTTTATAAAAAGACAAACATTTGTCACTGTCATTTATAAATATCAACTTGAAATATTGAAGTTGCATGATAAAAAAATAAATAAATAAAATCAGTCAGAAATTGCGCTATTCCAGTTGAAATACATACATCACTATGATAGACATAACCCTTAATCTTCCACACAGGAAATGTGAATTTCAAATAAGGGTTTACCTGAAATCTACATCCCCCTGTGTGAGAGATTAAGGTCATGATTAAGGGGGTGTATGGATCAACTGGAATAGCGCATTGGCCATTTGCAAAGAATGCAACCAGGGACTTGCGTGTTGATGTGGGTCTCTATGTACATGTAGTAATTACTACTGTGCCTCTGTCACACACACACACAACCATGTAATCCGTGCAAATTATATAGCTATGGCCGACTAGGGAATCAAATGCAAATGGAACACGTTGAACACTGTTCCATGTGCAGCCAGCACTTTCTTGCTTAGCCTGGCTGCTACGTCTCAAGGCATTCAATGCATTATTGCAACGGTATATATAATATTCACGTCTAGCAAATTTTCAGCATTGCTTTGTGCTAACCGAGCTACCTGTCATGATTTTTCCTATATGAATATGTGTTAAAAGGCATGCTTACAGGATCAAATGTATGATCACTCCTGCATGCTTAACCCCATGAGAACTACCTGCCAATTGGCCAAAAAGAAGTTTTCATTATCGATTGGACCAATCAGCAACATTTTTAGAATAATTTCACCACACAAAAAAATTGGGGTGAATTATTTGCAAAGCTCCATTCCGATTGGTGATTAAAGTGAAGATATCATGTAATTGACCAATCAGAGGCAATGTTAGATCGGCAGGTAGTGCTCAGGGGTTAAAGTGTAGCTGTCAGCATAACTTACACTAAGATTAATTCATCTCGAATCATGTTTATGTTTGTTGTCATTTGTTTGCTTTGCCTTATTTTTGATATGTTTCCATTCTGTATCACACCAAGTGTGATTATCAAGTACGATCAAACATTTAAAACCAAGTGGTCTCACACTAGCATTGATCTTATCGTAAGTTCAGAAAAGAATCCCACCGCAAGCAATTGTCTGCATAAACATACGTCTGTCCAGGCAAGGAATTAGTTGATGTTTGTATGAAGGATGAATACTCTCATCTGTACACTGATGACCCTTAGTAATCTTCTCAATCTCCAACGGCAATATAGGTTGAGCTCTATCAGGTATGCTATCTTCAGAAGATAGCAGTCACTGACCATGTTTAGCGGTGCTATTTTTCAATTCATATGCACACTGGGGTTTTATAGCAAGGGTAGTTTTATCAGCATATAAAAGTGCTGTTGTTTGTTAAATTGGAGCTAGGTTTTAAAAATAAAACAAAGCCCGTAAATTTATTGATTTCAAAGTAGCAACATTTACAACTCGCAAGTGTGTGACCAAGTTTCATGTACAGGTAACATAATTATACTTACAAATGAACCCAATTCTACAAATTTAAAAAGCAATAACATCATGCACATGTATGCATAAACACACAGACAACCCCCTCACACACACCCCACACCCACATGTTATCGTATCCAAATGTGGACACCGTTTAGGACTATGCAAACGTGGTCGTCTGTATTCATATTCAATTGACATTGTGGACATAATTTCCGCCATTTTGTTTGTGTATGGAATTTAACCTAGCAACTGCGGACGTTATATATTTCACATACGATAGAGGACATATTTCGCAAATACATTAGACATGCGATTTGCAGACCTCCAGAAACCGAGGACGGCGTCCAATTGCAGAGTGGTCCATGGTTTAAATGTGAAGTAGGAATGTGTTTCTTTGTTTGCTGGCAAACACCTACGATCCCAAACACATACGTACTAGTGACAACATGAGCATTATTAATTAACATTAGGTTCAGACAACATTAAGCAATTTACATATCAAGTCACATGATAACTATAATTACCTTATGAATATTCATTAAACGATCAACCCCAAAGCAATGCATAATTTGGGAGATAAGTATTTTTGGTAACATACCATTTACTTATTTCCTTCCTATCATTTGTAATGCCAAGGAAATGATTAATCTTCTTCATTAGCAATATATACCAGACAACAATATAAATGCAAATCAAGAAGTGCAGACTATTACTAGGAGTCAAAATGATCTCACTTGCAGGATGCATAGCTCAGTGACCTCCATTCAACAATCATAGCACACAATTTGACCTCAAGTTGAGGAGTATGAGTTTTTGTACCCAATTTTCCAAAGGTCATTTCATGAGTGTACGATGATATTGAGGTTATAGAACTGTGCCTTGATACATGAGCATGTTTGACTATGCATGAATGAGATGAGCTCATCATATAAATCTAGATATCAATTTAAGCTGAAAATGAGAAAATAACCCAATTTATTTAGACATGATGTACTGTCCATATGTGTAGATAATTGGCATTACATGCAATTTAACTTGGATACAAAATATATTTGAATTTATATGCATGAATATTATAATGATCCAAGCACTTATACAAAATGGTGACATGATCCAGGGATGTGAGTCACATGTTACAATTATTGATTTTTAATTATCTGTAAAACATAGTGCACCATATCACACATATTTCTTTGATTTTCCCTAATTAAATAAACTGCCAGACTTTATTTTAACCCAATGAGAACTACCTGTCGATTGGCCAAAATGAACATTGTGTCCAATTTTAAACCAATCAAGGAGAGTATTAATAAGATCATCTGCAAATGCAAGTTTAACTACAATTGAAATGAGCATTTCAAGTTATCAACCAATCAGAAATGCTGTTAGATGACCAGTAGCATCCAGGGGGTTAATATCATCATGATCAATATGCAGCATTTTAAAAATACAAAATGAATAATGTGTAAAAGTCGAAATTGATTGAATATTGCCAACTTACAACTCGTTCCACTTCGTCATGTCATACCATTTATTTCGCAAAGTATTTAATTTCACAAGCAGCCCAGATTTGTTACATGTAATTCAAACACATTTAATTGAAACAATTTCACATTTTTACAAGTTCGGAAGTAACATTCTATTTCTGAATTTATGCAATTAATTCGATGAAAATATTAGCCATTGGTAATTCACAAAAAATAAATTACCCACAAAATTAAGTAGTTTTACAGTGTGTCAGCACTTTCAAATTAGCCATGATTAAATCCCAAACATCAAAATTCATATGCAATTATGGGTAAACAAATCGCCTGCTTGTACAACCCCTCATTTATTTAGAGAGCTATATATATGTGCGGTATGCTATGCTATATTTAGCAATGATTCCGGCAATTTTTTCTGTCAATAAGAGTGTACTTTATGTCATTGATCAGTTTTAGAAATCCTGAACATTTAGGTCTATGGCCTGAACATAGTTTTATTGTACTACATGAAATTATTTCCAAGGAAATAGTGATAGTGTAAGATATAAAATAACATTCACAGTAACTCTAATAAACACACAAACTCATCGACTTTTATAAAGACCTGTAGACGAGGAACTACAACTTGTTTCTATCTAACCAAACATGGACCTACAACTTTTTCCTATGTATCTGAGGACCTTGTTTCCGAAGCTAGGGTCTAAACCATTAAGACTTTTTACTATCCAACTGATATATCAAAAAAAAAGCAAGCACAGTGATTTATAGTGAGCTACGCACAGGCACAACGCCTAGACGTTGATCCACAAGCCTCAGCACACTTTACAGGTTGTTGCTGACCACTACGGCCCCACATCATTCCATAAACCATTAAACAACAATTAAGGGACTTTGCTGCATACCCTAGACATTCCACAAATAACCTTCGCAACCAGGATCAGCTCCCTGAGTTTCGTACGGGTTACAACGAGACAAATTAGCAGCAAGTTCCTTGTCCAGGGGAATTTCAAGCTAACTCAATTTTTCCATGAGAGCGTACTAGGCACCGCCAGGGTTCGAACCCGCAACCTCTCGCACCATAGTCAAATGCCTTATCGATTGAGCTAACTCAATATAACCCTAACTATATAACCCTAAAGCAGCAAACAAGACATGGTTGTACGTTATTTGTGATATGCTGGTAGGTATATGGAACCATGGACATTGTCAACTGCAAAATATCTGCGGTTGGTCTGCCATTTTCAGGAAAGCATCCTTGTTTGCAAGTCTTTACAGATGCACCCCCTCCCCAAACACATACCCCCCACACCCACCCACAGACACCTTAACGGAGTATTTTGTGGTCCTAGCATCCTCTTTTTATGACATTTTTCAATAGATATCCACAAATAAAGCTTATTCCCAAGATTTCAGTTTATTCCGATTTTGCGTTTGTGAGTTACGCATGACTGTGTGTATTACACTGCTCCATAGACAATGTGTTATTATTTCATTCTGGTGTACTAGAACATATTTCATATTCATGATATTTTTGCTAAACAAATTAATCTGCAAGATATTTTTGTACATAAACATTATGTAGTCAGAGGTTTCCAGGGGAAATCAAATCTCAAACCTTTTTTGAGTAAAGTAGGGGGATGATGCTGTGGATCACAAAATGCCCTTTTAAAATCCTATTTTCATTGCTAGGGTTATTTAAAATATTCTACCATGTGGCCTGTGTCATGTTGGCAAATATTCTTTCTCACATGGTGCTTTTTTCATGAAATATGGAGGTAAATCATACATAGCTTTCGTGCATTTTAAGCTGTTACCTGCATACCTCGATACATTACATACATAAATACACAAAAACACAGAGATACACACACAAACAGATCATTGCTCCCTCATTTTATTTTTGCCAAAATATACAAATCATCTACAAACATCAGTATGCATTATTACTGCCCCCAGACAGATCGACAATTTGAACATTGAACACTTACTACCAAAATAATGGGCAAAATTGATTTATTTTATACCCCTGCTTTCTTCATATCAAAATTTTCACTAAATAATATTAATTTGATCTAAATACTTGTTTTGTTTTCAATACCATGATAACAATTACATGTATTATGAAGTGCTAACATACATGTTCATCCCATAACTACAAGTACATGATTACGTACACTTCACACTATCTTCCACGCTGTGAGTTTACATGTAATGCCTAGTCGATTCTATATGATTTAAGACGCATATATACGTACATGTATGCAGTTGTACATTCATAGGTATAACTATTGCACACACTCACACAGGCTGGCTTAGAGCTACGCATGGATGATGAGCTAGTCAAGATTTACGAATCAGGTGTCTCAGCAAAATGTCAGGGTTCACCATTTACTAGAGTGTCCTTACATGTATGTGTGCGAGTGTAAGAGAGTGTGCGTGTACAGCAATAAGCACCCCATTTATGGGCTGTAAAATTAGACCCGTCGGTTGCTTTTCCCCTCTTTTTTATCTTCAGGGCAAGGCATGCGACCTGATCTATAATAATCAAACAAGTCTTAACAGAGGTTGGAATTGACATATGGCCACAAAAATAAATATTTTTTTCCATTTCCACAGAAATAATACTTTGCATGTCTAGTCAGGAGTATATAAATGTTAATGTTACAAAATTGTTTCAAAAAATTCAATCGTTCAGATGTGTGATTTTAGCAGTGTATCAATAACCCAGAATTTAGAATTCAGTAGTAACTGAGGTTGGGAAAGACTGATATCTAAAAATAAACCATCATTGTAAAGGTCAGAACATGTGGTTTTCTAGTGTGATATGGCATCTCATCATGTCCATTAAGGAATCCAAAATGAGCGTTTATTGCGTTTCGACAGTATTTTTTGTGGGACATGAGAGCACCTCAGACGTATCGAATTGCATTCTGAATACAAAGCATGTCTTTCTGATATCAAATAATTTCCATTTTTTGAAATTCACGATATAATACATATTTTATGACAAATTATTAAAATTTTATATTTTTCAAATTTTTGATATATAACAGTCCTAGAAATAAATTTTATAAATCTAATGATATATTCTTAAAGTGTATGTAGCTGGGAGGAAAAGTTAATGATCAATTGAAAATTTTGACCTTTTATATTGAAGATATGGATTTTTTTCCCAAAAGACCTATTTTTTTTTGGTGTTTTGGGGAAAAAATCCATATCTTCAATAATGAAAGGTCAAAATTTTCAATTGATCATCGGCTTTTCATCCCACCTACATACACTTTAAGTATAAATCATCAGATTTATAAAGTTTACTTCAACTACTGTTAAATATCAAAAATATAAATTTTTAATGATTTGCCATAAAATGTGTATTACATTGCGAATTTCAAAAAAATCAAGATTATTTGATATGAGAAGGACATTCTTCGTATTCAGAATGCAATTCAATATGTATGATGTGCTCTAATGTCCCACAATAAATACTGTCCAAACGTTCATACCCCTTCCCTTAAAGGTATATTTGTGATGATTCGCTGATTTACAAAGAAGCATGGAAAACCAAAATATCATAGACATTCAGATTTTCCCATTTTTGTAAAGAGTATAATCGGTTTGCTAACATACGCTGGAAGTGATACAACCAAGCCGACTAGACCTAATAGGGGTAAAATATGATAAATATTACATTTTAGTCAATGTTGGTGGAGGTCTGTATACAGACTGTATTGTTGACAAAGCAATTTTTCTGATTGTCGACAAGCATGGACCAATTGTTGACAAAAAACTAACCATTAAAAAAAATAGAAAGCGTAAGATATTCTTAACATCACTCAGTCTTCTAATTTCATTCGTAAGTGTTGCAGATTATCTTTCCATTAAAATCCCAATATTCTGATGATGCTTATGGATGTAATATTTTGATGTAAATAAACGATGCATAAAGTTGTCTCTGAACTTAATATTTTGACTCAATTGATGTATCTCTTTGTTGACAACCTGTTGACGTTGGGTCTTGAGATTTGATGATTGTCAACAATGTAAATTCTACTCAACAACAGCCGTAATACAGACACTTGTAGCTACATGTACATACATTTCAATGGCAGTTTCTTTTTTGTGAAGGGTTTTTTAATGTAAGGCCTTATGACATACCATATTTCCTCGAATAAACGCATTTTCCAAACGGGGGCGTTTATTAGAGGTCATTTTTAGCACGACAATTCCTGTTAAAATCATTAGGTAAGCTTAAAAGTCATGATGCTAAAATGACGAACTATGAACTAGAAACACTGACTTCTGGTTCACTTCCGGGTTTCCGATCCAGATTTTCGCCAATTATTGAAGCTATTATCGACCATGTGGGCAACATGGTAAGCTTACTACACAAGATAGCATGGAAATATCAGAATTTTTGAGAGGGGGCGACTATTCGAGGAAATACGGTAGTTATCCAAAGTCATCATCAAAACATAGTCTGCTATTAGCTGAATGCACATACCTCAAACAGCCAGGTGAAAGACCTGCATTTCCTGTCAATAAGCATATTTTTCTCCTCTGCATTTTAATGAGGGGAAACATTGATGGACAGGTCATCAACTCTCTATGGGAAATGAACAATGAGCTCAGATGGGGGCTAACAGACAAGCACAGAATTTACAAACAAGTTCACAAATATAAATCGTCATCCCATCCACGCAACAGATCAGACAAAATATGTATTTTGTAATCAACTGCTATCTTCACTGCTATCTTTACTGCTATCTTCAGTAGATAACACAATAACACTAGGTTGAATTCCTGAAACCATTCTATTATAATCATGTACTGCTATCTTCGGTAGATAACACAATAATACTAGGTTGAATTCCTGAAACCATTCTATTATCATCATTTACCGCTATCTTCAGTAGATAGCACAATAACACCAGGTTGAATTTGTGAAACCATTCTATTATAATCATTTAGTGCTATCTTCAGGAGATTATAATAATACTAGGTTGAATTCCTGAAACCATTCTCTTATAATTATTTACTGCTATCTTCAGTAGACAGCACAATGACACTAGGTTGAATTCCTAAACCATTCTATTATAATCATTTACTGCTATCTTCGGTAGACAGCACAATGACACTAGTTGAATTCCTAAACCATTCTATTAATATCATTTACTGCTATCTTCAGTAGACAGCACAGTGACACTAGTTGAATTCCTAAAACCATTCTATTATAATCACTTATTGCTATCTGCAGTAGACAGCACAATGATACTAGGTTGAATTCCTGATCAACTCGCGACTTGAAACAATTACACAGTCATGGGGTTTATTTCTCTGCTTTGATTTTTGTTCTGGTTTGTTATTCTGCTAGCAGTGAATCTGACTGCACACAATCAATAATAAGCTAACCCAAGCTGGAGTGAGTGAGGGAGGGAGGTAGGTAGACTGGCTATTCACAATGACATTTTGTGCCAAGCCAACGATGCATTTTCCTGCATTATAAATGGCAAACTTATATCCTATTTGCCGACCTGCATGCATGCATGTATGCCTACTTGCCAGCCCGCTACTGATCATCTCAAATGCAAGCACTAGCTGTACTGTGTTGTAACCGGCCACGCACCGTGTCGACGAATTAATACAATACTGTCTACAGGCATTTTATACCACATCACAATCCGATACTAGGGGACCCTGTGCAACCTCTTGGCACCTTGTTCAATACTTGTTTTATCACACACTGCGGGGGTTTTTCATGCGATTGAGTACGTGCACTGCATGTGCACAACCTCGAGGCAGCTTTTCATTTTAAATATTATTTTGAGAAAATTGGAAATCTGGTTTTAGGTAGTGTATATTGATCATCATCATGGTGAATGAGCACTCGTGTAGGAATATCACCGATTGCTATGCCAGCTGCATTTAGTATGGCATGCTACTATTATCATCAACAGCGCGGTAGCTAGCCAAGAATAAAAATATAAGCATATCCTTTATGTTGTTATCAACATTGAACACATGTAGTGATGCAATCAAGCAAAATGAGTCTTTTGTCGCTGAAATTGATTTTTTGAGCTCAAATGGTCTCATTTCCAATAGCAAAGTTCACCAACTCCCATTTAATAGTCATTGTTCAAAATTTGACCTCAAGTTGTAGAGTATGCGTTTTTGTACCTAAGACATTGAAAGGTCATCCTATGAGTGCACAAACATATTGAGGTTAAAGACATTTGTCCTGACAGATGAGCATAGACTCTATTGTTCTTGACAAGATCCTTTCGCACTCGTAATGGCTGGCCAAAGAGCTTGTCCCGGTTATCGCGTAAAAAATAACTAGGTCACGCCTGGGTGTTACGCGATGGTACACAGCTTATTCAACAAATGAGGCACCGATATTTCATGTAATGATTAAATTAGCCAATCAGAACACCACATCTGTGTTTACGCTGAACCAGGCTTTACACGCGTTAAAATTTGCAACATATTTGAAAGCAAGCTGATAATTAGTACAATATACCCGGATAGTATATGGCCACAGAAGTGGTTAACCCCATGAGAACTACCTGCCTATTGGTCAAAAAGAAGTTTTCATTATCAATTGGACCAATCAGCAACATTGTTAAAATAATTTCACCACACAAAAAAATTGGGGTGAATTATTTGCAAAGCTCCATTCTGATTGATGATTAAAATGAAGATATCATGTAATTGACCAATCAGAGGCAATGTTAGATCAGCAGGTAGTGCTTAGGGGGTTAAATTCATATATTATTTCATAGTTTTCAGCAATGTGAAATAATCAAGGAAAAACAAAGGCCAAACAGCAGGAATTAACCAATTTTGGCAAAACCGTTGAAATCATATGTGTGAAATACCAAATCTAAGGAACTGTGCCTCCAAACTCTCATTCTTAGGTACTTTGTCCTGAAGAAGTCAGAGCTACAACAGACAAAAGCTTGACAGTTCTAAACTTGTCTGACAACAAACCCGCTAAAAAACTTACTAATTGTTATGAATTCCTGTCGTAAAAGCCTATCCCACAATTTGTACCTCCAAATTTGAGAGACATTTTCAGAACATAGTTGCCCTTCAAAGACAAAAATTTGGAGGGTCGGTAGGTTGATCCTTCCTCCATTTTGACATACAGAGAGTGAAGCCACATCTTACGCTAAAGCTATTAAGCACCTATTGTTTTGATTGTATTTTAAGTTGATTGAAAAAATAAAAATAAAAATAAAATTTAAGGTTTCTTTAAAAAAAAAAAAGGGATTGAAAAAAAGAAGTGATCCAGGATTCCTGATTTTTTCTGTTGGTCGCGAAGTGCAACCAAACATTTAAGTGTGCAAGAATTTGAAGTGACAAACAAATGGACTGAGCAACAGACATCTCATTTTGTATGGTATTTATTTGCATTGTATTGTTGTAGCGATTCTCATCGACCTGTGCCTATGCATATGTATGTATACACATGACGCAAATCAGAGAGAAAATTGTGCTTAAATTTGACAAATTTGCATGATTTCTGGAATTTTTTCAAAAAGTAGTCCCATTACTTTTTTTATACTATCTCAATAAAAAACAACAACTTGAACATAATGTAAAAACAAAAACAGTATACTCCATAAAAGATGATTTTTAAGTTATGAAGAGTTTTAAACTCTTAAAAGCAACATTTTCAGAAGCATGTAGTAAAATTTGGGGAAAATGCAATTTTGGGAATAGATTTTGCTTATTTATTTCAAATTTGTTATCAGCACAACCATATCAAATATAAAAAATATTAAGAAATTCTATGAACAAATTCTATCCCGCTTGGTCCCCCTTAATATCACAGAGAGCCATTTATTATATCAGTGTAATTGTGGAGATGATTTTTTTCCTACTATTTCCATGTGGCCTCACCATGATAACATCTACTCATGCTACAATTGGCCTTTATGCTGGGAGTGACACATTTAAGGGATGCATAATACATGTACAAATACAATGTCTAGCTGGATCGAGAGATGAAATGCGGGGGTGGGTGGCTCAATGGGTACATGTGTACATCTAAAAATCAGCTCAAATGTTTGGAACGGTTACATCACCACATGCAAATGTACACGCACACACGCTTGCAACAGTGAATATGTTCAAAGTTATTTTTTATATATCAACTCCATATTTAGCAAAATTAGATTTTGGTACAAACATTTTCAAACAATAATGGGCTTTCTAGTAACAACAAATAATTTGTCCAATATCAAACCCCAAAGGGCTATTCCATTTAAAATCCACTACCCCTGTGGAAGATTTAGCTAAAGTATTCCACAGGGGGTATGAGTTTCAAGTAGAATATATAGTTGGGTAACTTTGGTAACATTTAATAATAGGTATATTTTTACGGGAAAATTTTCTGGACACATGACCATTGCGTATCAATGTGAGTGTAACCTCGAGCCTGATCTCTGACCCCCGGCCGTGACCTCGCTATTCAAGTCATTGTAATTTTGAATTGGAATAGTATTCTTGGCCGCAATTTCAATTGTAAATTGCAAATTTATTGAATATTATGCAAATTTAATTTCTTCACAATATCATCAAAACGTAATTTCAAAAATATCTACCTACGGAAAAAAAATATTTATCTACGGAAACTCTTACCATAATATTATTAACTTGCGACAAGTAACTTATTTTGCATCAAAGTAGGAATTCTTCCTATTCAAATACATTGGTAGACCACCCGCTGTGCTCGGGGTCACATTCCATAATGCAAATATGTCTGCGCCTATGGGTGTCATGTGTCCAGAAAATTTTCCTGTGAAAACATACCTATTAATTTTGACTGCTATATGCCATGTGTTTTTAGATGCCATCTACTGTAGATATTACCTTGTGACTGTACAATGTTAAATCTTTTCATATGCTTTCTTCAGTAGATAGCCATGTGTTTTTAGATGCCATTTGATGTATATACTGCCTTGTGAATGTGTACAATATCAAATCTTTTCATATGCTTTCTTCAGTAGATAGCAATGCATTACTATGTATGCCATGTTTTTTTAGATGCTATCTACTATAGTGCATTGTGACTATGTGCAATGTTGAATCTTTTCATATACTTTCTTCAGTAGATAGCAATGTATTACTATGAACGTCATGTATTTTTAGATGGGGTCGGTCGGTTGAGGGTAAGCAAACATTTTTTTTTGGCCTGACTCTGTACAATGTTGAATCTTTTCATGTGTTATCTTCAGTAGATGGCACTGTGTGACCATATATGCCATGTATTTTAGATGCTATCTACCTAGCTATGCTACCTTGTGACTATACTATCTTCAGAAGATAGCAATATGTGACTATGCCATGTATTTTAGATGCTATCTACTGTAGATTGGAGCTTGTAACCATATACAATAGTAGTGAAATCTTTTCATGTACTATCTTCAGTAGATAGCAATGTGACTTCAATGCCATGCATTTATTATTTTATAATTGAAGACAGAGATAAAAAAGACTAAATCGCACCCAACGTCATCTGTCAATCAAACTCGAGCACGGTTTGTTACAAGTGTCGTGATGATGACTTGCTGAACGCAGCGGTATAACCGGGCACCTTAATTTTGCACCTTCAAATATACAAACCATCTCAAATGTTACATGTAGGTCTTTATAGTAGGAAACTTTCTTCCCAGAAGGCACAATGTCAACAATGCCTAGAAAAGTTACTTTTTAAGTATTAAGTACATTTACATGTTTCAAGATTTTCTGCTATTCCTTTTCTTTGAACAGCACCAGATAAATCGGCCTTCCTTTTACGTGCTATTAACCAATCAAGGATCGTAGGGAATTTGATTGACAGAGATTTAGTCTTTTTATCTCTCCTTCATTATAGTTTTAGGCGCTAGTACCTTGTGACTATGTACAATATTGAATCTTTTCATGTGCTATCTTCAGTAGATAGCAATATGGCATATGTTTATTTCATATTCAATTTATTTCCATCAAAATCACACACATAACACCAACGACTTGTATAAAAACAAGATGGGGAGGTGCAACTAAAAGCAAAAGCCTGAGAAGACGTTGCACCACCGTATAAATTACATGTACATGTTACACATTGTTTTCCCAGAAAGATTAAGAGAAAGCCATCTATTTCAAATTGAAGGATGTTTAATTCGCCATAAAACCAAGAGGTTCATAATATTGAAAATTATAAAAAAAACACAAAACATGAAGTCATTTATATAAATTGAATTGAGCCAAACTCTCATTTAGCCCACACAACATACTTTCTAAAAATCATAACACCACATACTCTTTAATAGACCAATACACACACATACTAATCACAAACTCGTATTACATAATCATAAAAATTTAATTGATTCTCTTGGCATGCATTACGGTGGTATTAATGTAAATAATGACGTGTGGTTTCTGTGCAAGGTATGCAGTTGGAGAGGACCCTACTAATCACTAAAGCTTTCCTTTCTGACTGGCTAATGGGCTTTTCCAAATCAATTCTGCACTTCTAATATTGTAAGGCTTTGCCTTTAGCTATAAATCAAAGCTAGTTGAAGAAACATCATAATCCATGTAAATATTATATATGGAGAGGTTATATAGACATGCTGTTTTTGTGCTGTTTTGTTGTACTGTTATTTTTGATTTGTTGTTGTTGCTGTATAATTTTCTACACATTAAAGCGATAATGAACAATTTTTAAAAAATAAATTTGATATTTTTGCAAACAAATTTTTTTGGCATATATTTGTAATGTTTACACATGTCCCAATGTATTGTTTACACATGTCTCAAATTACACCTGATTGGAATCAGCAAAATTTGCTGCTTTTTTTAAGCAGGACAAAATAGCAATTTTGAATTAATGTTGCAATATGGGGGATTTGAAAATTTGAAAATCCCCCATAGAGCTCCACATTCTTCTTCATATCATGTCCATGCACGCTACATATTGTGTTTCAGCCATGCAGAGCTGGACACAAATTCATTTGTAGCATTCCCTACTAGGTCCTCAGCTTTGCATTCTTGCTCCAATAGAGGACATTAAACAGCCAAGATAGACTGCTGGGTTCTTTTTACATTGACTGTTTCAGCTTAAAATGGACAGAAAACCTTCCTGACCGTTACTACCTATATTATTTCATCACTTTTTGGTCAAGAATAACAAAAATAAAATTTGATGGAAATCAAACATTATGGCTTTAAGGGGGTACAACACTCCCTGATCAATTTTGCGACTAATTTTGCATTTTTCTCAAAAATAAATACACACTGGTAACAAAGGTTATGTATATCATAGGGGCAAGAAATCCAATTACTTCACTGAAATTTCAGTGATTCAAGATAAGTGGTTCATTAATCATTATATATGTTAAGAAATGAGGTACATGCTAGCGGTACCTCTTTTCTTATCATAAATAACGTACCACTTGTCTTGAGTCAGTGAAATTCCAGTGTAGTAACTGGATTCCTTGCCCCTATAATATACATAACTTTTGTTACCAGTGTGTTATTATTTTTTGAGAAAATGCAAAAATAGTCACACATTTATCAAGGGGTGTAGTACCCCCTTAATCATGTTAATAATCTGAACATGTTAAAACATAATTGCTTGATTCTGTGAGTTTTTTACTTGACATATAGTCTCTCTTTTTTTCTAGAAAAAGTATTTGCAAACATGGCAGTTCAATACCCTGGTAGCACAATAATTTATCATCAGATGCCTGTTTATTAACTCGGCAGGTGTGACGGAACTTCTACATTAGTTTCTTAACCAATTAGGCCTATCTTTAATACAGAATGGAAACCCAACTTCAAGTGTTAAATAATTAATTAAAACATTTCCTACATTCAAAATTGAATTTCTATACTGAAAATTGCAAATTTGTAATCATTAATTTCAGATTACAGCTAAGTAACAATAGATCATGTCATGCGTTCCACTGTCATGTCAAATCCATATAACTATCAAAATATATCACCAAATATTATTCTTAGAATAAATAATTCCAAATACATTACTTGTTTCTCAAATTAGCCTAATGAGTTGGTGAGTATTTTAACACAAGACAAAACTTTTGTACTAAAGCATTACAAATGTGTCTCATTATGAACCATCTATGATTTATAATAGAATCTCCATACTATATGTGCTCTTGCAAGATTATAAGCAATATTAATTCTGTAGTTGCTGTAAACTGTGAACTTTGACCCATACCTACATGGATCAGATGCGTTTCCTTTCATGCTATCTACAGTAGATCTAGATAGCAATGTGGCTATCCGCTGCTATCTACAGTAGATAGCAATGTGGCTATCCGATGCTATCTACAGTAGATAGCAATGTGGCTATCAGATGCTATCTACAGTAGATAGCAATGTGGCCATCCACTGCTATCTACAGTAGCAGGGTTGTAGCCACGCCGGTCGGGGCCGGTCGGGGCCGACCGGCACGGACCGGCGCCGACCGGCACTAAAAAAAATAAAACATAACAAAAATAATAATTTTTTTTTTTTCCCCATAAATGATTTATTCATCATGAAAAGAGTAAAAAACCAAAAAAAATTGTTGGGGTATACCCCCTTTCCTATTCCCCGATCCCTCATGTTCGCTAAAAAGATTGTGCCCCGAGCCAGCACTCTAATTTGATAGTAAAATTAGCCGGTACTCAACTTGGTCTAGCTACAACCCTGTACAGTAGATAGCATTGTGGCTATGTTTAACATTGAATATCTTCAGATGCTATCTGCAGCAGATAGCAATGTGCCCAAGTCTAAAATTGAATGCCTTAAGATGCTATCTACAACAGATAGCATGGTAAGTCAGTGACCATGTACAATGCTGAATCGTATCATAAGCTATCTACAGTAGATACAATGTCCACTAAGCATGTCTTTATAAAAAATTTTAAAAAAACATAGTGATTTATAGTGCGCTACGCACGGGCACAACGCTCAAAAGGGGGTTTTATTTTAGTATGTTTGCTTCTCAACCCCCCCCCCCCCACCAAGCCCACAGGAGTTATGTGTATCCTATAACATCCAACGAGCCAAGTCATGGTCAGGATTTGTGACTGCCCAATTGGGTAGATTAAAGCCGCTTAAAATTTGATGTTAGATTCTTTTGTGTTGTAAACTGTCATCATTCTTTTGTCTACGTGTAACACGGGTGATAGAATGCAGTTTAAAATACCCTCCAAGGCCGCATCATTTCACATTTTAGGTGAGATGGAGTGACGAGGACCCAAATATAGCTGCAATTGAGGTGTAGGAATGCGTGAAATTTGTTTCCCTAATATGAAACTGGTGTTGTTTATTTAGTCAACAAAATCTTGAAGTAGGCATTTTTGTTGCTTTGTAAGTTGGCAAAGTTTTTTGTTGTGGACAAAACTGGAAATTTAATGCTGTGCCCCTAATACACTCTCTAACAGTATATAAAGAAGAAGTTATCTTGGCAGACAGAACCACCTACAGTGAGCACAATATGTGCCTCATTCAATATAACATACAATACAAAAATATAAAACATGTACCTCCCTCCATTGATGCAATATTCATTTGATACCACTGACTATTATAACAGTAAATGCTATCTATGGTGGAAAGTACTTGAACTCACTCTTATCTATAATACTTAGTGGCCAGTAATACGACTGTTTGGAACCTTATCAATATGCTGTCTACAGAAGATAGCATTGTGTCTGTCATATATCAATTGGTCTGTGTGATACTGTGCATGGCATTCATGCATTCTTTGTACATGTGTGTAGCATTTTGCTTCTACATGCACACTGCACATTATGTTCCTTTAATAGATGAAAAGATTTTCTAACTATTTTGACCGACTGTTCCAACCAATAATTAAATCAACAGGGACAGATTTAAGCGGAGGCCTGGTTGCTCCCGTGCCAGTAGATTTTGTGTCGGGCCAGTAAACTTCCAACAATGCTGACCCGACGGGCCACTAGATATTTGAGCCTGATACAACTCATATGAGACAAGATATAATCAGTGATGGACATAATTTTGACACAGTTTCTGCTCCATACTTTAATAATTTTTCGTCTATTAATTCTTATTCTTGCATTGCACGCAAGTTGGAAATAATTATACGGCCGCTGTTTACAGCAATGGTAGCCCTACATACTATTTCCAAGCTCTTTCGTGCTCTATATGATGATGATAACTATACCGCATACATGGCATAGTCGCATACCTGAACCTTTGTGAACCTTTGGAACTAGATTTTGCACTTTTTGCAGTAGAACATATTGAAAAAGTTGGGCCAGTAAATTTATTGCAGAGCCAGTAAATTTGCCATTGAAAACTGAAACCTAAGTCTGTCCCTGTTAATCAACAAATATAAATACCGTATTGTCCATAATAAACACCACAGACATGTGCAATTTTTTGCAATAAGAGGGACATTCACATGAAAAAATTACTATGTAAGCTTAAACATCGGCATGATCAGGGCAAGTAAGACAGTCAATTCCTGGCTCAAAATGATAGCCCATGTAAACACTGTGATTTACTTAGTTCTTCAAATAAACAAAAATTATGCTATAAAAAAATGTAACATGTTCTCACTCAGAAATATTTCAATATTTGAAGCAGGGGGCGTAACACCATGAACAAAGACGAGGGAGCTTACAAACTAGACAAGCTCTATGATCAACTCGTCAACAAACGGCAACAAGGAAGTTTGGAAACAATCAAGATCAAACAGTGTTCCCATTTCATCAAACATCTAGAAACACCATAGAGTGATCAAGATTCCTGATAGGAATTGAAATATTTCTGTGTGGGTACCAGATTATTTGGATCTGAAAAAGAACCTTCTCTACATTTTGTACTTTAATGAACTATGAACGATCCTGATGAATTTGTTTCAAAACAATAACACTGTTTCTCTAAGTATGAATTCTTGAGAGCAAATTAAGTCGATCTTTCGGCAAAGAGAAATACGATTCCTGCTGAGCAATATGCGTAATTTTTGCGATGCATATGTACAAACTTGGTTTGGTCCACATGCATAATACAGTGCAATATAAATCTTATTTGCAATCTGACCCTTGATCTGCATGATTAGATTATTAATTCACTACGCAACTTCTAATTCATAGGACCAGTATTTGTTGCTTGGTTGATTTATTTTCAGAGAAAGATTTCATTTGGAAAATCAAGATATTTGTACATTTTTGTCATTCCTCATGCTGACAAGCAGGGTTTACTTGAATGCACAAATCATACAAATTAAACGCGTTCACACACTTTCTGTACCCTTTCAAATGCAAAGAGAAAAGTCCAAAGCGTACAAGATCTTGAAAATGTACACGTTCATATATTCAATAATTTGATATAGAAGAACCCAATACTTTCATCTGGTAGTGATAGACTACGAAGGTAGCGCTAACTTACGCCATGGGGTCATAGGCGCATTCTTTTAACTTTTGGTGCACAAAATTACTATTTAGAGGTTGCTAAAGGGTCATTTGAACCCCTTATTTCTATTGTTCTGAAGCCATGGTTTCACAAAATTTGACATTTTTGACCCCTTGTTTGAAAACCTAGCGCTACCCCTGAAAATACCCTTCTTATAATTATAAGAATGAACCATGGGATTATGATCGTAGCTAGTGGGGGCACAAGTCAGTAGTAATAAATAGTATTTACAAGCAAATATGTTTGGATTCCCAACACACTTTTTAGATTCTTGATCATCCTGGCGACAAAAAATGGGTTAACAATTCAGTGAAATTGAGACAAACATTGTTTATAAAATTTAAAAAAATATCCTCTGGGCAATGTTTTATACCCCTCCAGATGAAAAATTAACATATGAAAGGGTATATGGTTTAACCTCCCGAGAATTAAACCAATCAGAAATGCAGTAAGAAAATGATTATTTCTTACTGTGTTCCTGATTGGTTAGCTATGCGATACATTCATCTGAGTGACCAATTAAAATACAAGTACAACTTCTAAATATTTACAATGTTGCTGATTGGTTCAACAAATCATAATAATCTTCTTGTAACCAATCAGTGGCAGTACCCATGGGGTTAATGTAAGCCAACCTAATTCAGTTGGTATTTGCTGCAATGCAAAGCATCATAGTAAAATTGATGTGCACCTTATCAAATTCCAGTCACTTGTCAGATATCAATATTATTTTAACTCCATGAGAACTACCTGCCGATTGGTCAAAAAGAAGTTTTCATTATCAATTGGACCAATCAGCAACATTGTTAGAATAATTTCACCACACAAAAAAATTGGGGTGAATTATTTGCAAAGCTCCATTCTGATTGGTACTTAAAGTGAAAATATCATGTAATTGACCAATCAGTGGCAATGTTAGATCGGCAGGTAGTGCTCACGGGGTTAAAACAGACGAGTCAGAAATGATATACCTAGTGACAACGTAAACTGGTTTAGTTACATTTACCTCTACCAAAATGAAGCTGCTTTTTTTTAACCATGCTCTCAACTATATATTTAAATGATATATAATTCAATCATTATGCAGTACCAGCAAATGCACTTCGGGTGACTTTAAGTCACATCAAATTGTTGTATTATTTACCTCTCCGAAAATGAAACTGCTTCTATATTTTTTGATAAAGCTTTCAACTATTCTATCAATGATTCATTCACATAAGATGCAATACTAGCAAATGCACTTCAGGTGACTTCAGGTCACATCATCTTATATAAGATAAGGTAAAGGACGCACTGTAGCAATGCTCACAAGCCAAGGTGCCCATCTCTTTTTCCTTGGCTTCCAAGGCCAGACTCCCATGAAGAAACTTGGTACGTTACGGGGTTTTGCGACTCCACCCGCACAAGAAGTGTCTTTTACCTTACCAGCACTATATGCCGGTACCCGAAACACTTGGGTGGAGGGCGGTAATAGAGGTGAAGTGATCTGTCTAAGTGCCCAACCCGACTGCATTGCTGGGGTTCGAACCTGCAACCTTCCAATCACAAGTCAGAGCCTGTATCATTGCATCGACGTGCCCTCATATTGTATAAAAGTTGGCTAATATTAATACAATGTGTAGTGTACATGTTCATTTGGATTTATACATGTATTTGATTACTACAAATCTCAATGCTACTTCAATTCAGTTAGTTGTTCCAACTGCATCATAAATTTATGCATATCCTGGCTAAAAAAAAGAGTGAGGAATCCAGAAAGATACTTTTGACATTTGGAGAGAAATTTGCTATCTCATACAGAGAAATGTAAGAAATTGGGAAAATGTTGCTATCGTTGTGCAAAATTTGGCTTCTCGTTCCATGAAATGGATTTTTTTTTTCTGGCTTGCAGTTGCACGTGTATTGAAAACCTACAATAGGACCAGAACAGCAAACATTGACATCTGAAAGGTGACCAACCTTAAATGGTCATCACCGTTGAAAATTTACAATAAAAAAATCCCAATATTTCAATAAAATCAGAGCAGTCATGGAAAAAAATGGCATCACCTCATGACTACTAGTATGCCATCTACACCATGAATAATATTAACACATGTGTACACGCATAGTATTAAGACCAGAACCGCAATCATTAACACTAGAAGGCTGATAACAACCCTTGATGGTCATTATCACAGAAAATTTACACCAAATATTTTGAAATAAAATCAGAGCAGCACAGGAAAAAAAATGACACCACCTCGTGCCTGTTCCATCTATATACACCATAGATAATATTAACCAGCCTGGCATGTGTCTACATGCATAGTATGACATCTAGTAGTCACATAATTGATTTCCCTGACTTCGGCTGTAATATATTTGGTGCTGGTTGTCTGGCATGCTCTTTTAGTCATGGAGACATTAATCAAAATCTCATGAAATCAGACAAAAAAGTTGCATGGGACCAATAAAAGGAGATTATATCACATCAATATCAAACTATATGCATGGCAACATTATAAGATGTCCTAAGTCAGAAAATAGGAAATTGATCAAAATCTTTGCTCTTTTGCTCAAAGGCATGGGGACATTAATCACTGGCAATATCAAAATCTCATGAAATCAGAACAATTGCATAGCTGCAATAGAAATCAATATCATACCTGCTCATACGTGAGCCAGAAATTGGGAAATTGGACAGAACCTTTGCTCTTTTATTCAAAGCCATGGAGACATTAATCACTAGCAATATCAAAATCTCATGAATTCAAAAAAAAAAGCTTTTTAGTCAGCAGGAGGATCTTTCTTAACCCCATGGACACTATCGGCTGAATTATCAGCCTGTAAAAAATTTTTTAATTGGTTACAAAGAGCTATATCATGTATTGAGCCAATCAGGGATATGGTCAGAATAGTTAATAGGGTTAAATGGAATCAACCTTAAAATTGCTAACAGATCTATTTTGAATGATTACTCAGATGATATCATGTACACTGAAAAAACAAGTGTTTATATTTAAACACCATATTTTGTTTATTAGAGCAACACTTAATAAACACATAATTCATGTTAATGGTCTAACACTAATGCTCATAAATTTACAATTGGTGTTATATTACAAACATTAGTGTTTGTAATATAACACCAAGTGTTAATTTATGAACATTAGTGTTAGAACCATTAACATTAGTGTTAGACCATTAACATGAATTATGTGTTTATTAAGTGTTGCTCTAATAAATACAATATGGTGTTTAAATATAAACACTTGTTTTTGCAGTGTAGTTAACCAATCAGGGGCACTGTAATAAAGGCAATGGGATTAACTCTTTGGTCAACTTGCCCATTGTTTAAGGATTGGGCCTGACAACTCCGCCAGTATTTCAACCCAAGAACTTTTTCAATATTTCCATGCGCCATTCAAGTTTTTTCTAACAAATGCCTTTAGGTGATATTTTTAATACTTCCAATATGAATATATTCAAATTTACAACTATATACATTTAAACTGTACACCTGGCCAAATGCAAAAAAAAGGGGGAGCAGATTAGTGTAGTGGTTCTGTCTTTGCTTTTTCACTGGGTCCCTGGCTCGAGCCCTGGCCATTCCCAGACAAATTAACCCTGCATCCAGTTTACAGTCCATACTTGCTCTAACAGGTTTTATCCTGGTTTGTTGGTTTCCCCCAGCATATACTATTGTTTTGTCTTCTAGTTTATCGATCTGCCTTGTCTCCCGTATTGAATACGATAGATTAAGGTATTGGAAAATGGCGCAAATGATCTGCGAAACTGATAAGCACCAATAAAAATACTATTAAAAAAATAATAAAAATAAATCCAAGCACCCCATCCAACACAACCCCAATGTATTTACAACTCTCGTCTGCCAATAGCCAAGTGCAATATAACGCCCTATTTGGCAGGTGCTCAACATGCAAGTAAAATGGTCTATGGTTTTATTGTGCTGTTCCATTTAAAATCCAAACTCCCCACAGGGAAGATTTTAGAAATATGCTACAGAGGGAGTATGAATTTTAAATGGAATGAACACATTAACTAACTCTATTTTGAAACTCACCCTCCCTCTGTGGAAGATTCAGGTTGAATCTTTCTCTGTATGAAATTCAAATGGAGCTGCCTAATGTGTTCATTCCACTTGAAATTCATACTCCCCATGTGGATGATATTTCCAAAATCGTCCACAGGTGGATTGTGAATTTTAAATGGAATAGCCCATTTAGTGTCCCTACCACATAATCATCTTGATTTTCCATCTTCGATTTCCGTCTCCGCATTAGCCTTGACACTGAAATCATCACTGTCCTACATCGTGTTTTTATCCCTTTGCATCCAAATTAGTCTTTGGTAATTATGCAGATTAAGGGTGCTCCTAATCAGTTCCAATTTATATATTTTTTCCATCTACAGTAAATACATCTTATTTTCATACAGGATAGGTATTATACTTTCAAATATTTTATTTGATATAAAATATAAACCAGCAAGGTCTTCCCTGCAGATGATAAACTGCACATTCTTAAATGATATAACCAAATCATTATAAGCAATCAAATTTAAGTAGTGTTGAAGTTTAAAAATTCTAATTTAGTGTACACATGTATACCACTATGTATGAATATTCAATTTTATAACAAATCATTATATTTTAGTTTTTAAAAGAGCTGTTATCCACAGTAAACTGCTATTTGCAATCATGGAAATAAGTCTTGGGACAGTTTTGAACCATGCACTGAAATCGATCCCCCTTCCCCCGTAACAATGTTGATCGATCGGGGTCTTATCATCAGGCTCCATGTTGGAATCTGCAACATTGATTCGTGGGGTAGGGGAGGAATATAGCTTACAGGAGGGTTGAAGCTAAACGTTACTTGAAAAAAAACATCAAAATTTATGTAACTGGGGATGGAAACAAAGAGTAAAATTGAACACGTGTCCCCAACACACATTTTTTCCATGATTGTAGCATGATGTAAAATTCTATGGTTTCATATATGCGGGCTGATCTTTTGATCTTGATACAATCTTTTGATATTAAAAGGATTCTGATGATGGAATCACAGTTCAGCAGACCATTCATTAAAGGGATTCAACATTGTTTCTATGTAACTGCATCTCGAACTATTAGGGATTCAATCATGTTTCACCATTTTAACAATGATGCGTCTGCATGGTTTACTTCGCGAGGGCTGCATATGGATGGGCCACGGGCCACAGGCTGGCCCTTTGTGGGCCATATTGGATATGGTTGAAGGTTGCATATGGATGGGCCACGGGCTACAGGTTGACCCTTTGTATGGGCCACATTAGATATTGTTCATGGCTGCACATGGATGGCCCGCAGGCCACAGGTTAACCCTTTGTGGACCACATTGGATATCATTGATGGCTCCATATGGATGGCCCAAAGGCCTCAGGTTGGCCAGCACTGAAAGTTTTATAAAATAAAAATAATAATAATAAATAAGTGGACCAGTCACCATAAATCCAAAACAATTGCATGCAAATAGTGAAATAACCTATATTATATTTTCACCAAAATTTGTCTCCTATAAGGCGCGTGAAAGTCGATTCCGAGTTTATCGTCCCCCGCCCGCGTCACTTTTTGGTAACCAAAAACACCAGCGTCAAATTTTCAAAATGCCAAAATAATTCATTACTTTCAAAGTATCAGTGTTTTCACCAGTTTTAGCAATGGGAAACATATATTTTTGTTTGTAAAACATATAAATTCATAACTTGGAAGCAAAACGAGGCCCTTTTCTAACTTTTCTAGTCCCTACCCATATAAAAACATGTTTATAAATAACATGTATGAGTGTGGCTTTAAATCAACACGCATTTTAGGTCAATAATGAAATCTGATGAAATAATGAAAAAAAAAAAAAAAAAAAGTCACCTCACCAACCTGGGAAAAAAAAGGGACGATAAACTCGGAATTAACTTTCATAGGCCTAAACACTACATAAATAAACACATTCAAGTGCAAATTCTAGTTAGAAATGAATGTGACATTATTGAAAATCACATTTAATTTAATCCATCATCAAAAGCTAATTAATTTGAGATTTTTCTGGGTCAGACTATCCTCCCTTGGTAACTACAAATAAGTTCAAATCTTCCTACATGTAAATTAATTTTCATATCTCTTTACTAACACCACACTTCCAGACAAACCAAAATGTTCATGTAATGTAAATTTTCATTTAACATTCTGTCTCTTTCTCCATACAAATGCCTAACTGTATATGTGGTAATTTTCGGGAGGGTTTTATTTTCGTGAATTTCACGATTAGAGCTCCAATCGCGAAAATAAAACCTCGCGAATATATGCAATAATGTACATGTATTACACATATAGGGAAAGACTAGCCAATCGCGAAAATAACATTCGCGAAAATGTGTCTCTCCCCCCAAATCGCGAAAATACTGTACGCGAAAATTACCACTTATACAGTATTATGGGGGATATGTCGCTGACGTGGGCTGTGGGGTCTCATATTTGGCTTTCTGGTAATTAAAGGATAGCTACTTTTAGTGTAAAAATACTTTGTTTGTCTGAAAATTAGCCCAATTTTGTGAATATGGCACCAAATTTCACAAAACATACAACAAAATTTTGAGAAAGATAATTAAATTTGTCTTCAATTTTATCCTCTATTTTTCAATATAGAAATTTGATTTGGTCCAAAATGTTTACGAACAGGGAAGAAATCGGAATTGCTTGTTAACAGTGCACTAATTCAGTTTCCCAAAACTGGCATCTTGGCGTTTATGAATGTCTTACAACAAATTTAGGTCCCAATGGCTTTATACGTCACAAATCTGTATGCACACTATTGAAACACAGTTGCTGCAATATTCTTTGTATAAAGATATAAAGAAAAATATGAAAATATAAAAAAATGAACAAATAATGAAAATGATAAGAAATGTGTACTATATTTTCCACTTAAAAAAATACATCGAACTGAAGTGAGGTATCATTTTATAAAAGCAAAAAAATAACAACAAAAAATAAACCTGAATGACAGCATCCCCACTTTACCTCCTCAAAATGCAGATTTTGGTATCAGATGAAAGCTCATATTTTTCTCATTAACATATTGAAATTAGGCAGTGTCGCAGACAAGGGGGTTAAGGGGGTGCGTAACGCCTAATTTCAATATGTTAATGAGAAAAATAGGATCTTTCATTTGATACCTATTTATTACATGATACATGATCATCATGATTATCATTGATAAAAACACTGTAGACTACGGCACCAGTAAAATGCTGAATAAAACATCAGTATAATTCATAAGGAATTAGTCGGGTACATTTACATGTTCTTTTGCATGAATGCTTGATAGGAACGACATTTTATGTCATACATGCATTTTAAAGAATTTGATTTTCCAAATATATTAGGTCAGAACTTTCCTTTAACTTGGTTAACAAATCTAAAATTACACTTTCATAGACATTTCTGCCATGTTTTTATGTGACAGGAAGCATGAGTCATATATTGATGCAAGACTGTATAAAAGTCTTTACATGAAGGTCTCCCACCCCTAAGGCTTCAGATGAATGTTACATGTAGGTCTAAATTTACACTTTCGGAGACAACTGCTACGTTTTTATGCGACTAGTGACACAAGTCATATTTATGTAAGACTATATGTGACGTGTCATGTCAAAAGGAGACACTTTTGGGCAGGTTATCAATTTTGAGGTTTTTACATATATCTTTAATATAGAGATATTTTGCTCCATAACACCATTTTCCCCAATGAAATCGGACATTCCTAAGCGAAGATATTGAGTTCGTAAGTTATGGTATTATAAAATTGGAAATTGAGATATCGGCCTATAAAATATTATTGACAATGTTGAGACCTTGAAAAATGTCTAAAAAAATACAAGATGCCAATTATATTCCGGTCTGAAACTATCAGACAATATTTTAAACATTAATAACATCACAAATTCGCAACGAACCCAAACTGTGAAAAAATCACCCCCGGTACATTTTTGACTATTTCTACATTTACGATCCTGCCCAAAAGTGTCTCCTTTTGACATGACACGTCACATATAAGAGTTTACATGAAGATCCCCCGGACGGACGAACAAGGTACACGGCACACCAAGGATCAAAGGATGATACAAGAGGATACCTAGATTATATAAAAACAGAAATATAGTACAACAATAATGATTTTTACACCAATATTTGTAAGGTAACTTTAAATAGGAAAAAAATACATCTTGTCGCAATTGATGCTGAGATTCATATCCTTGACACTGTTTTATAATTGGGCAGAAAAATTTTGGGCAGAAAAAATTCTGCTTTAAGTACAACTATCCTACTGAACCCTCAAAGTAAATGTTTGTAAAAATATGAAATTTATGCAATTTTCATGGAAGTCCATGAATAGTCCTTAGTTAAATAAAACAGTGACACAGGTTGCAGGCCTCTGTTATTATCATGTATAGTCAGTTCGTAATGTGCCAAGACTATCCCTAAATACATGTACATGTCTCTCTTGACGCACTACATGACAGTGCATGATACTGATTCAAATTTGCTATACATTGTAGTATATATATATGCATATTCAACCAAAACTGAAATGATTTGTTTGATTGGCTAGGGGTGTTCGGAAACTAATAATGTATAGGATTACAATTTTTTCATGTGTGGCCTCTTTTTATTCACCCAATTGACATTAATTTTGACTTTAATACAGTAACCTTGTTCATATACGGTAGTGGAATAACTTTGCATAAGATATTATTATGTGTGCGCGTATGGCAGTAGGGTGGGTATGCGTCTGCAGGAGTGCAGTGACGTGTCCAGGGGGAGTGCTTTGGGGGCTGAAGCCCCCGCACTTTGTTAAAAATCATGTAAAATCAGCCGTTTTTTTGGTGATTTTTAGCCATCAAGTCCCCCGCATAAATCTGAAAGCCCCTCTGAGCTCCCCGCAGGAACAGATCCTGGACACACCGGTGGAGTGTGTGTGCGCATTTGTAAATCATGTCAAACGTGGAGGACACACAATATTACTGTTGATGCACACACACACACCATTGACGTCCTTGATCCCTTTCCCCACCAGCGTGTATTTTTAAGGTGACTTTTGGCAGTATGAATATACATGTAGGGTTAGTTCTCAACTGGATAGGAAAACAGATGTAGGGTTAGTTCTCAACTGGATAGGAAAACAGGTGTAAAAGGTCCTCAGTTTAATAGATAAGTCCAAGTTACAGGTCCTCAGTTGGCCTCATTTGCCCCCGGCATTTACCTGTATGTACAGTACAATGTAGGGGTGTGTGTGCTTACAAAATCCCTGCATCGGTCTCCTGTTCCCCTCCTTCTCTCCCTCTCCCCGTTCTCCCTCTTCTCTATTTGCTTGTTAGTCCAAGTTACAGGTCCTCAGTTGGACAAACTTGGGGCCTCATTCCATTTGCCTGTATTTACAAGTATGTACATTATATGTGTGCTTACAAAATCCCTGCATCTCTCTCTTTTCCCCCTCCTCCTCTCCCTCTCCTCCTTATTCTCTATTTGCTTGTTCCTCTTTATTATCTCTCCCTCTCGCTGATTCTCTCTCTTCCTCAATCTCTCTCCATCTCTTCCTATTGTTTATTCTGTCTCTCTCTCTCTCTCATTGCCAAGCAGTCAGTCAGTTAGTTCAGCATGTAATCTAAGTCAGAGAGCAGATGTCATGGTGCATATATTCCACATCAATTCTGGGATTCGATTTCCATGTTGAGCTACATGTTTATGCCACCAAAATGCCACTGATATGTGGCTCTGTAATTCTAACTAGAAGATAATAAATTATGGCTGTTGGCCTGAGCCAGACATGTCTTATTTACTTTTGCCCTAGCTGGGTTTTACTTATTCTGTTTAAATTATTTATATCATCTTTACATTGTGTTTTCTTCTCATTTTACTGGACATTAGGCTGCATAAAATTATTTGGGTTTTGTTTTAAGGGGGTACTACACCCCTGGCCAATTTTGTGCCTATTTTCATGTATGTAGTTACTCCATTTCCGGAGGTTCTGCGCCCGTGCGCAAAACCTCCAAAACCGGAGGTTCTATGATATATAACGTATGCGCAGAAACTCCGCTTTTGGAGGTTTTATGCATGGACGACAGTGACTATTATTATAGTTAATAAACCACCACAGCGTCGCAAAACCTCCAAAATCGGAGTTTTTATACTGCCGTCAAAAACCTCCGATATTGGAGTTTTTATGTATCAAAAATAATATTATAATAAATGTTTAAACATGCTTAACTTCATTACTTTTAGTATCATAAAAACTCCAAAATCGGAGTTTTTATACCCGTCAAAAACCTCCGATATTGGAGTTTTTATGATCAAAACTAATGTTATAAAAATTGTTTAAACATGCTTAACTTCATTACTTTTACTATCGCTAAAAACTCCAAATCGGAGTTTTTATACTACCGTCAAAAACCTCCGATATTGGAGTTTTTATGTATCAAAACTAATGTTATAAAAATTGTTTAAACATGCTTAACTTCATTACTTTTAGTATACGCAAAAACTCCAAAATCGGAGTTTTTACCCGTCAAAAACCTCCGATATTGGAGTTTTTAAGCATCAAAACTAATGTTATAAAAATTGTTTAAACATGCTTAACTTCATTACTTTTTAGTATACGCAAAAACTCCAAAATCGGAGTTTTTTACCGTCAAAAACCTCCGATATTGGAGTTTTTATGATCAAAACTAATGTTATAAAAATTGTTTAAACATGCTTAACTTCATTACTTTTAGTATACGCAAAAACTCCAAAATCAGAGTTTTTATACCCGTCAAAAACCTCCGATATTGGAGTTTTTATGTATCAAAACTAATATTATAATAAATGTTTAAACATGCTTAACTTCATAGTCACTGTCGTCCATGCGCAAAACCTCCAAAAACGGAGTTTCTGCGCACGTTATACGCAGAACCTCCGGTTTTGGAGGTTTTGCGCTCGGGCGCAGAACCTCCGGAAATGGAGTAACTTCATACCTCCTATTTTTGCATTTTTCTCAAAAATTACAGCGCGTTGGTGACAAGTACCGTAAGATATGTATATTATAGGGGCAAGGACTCCACCTACTCAAGGCAAGTAGTTATTGATTTATTGTTCAAATATGGGTTTTCCCTCATTTTTGACTGTAACTCCACAACTGTTGTCTGTGCTGAAATAAAATTTCCAGTGCAGTAGTTGCAGTCCTTGCCCCTATAATATACATCTTACTTGTCACCAATACACTATAATTTTTGAGAAAAATGCAAAAATAGGCACAACATTTGCCAGGGGTGTAGTACCACCTTAAATTATTTACCAAAAGACTTTAAAATTATATCATCTTTACATTATGTTTTCTGCTCATTTTACTGGACATTAGGCTGCATAGAATTATTTGGGTTTTGTTTTAAACTAATCAGGAAGCTAAGGTCAGTTGGTTAATACATGTACCAATATTACAACGTCAGACTTCGTAAGCTTAGGCGTGGTGCAATAATTATGTGGTGGTGGATTAAAGGGGAAAAGATTCTTGGCAGGCCAAATGGGGAGGGGGGAACAAGTGATTTTTGACACAGATTTTTTGGCCGTTGGAAGTTTTGACAAGCCTGTATGAGGCAATTATGCGGTTCTGAGAGAGCTAAGAAAGGTTGATACACATGTTCCAATAAACATTAGAGGCCAGCATGCTTCCATACTTATGGATGTTTTATTTTTAGTCTTGCTTGAGCATTTTGCTTGAGACTGCATGGCCCCATCAGGACCCAAGTATGTCTCCACAGTCCACATCAGAGTGACGTTTTAAAAACAAAAGAATACAAAACAAATAATTCATGCCTGGAAAGAAGGAAACAGAAATTTAATGGAAATTTTGGACAATTAGTTTCTCCAATAAAGCAATACATAAGAAATTATGGGAAATTTGACTCACATTCCCAGAAAATTTAAAAAAAAATCCTCCTGATACAATGCTGGGTCTGGGGCACACCTAAACTGGAATGATCCAGAAAAAGCTTGTAATTTTGTAAAGTAATTTTGCATCCATTTCTTTATATACTTTGAACTTCATGTCTTACATATCTAACATTGTATGTCCATGTTTGTATTTTTACGATGATTTATAGATAAAATTACTGAACAACAATATTTAAAGATTCCAAGGAATGCAAAATTATTATATTATCTAGTGGTTCTCAAATATGTTATTTTGATGACTGCATGCTGGCTGCATGTGGAATTTTTAATCCAATATATTAACCCTAACAGTGTAACACTAAAAGTGGTTTTGGCTATCGGAAATCAAAGAAGGAACCAAAAAGGAAAGAAAATGAACAAAGAAGTTGGAGTTTTCACCGCGTGCAAGCACTCCATCGGCGAAGTGTAGCTACAGATGCTTCGCTGGCCCGCCCAACAAAATTACAACATATATTACTTATGGTGATTGCATCATAGCATCACATGATCACGTAGGATGGATGCATGCATTCGCAGTGGTTTTGCTTTTAAAGTTTTGTAAGATATTATAGAGTTAGGGTTAAAGTCTTTTTCCATTGAATATCACTTTCACTGCCAAGCTTATCCACTGTGCATTAACATACAAGATCATTTCTAGTCAAAAATTATAAAATTACAGAAAGTGAAACTGTCAATCCTTCCAGCTGCAATAGGACAAACTGCCAACAATGGTATTTGATATTTTAAAATTTTAAAATAAAAGTACCCTCCCCTAATCCTGCTCCTAATAAGCACCCCCTACAGAATTGTTTGAGTGACTAAGAGCCCTGAATAAAGAGTGTGAATATAATTATGTTTCCAGAGTAGGATTATGATGCTCTTGAGTTCAGGTGCACTGTATTTTGAATGTTTATGCATGTAAATTCCTATTTGCAACTAGTGGCGGTGCCACCGGGGGTGGGGGCATGGGGAGAATAGAACTGTTTCCCCCAGTAAAAACTTAAAATTACGAAAATGTCCACTTTTTGCAGCAATTTTGTGCAAAATTTGATTTACACCCCCTGAAATTAACTTTGCCCCCTCAATGCCTCCCCGAAAAAAATTCCTGGTGCCGCCACTGTTTGCAACTTTCATTTTACCCTTTTAATAAGCGGTAGCGCCCCCTGAAAATGACTGACTTAAGCACCTAGAGCGCTAATTAGGTTGAATACCGTATTTTATTTTTTATTCTCCATATTAAAAACATGTTTATGGAACTATTTCCATGTGAATACAAAACCCAATATCCAAAGGCCATCTTGTGTATTTGATTACAACTACTGTTATTTTATGCAAGGAGATACCTCTATTCAAATTGTTAATTACATGAACATACAGTAGGAGGGGCACTATTAATGTGAATATATGGAAACAAGTACACTATTTATATGTGTCATATAATAATAACTCTCATTAATGCCATAATGTATAGGGCTCAACCGATCATTGGATCGGATATCGTATCGGCCTGATATTTGCAATATCGGTATCGGATTGTTCGGACATTGATAAAATTTAAAAAAAATTAATTTTAAGAAGTACACAAATAATGTGTCATACAATAATAACTCTCATTACAGCTCTAATGTTAATGTATAATTCATTTTGTTATTTTTGAACCCAAAATGCTGAAATAATATTCGTAACAACTGCCAGGAAAGCTTTCTGTCCATTTTTTTAACAAGCTTTTAACAAGGGAAAGTGAAAGAACCCCGCTGGTTATTTTGGTCCTTTAACATGGAGTTTTATGGTGGAATATAAAGTCATACATGTCGTTATGACTTTATGTCAAAATTGCTCTGTCGACCTACAAACACAACAAATTTGGTTGATTCCATTTAGGTGTAACCAAAAAATCAGGTTTGAAAAAAAAAGATTAATTTCATATTATAAGATTGTACATTATGATTTTAATAACAAAACTGTTAAAATAACATACACATGCAGGGTTCGATTTAACTGGTGTCGTGGAGCAAAATGCTCCCATTTTGGACAACCTGCTACACAAATTTCAGCTTATATAGCAATTTTTTACAATGTAAACATATGCTAATATTATAAGAACATCACCTAAATAAGGTTTTCGCTAAAAATTGCTAAGCAAATTTTTCAAAGTAAATCGAACCCTGTACACAAGGCTGCACAATAGTGTTATATGTTCTCTCCGTTGCTGGCTGTTCCATCTATCATGCTAACCCATTTCGCAGTCTCTGTCAAAGCAAAGTATTCTGGTCAAAGGGGGTACCCTAGAGTCCGAAGTTTTCCGTTTTACAGAAAGCGGAAAAAAATCACGGAATCTGAGGTACATCACGGAAAATTACATTTATGTATGACGTGACAAAAATTGTTAAAAGATAAGAGAAATAAATGTTTAAAACAATTTTGAGTTGTGTGTGTCAATTTTTATGATAAAAAATACTGTTTAATAATACCGAAATAAAGGTATATTACCAAGGCATGAATTCCCATCCAAACATCGTCTCATGTCCCTGTAGAGAGGATAATTGGGCTATTCCATTTAAAATCCTCACTACCCCTGTGGAAGATTTAGCTTAAATATAAGTTTGAATTAGAGAATAAAGGTATTGTTTTTAGTTTGGAGTGCATCTATCGTCTCATATAACGGGCGACATCATTATTTTAAGTAAAACAACGAGGCGGCCGAGTTGTTTTACGCCAAAAATAATGATGTCGCCTGTGTTATATGAGACGATAGATGCACGACAGCTGCTAAAAACAATACCTTTATTCTCATTCTTAAACACTTCAATTCAAATAAAATGTATAATTATACAAGTTTTAATCAAATTAAATCATTTTGCAAGGAATTACCTAGGGCTTAAAATTGATCAGTCCCGCTGTTGCTGTGCGCCTCCGATTGGTCCAAATAGCGAGTACGGGTATCGCGTCGACGCACACGTGCTGACCCGTGTGATATCATGTCATATCACACGGGTAAAGCTGGTTAAGAACCAATAAGATTGCAGGAACGTTCTCAAGTGTTTAAGAATAGAATATATACAATTGGATATCTTCCATTTGAAATACTCATTCCTCTATCTTATGGAAGATATAAGTAAAACCATAATACAGGGGGAGTATGGGTTTCAAAATGGTTAACTCTGACCAATTATATTTGAAAAACTCCCCTTGTGAAAGATATTTCCAAATTCTTCCACAGGGGTAGTGTGGATTTTATATGTAATAGCCCACGAAATCAAGCAATAAAATCCTTGGTGAAATCAAGCATACATTGTGGGCTAATGGATAAGCTTGTGCGCTACTAAGGGCTTAAGGTCATATTTAACATCTTCCCACATCTACAAAATGTATAAAATAATGAGTCTTTACATCATTTTTTCATATAGATGTTGAGCCTATCAGTTTATTTTCCCTCATCACAAAGTCAAGGGCAAAAAAATATTATTTTTCAGATATTAATATGCCCAAGGCATATAATAGCGATAATCACAAATAAATTTTAAAGGGCAAGGGAAAGCCAAACCTATTATCATGTGGACATCATACCACTCAGAAATTGAAGAAAAAAATGCTTGTAGCTTCATCTTGAACCTAAGTAATTTACGTACATGTAACATATTTGTATATATATGTATTAGCTTCAGAATGCTTGCATGCACGTAACAATACTGACTGCACTGCATCACATGACTTGTAAGATTTTGTGGCACGCAAAGGCATTACGGAAAATAAGGATTAATAATTGCAATTAAATTTGAATAATTAATGTGACTCTTGGTATAATAGATTCATTGTCCTTATCATCTACCTTTATTAACATCATCATCATTATCATCATCATCATTACCATTACCATTATCAATGGTAATGTCACTAATTTAAATCATCTTTGCATGACCATAATTCATCATTATCATTACGAGCACTATTGTCACTATCACTGTCATCATAACCGGTCCTTTCATAACCACCATTCCTGAGACCGCCACCCCACCTAAATCATCATCATCATCATTATCATCACTGTTGTCACTATCACTGTCACCATAGCCAATCACCACCATCCCTCATGCCCCATCTAAAAACCTGAGTCTAAATCCTCATCATCATTATCATTACTGTTGTTTGTTTGTTTCTGAGACGAATACCTTTTAGGTCACTAGTATATTCGTCTCAGGTTTGTTTGTTTTACATCTTCTTTTGCCTGGGTTACTCATTCAGTGGATGTTTTAAGGTATCCTCTGTTCTTCCATGAGGCCATAGCCAGTCACCATAGCCAGTGACCACCATCACTGACACTGCTACTCCCACCTAAATCCTCATCATTACCATCACTGTTACAATTATCATCAGCAGCAACTGAGACACTAGCCTATTGCTACCACTTGGTACCATCACCACCAACTTTTTTATACCATACAATGTAGGTAAATTTAAAACATATTTGCTGGACTCATGGCAAGCTGAATTGTGTAAGTCCCAAGTCATAGTCCTGCACATCCAAGTCTGAAGCCAAATTCGAGTCCAAGTCTGAGTCATTGAAAATGAGGACTTGTGCCTCTTAGGACTTCAGTCCTTAAGCTCGAGTCAAATTTGGGGAAAAAAATTACCAAAAAATTATAATTGTATCCAAAAGGGGTAGAATTGTAATTTGTGTTCACTTCAGAATCTAAAGATTCTACTTATAAATAATGTCAAAGGAGGTAACCCTTTTGATTTAGGATATGGAATGTCTTCAATCCATGTAAAAAACAATCTGAAAATTTTCAGCGTAAATTAATTTCTGGACCGTATTAAACGTTATTTGAGAAGAAACTGTATTGAATGTCATTTGAGAAGAAACCGTATACATATTAAACGTCATTTGAGAAGAAACCGTATTAAACGTCATTTGAGAAGAAACCGTATTAAACATCATTTGAGAAGAAACCGTATTAAACATCATTTGAGAAGAAACTGCCAGATTTTATGTCAATATGTCGTTCAGTTACATGTTATAGAAAGCCTGCACATAGCAGGAATATTGTCACATTTAATGAGTATTAGACCTCAGTCTCCTCACTGTAGCTGAGAAGAAGCCTACAGAACGTTTGTGCAGTGTCCCAATTTCATCAAATTGAAATTCCAAGTTACCCACCATTCCCAGGAGCACGTGAAATTTTACTTAAGTAGTAACCACAAATTATGATTTATTCGCCGACGTAGTGCACGTTAGTAACCATTAGTTACTGGTTCAAGCCTGGGCTCATACACCTGTTCTGAATTATGATATGCCATAGGTTTTGTGTTACGATCATTTCGATCAGTGGTTAAACAAAGAAAGCGTGAGCCAGTTGACCAAGCAACAGTCATATTCTAATGTGCACTACGCCAGCGAATATGATACCACAATCTCATCAACGATGGGGTAACTCATGGAAATGTTAATGAGGCTGCTGCAGGTCACAGGCCTTCAATAGATTATGAAGAAATTAATTATAATTATAAAAATTATACATGAAAATTTTTTATTTGTTTTTGATTTTGTGTTTTTGACAGGATATCACATGATTTTGCATTTTTTGGAAAATCGAGGTGCATATTATGCCTCCAAAATGACATATTTTTATAGCAGGCCTAGTATGAAAGCAAGCAAGTTGTAGTGTTGACAGAAGAAAAAGATAATATTTAGCGATAACAGTCAATGTAAGCCTCACACACTGATAAGCCATACTAGCCAACTTCACTGTCTACAATAGACGTTATCCGTGTTCTATAAACTGCATATATCCTATCGGCGACTACTATACCTTGTTTACAACTTTCAAAAGAAGTACCTGCATGTGCAACCATTCCTGTTTCAAAATAGCCCGCCAAAGTCATACAAGTAACTCCGAGGTCGTGCATTGAATTGGTTTGAATGAGGAATACTACGGGAACCAGCGCCTTTTGTTAGAAAGTCACACATGAGTGAAGTGGATAACCACTATCAATTCATTGTGATATGGTTCAACATAAAAGTAAACAATTAAATTCCAGTTCCACAATGTCAATCCTTTTCAAAAATGTTAAATTATGTGTAAGGTTTAAAAAAAATGTTTAAAAATCACAAAAATTTCATATAATAAATAAGTTGCAAAGAAGGTTAGAAAATTAGAACTTTAATTATGGATATTGATTTTCAAAGTGTTATTGATATCACCTCATTTGAATAAAATTATGAAGAAAAATATTTATAAGATATTTTATTTGGTGTTTTGTGCATATTGATCATTATTTCCTTGATTTTAATAAAAATGTTTCTTCCCCCCCCCAGGAAATACGTGCATGTATGCAACACACTACCCTACAGGAAATAGACTTTTAAGTCTTACCAGTTGCATATCGGGTATTGTCACATACCGTATTCGTTCCAATAAACGCCCATAACCCATTAAGCGCCCACCCAGGGTAATTTCTGGTGACTGGTAGACGTTGATACAGTGAAATAGCTTGAGGATTTGAAGCCCTGTGTAAACTTGCAATACATTTACTGCATCAGAAAAGCTAATAACATAGGTAAATTTGTCTCTAACAAATGGCCCTTAAGAACAAATTCGGTAAACCAGGTAAAAAATAAGCACCTACCCAAAATAACTTTGTAATGGAATGAATACGGTACTTACATGTATCAAGGGTCTTTTCTGTAAATCTGTGCAATTTAAAATTGAACATTTTCCACATGTTGCAATGAGGGAACCGTAAAAAGTCACACAGTCACTGTCATTGTTGCACTTCAATGCCAAGATGCTATTTTTGCTCCAATTTAATTAATACTAATTATAGTGCAATTAACAAGAAAAGTACACAGGGAACTAAGTTAACAGGGAAGGGACAAGTAATTAGGTACAATCTAGTTCTTGGAGCCGTCTGCCATACACAAATACATGTAGCATTATATTCAAAGCATAAATCTAGGGAAGGGGTGAATCCCCCCAATGTTTTGATAAGGGGTCCATACAATCATCTCCCTAATGTTGACACCTGTATGTGGGTTTCTGACCAAATTATCCACATTTGGCCATTTTAGCCTCAAAATTACCAAAAATGTGTTCCACTTTGGATCCACATTTCACCATTTAGCTTTGCACACATTTTTTAGTTTCCAGGCACCCCCAGGCCCAGGGTATGGTTCCAATGAATTTTTTCCCCATTTTGGTGGCCCTATAACTTTGTTTAGAAGCAAGTTATGGATTTATTTTTACCAAATTTGAAATCTACACCCCAGAGTAGAGCATTTGAATGTTCTAGGGGGTATGGTTTTTGGAGAAATGGCACCTTCAAATTGACGCTGTGTTAAGGGGGCTGGCATTTTCTTGGAAGGGGGGGTCCCAAAAATACAGGGGGCCCATAGAATTTTCAGACCAAAAATAGGGGGTTATAATTTTTTAACAACCAAAATAGGGGGGTTATAGAATTATTAAGGGCTGGTGACTCAAAATTTCCGCGCGCTGTGCGCGCATTCTTTAACTTCACAATCGAAATGTGCGTACAATCTATGCGCCTTCTTTGCACTTACGATAAAAATTTAACGCGCTCCGCACACTTTCTTCACTTTTGGCGCTCCGTGCCTTAGTTCCGGCAATGAATAATTTTTCTTGAGTCTGTGTAGTTGGAAAGGGGGGGGGGGGTCATTAAATTTTTCAACCCGCGATAGGGGAGGTCATAAAAAAATTGACTCAGATCACCCGACATATTTGGGACCCCCCTTCCGAAGAAAATGCCAGCCCCCTAATACAGAGTTAGAAGTTTAAATTTTTGCATTTAACCAAACTAAGAAAAAATCCATGAAGTATGGTGTACACCCCTTGCTGAGATAGCATAGAATGATTGACCCACTCTTATGAAATCAGAATTATGAATCCATTCCATAACCAATTTATTTTTATATAAATGGTTTCATGAACAATTGAACATAGTTATGTTGTTTTCTTTGATTAATTTTTTCTGTATGTAACTAATTATTTCTAAGTGGTAAAAAATTAGTATCTCAATTCTCTCACCAGATATTTAGATAAATTGTTTAGTATGTTTACTTATTGAGAGAAAAATCATTTTTTCTATTTTTTTAATTAGGGAAATCTCGAAAATGCCATAACGAAAAAGAAAAAGGTATTTTCAGGCGATTTTCAACCACAAAGCCAAGAAAGACCCAAGTTGCTTTTGACTCTTCGCAACTCCAAAAGTCCTAATTTTACTTGTTCACAGCTCCAAAAGACCTCCTTTTACCGGTACACCATCAGCTCCCAAAGACCCACCACCTCAAAATTCCGGGGGAGCATACCCACCAAATATTTTTGATGTGCCCCCCCCCCCCCGGGCTCCCCTCTGATCAGCCTTAAAAGAATTACCGGTACTACAAATTAAATTTATGCATCATGCATTGTATTAAATTGTTCCACAATTTATTTGGGGACAAATCTAGGAAGTGAGAACAAATTTATTTACAGACTATTTGAGCACAAAATGAAGGTGAATTTTGCTACATAGGCATGCAAAATTTTGCAATTTAACCCGATTTGGCCCAAGACAAGGTGTTTTTTGGGCAAAAAAGGAAGATGCACAAGGCAATTTGGGGGCCCTGAGCCCGGGCCCATCTGGCCCAATGGTAAATCCAGCCCTGCCTCTCACACAAAATAACTTTAGCACCCTACATGTAATCTGCATCAACCCCTCCCTCAATCCAGTTTTGCTCATACATGTATATGGCTTCCTCAATATAGTTTGTTCTGTTTACCATATCAGCTCAAAATATAATTATTATTCACTGATGCACAAATGTCTGTTTGATAATTAATATCCACCCACTCTAATATCTTTTAAATCATGATAATATATGATACATGTATACATGCAACAATAACATGCTAATATTTAAACCTCAACATTATCATCAGAATAATTTGCACATGTCCATTTTGGCACATACCATTTTACATGATTTTTTTTTAAATAAATCGACAAAATAGTGTTGATATATTTTAAGATTTTTTAAATTTTCAATTTTGACAAAGAAGTGTGAAATTGTAGAAAATTTAAATAATTTTCCCTATTGTATTATTCACCATCTAAATAGCACACAGCTGTGATGACACAAAAGTTAGCCCTGGATATGAGGACCCTGGAATTTACATTGATTTCATTGAATGCACAAAAAATATGATAGTGTTATGCAGACATCAAAAAACAAATACACAGGGTTTTTAGTTCCCAGATATTTTATTTAATAAATTTGTATAATGTGAATTGGATCCTCCTTGGTTGTTATGTTACATATATGACCTAATGCCACAGAACTCATGATGTAATGCTATCAACAATTAAAATTAAAAGAGAGAGATTGTAAATTTGGCCATACATGTAGTTCTGTTGCATGTCCTTTTCAGAAAAGGTCAGTTGAATTGAACACAAAATCAAATAAAAAATCCCTTAAAAAGGGATGAGCAGCGACAAAGTTCATCATTTGGCTATATGGGGAACAAATTTATAGAGTAATCTTTCTTGCACGAAACCACTGAAGTATGAAGTTTTGTGTGATACATGTAGAAGCCAAATGTATTTCTTTAAAAAAAATTATATGCCGGTACCATATATCTTAAAATAGTCTGTAAGTACCGTATTTATCTAGCCCATACAGTGTATTACTATTATACTGTGTGTGAAATTCACCTTGAAGGTGGGTGACCAGATTGACAGCTTCAGCCCCCCCACCACCACCACCACCAAAACTCCTGTACTGTGTATGTAATTCACCTTGCAGGTGGGTGACCTGATTGACAACTTCAGTTCCCTCCCCAGCACCCCCCCACCACCACCACCACCACCACCACCACCACCCCACCCCCAATCCTTTGCGCCCGACTAAAAAGTAAGATGCTTGTGAAATTTTATTATGTCAGAAATGTGCTAAAATTACAAAGCGGAGAAAAGCGGAATTTAGCATTTGTAAAGCAGAAAATTCTTGGCTTTATCCTAGACCCATACGACTTTTCCAAACTGGGATTCAAGCTGCTCATGTGTGTGCCATTCATAATTGGGAAAATCAAAATGGCAACTGTTGTTTTACGCTTAGACTGCAATTTATACATCAGAAAGTGCTTCCTTACCTGATAATTAGAAGCTTTATAAAAGTTGCTGATTTAAAAAAATTATATACTTATTAAAGGAAATTGTACTCTCAATTTATCTTATTTTTTTAGTCCTCCAATTAAGTTTATGATTGCCCATGCAAAAGATGTGGACATTGTACATTGGAGCCACATACCCGCATCACCACATGTATATATTTACTTAGATGCATACCATACACTTTAAACAAACTACAAGCCCACTCATCAAACCACAGATCCTGTGTTCCAGGATCCACATGTATGCAAACAAATGGGGTATTTCCAGTTTTTCCAGTTTCCAATCAACCACACCAACAGCAACAAATATTCTAAGAAAAACATTCATTTTCAAATGTCAATAAGTTATATATCAATAATTATATAATGTTGAAACTTCAATAGCTTCACAAAATATAGCAACTTGACCAATGACTGTGCATCATCTCACACATATGCTCATTGAGTGCCTCATTTAGCTTAATTCAACAGATCATTGTACATAAATTTGTGGTATTTATCAATTTCTTAGCAAAAGCCAGATAATTTATGCTAATGTATATTGGTTGCATGAAAAATGTACATTAATAATATTTATTCTGTGAATCCTATTGGTTTTGATCAGCACCAGGTTCCTGTTTTTCATTTATAATTAATTATATGTTTTAAGTTACCAATGATAGGATGGGTCAGTTCTGTTGTTGTTGATGAAGATCACTCGATTTTTTTTTGTTTTGCATAAATTTAGCTTTTTTTTTGTTTTTTTAAAACAAAAAAAGCTAAATAGTTTGGGTTTTCTTTATTTTTTTATTTTTTGTTTTGGTTTGATCAGTAAATTTATGTATTTAGTTAGTTTAACTTTAGTTCGCTAAAACTTGATAGGATTCTCTAAGGGGCTGTGCAATGATTATGACCTGATGGGAAGGTAAAATTGGGGGGGGGGAGAAATTTTTGGCAAGCCGAAAAGGGGGGGCAAGCAATTTCTGTCAAGCCAAGAGGGGGAGGGGTTCAAGCAATGTTTGGCACACTGCTGACTGCTCGCTGCACTTGCAACATATATCTAGACCATTTAAGGTTTCCAAATTGGGATCCCAAAAATTTGAGGGGGGGGTCAAGTGATTTTAACAGGCCCAGAAGGGGCAAGCAATTTTGGCAGGCCATTCGAAATTGTACCCGCCCTGGCTTATAATTATTGCACAGCACCTAGCATTCATGAAAACAAACATCAAAGAATATATGTCTCTTCACACACATATCTATAATTCTTCTTTTCCAGTCCCACCCCTGCCACCACCACCCCTGTGCACATTCCCTAAAGTAGATTGCTATAACAATTTATGAACAAAAATGTTAAAATTTAAATTGCCAGGAGTCAGTAGGCAACCTTTTTGAAGCAGAGTGCAACTGCATTGACAGGTCTGCAGTGCAGGGTCTGCCAAATTGCCAACAGGTCGAAGGGGGGGGTGTCATGCATCAGTGCGGGCAGGGCACATCCCCGGGGGCACATCATGATCAATTCTCCGCACGGCGTTCTTGAATCCAACACTGATTTTGTTGCATTCTCATATTTTGTTTAAAATCCCAAGATTATAATGGTGGCGCTTGTTTTCATGTACATCTCTCATATATATATCTCCCGATATATCTTCTTACAAATTTTACAAAACATGTCACAGGATTAAAAAATATAATTCGTTGACCGGAGTATGAGATCCCTTCAGTTCAAATCAACTTTCCCTTCACTAACTAACTACAAAACATATCATGTTAGAAACACCCGCACAATGTACATTACAAATACGTGTAAACACTGTCTAACTGGTCTACATTACATAATCAAAACACACTACACGGCCTCAGTGAATTATTAGCCAGGCAAAGGATACATTCTGAGTGAGCCATTTTTTTGCCAACTGCCAGTATGTTTTGCACTGGATCATACGCCATGGCACTCGGTTCGAAGGGAAACCCATGACGAACGACCTGTAATAAAATAAACAAAATAGCCACGGGGTAAAATTAAGCTTTTATTTTACGGAATTAAGGTAGACATACGGTAAACAATCCCCATTTTCAATGACAGTACATGCATATTATAAATGGCTGCCTTGCTAGCTAGCCGTACACAGTGAGAATGCCTACCTTCGCTACCGTAAATTGCTCAGGTACGAGGGTTTCAGCGATTTCGGTGTCTCCTTTATGTGTAGAATTTGCTGACCCCGTCCAATCCAACACATTTTTAATGGTGAATTTAGGTTGAAATCGCTTCATTATCGGTCCGTGCTTTTGGAGGCTCTATATCCTCAAGAAACGGCAGTATTTTCCATGATTAGCATGTTTACTGTATTGATAGACCCTAGCCTGCTCGCAGAACACGGAAAATCAGGCAAGCAGTCAGCCAGCTGCAATTTTGCCAAGTCGAATCGCTAATGGTCTAGGGTTCTGTCAGAGTTGCCAGAATTTGTGTGCTTTAAATCGCCCAATTGGGTGTGTAGCAGGTGTTTACTGCCACCTGTTCCACGGAGAATCCGTCAGGTTATGCGCCCAGTAGGGTGGTATAAGGGAGGATTGGTGCTAAATTATCTTGCGAGAATGATGGGTACTCCGAAAACCCCGGATGTCAGTACACCTGTATGACACTGTCGCATTCATCAAAGGCAATTTAAAGGAGGATGAGCGTAGATAGAACTGTAGATGGTTCAATTTTATAACAGTGAAGTTGTTTATATTTTTAACAAGCTTTTAGGGGGTGGTGCAATAATTGTTTGTACCCCAGGGTGTGGAATTATAGGGTGGGGGAGGAGAAACTATTTTTGGCAGGCTAAAAGGGGCAAGCATTTTTGGAAGGTCGATTTTTTTTGCACAGATGTTTTACCATGTTTTGGGCGCTCGCATTATAAAGACAATTTTAAGCAAACACAAAATCGGTTTAAAAACGTTTTAAACAAGTTATAATTTGGGGTTTGGTTTAGATAAAAACGTCTCAATAACATCAAAATGTCGGGTTATATAAAGGCCATGAAAACGTTTGAAAACATTTTGTATTAAAACACACTGCAAGAATTTATTTTTGTTAATGTTTTCAAAATATTATTGTAAACTATTTGCAAACATGTCAATATTTTGTCAACACTTTAAGGGGTGTGGTATGGTGTGTTGCTAATCTTCGAGTATCGAGTTTCGAGTTCGAGTATCGAGTTTCGAGTTGCAATTTTCGAGTATCGAGTTGCAATTTTCGAGTATCGAGTTGAAATTTTCGAGTATCGAGTTGAAATTGTCGAGTATCGAGTTGCAATTGTCGAGTATCGAGTTGAAATCTTCGAGTATCGAGTTGCAATTTTCGAGTATCGAGTTGAAATTTTCGAGTATCGAGTTGAAATTTTCGAGTATCGAGTTGAAATTTTCGAGTATCGAGTTGAAATTGTCGAGTATCGAGTTGCAATTGTCGAGTATCGAGTTGAAATCTTCGAGTATCGAGTTGCAATTTTCGAGTATCGAGTTGAAATTTTCGAGTATCGAGTTGAAATTTTCGAGTATCGAGTTGAAATTTTCGAGTATCGAGTTGAAATTTTCGAGTATCGAGTTGAAATTTTCGAGTATCGAGTTGAAATTTTCGAGTATCGAGTTGAAATTTTCGAGTATCGAGTTGAAATTTTCGAGTATCGAGTTGAAATTGTCGAGTATCGAGTTGCAATTGTCGAGTATCGAGTTGAAATCTTCGAGTATCGAGTTGCAATTTTCGAGTATCGAGTTGAAATTTTCGAGTATCGAGTTGAAATTTTTGAGTATCGAGTTGAAATTGTCGAGTATCGAGTTGCAATTGTCGAGTATCGAGTTGCAATTTTCGAGTATCGAGTTGAAATCTTCGAGTATCGAGTTGCAATTTTCGAGTATCGAGTTGAAATCTTCGAGTATCGAGTTCAATTTTCGAGTATCGAGTTGCAATTTTAATTTTCAATCTGCTTTTGAAGTAGGCTATAGGATGTCCCTCTCCGACATGAAGAGAAAGCACAAAATGTTTAACCCTTCTCTATCCAATTTGTTATTACGTTCTCCACGGAATTCGTAAAAGCCCCGGTAAAAGCACACTAGTTGTTCATAAAAAGGGGTAGGCCTACTAGTGGATAGGTATTAACCTCGGGGGTATATTTACTATATATGAAAGGCAAAATACTTCAGATCAATTTAGATTAACCTTTGGCCTAAATAATATGTGTTTACCACTTTGATTAAGGGCCGCATGTGCGACAAATGCATCATTTGCAACAGAAAAGTTTAACTCGAACTTCGTTCATTTGAGCGCATTTCGAGTAACAAACTCGAAAACCTGCAAAATGAGCGTACTTCGAGTTAAAAACTCGAAAACCTGCAAAATGATCAATATTCGAGTGAAATCCATATTTACTATATATGAAAGGCAAAATACTTCAGATCAATCTAGATCAACCTTTGGCCTAATAAAATGTGTTTACCACTTTGATTAAGGGCCGCATGTGCGATAAATGCATCATTTGCAACAGAAAAGTTTAACTCGAACTTCGTTCATTTGAGCGCATTTCGAGTAACAAACTCGAAAACTTGCAAAATGAGCGTACTTCGAGTAACAAACTCGAAAACCTGCAAAATGATCAATATTCGAGTGAAATCCATATTTACTATATATGAAAGGCAAAATACTTCAGATCAATCTAGATCAACCTTTGGCCTAATAAAATGTGTTTACCACTTTGATTAAGGGTCGCATGTGCGACAAATGCATCATTTGCAACAGAAAAGTTTAACTCGAACTTCGTTCATTTGAGCGCATTTCGAGTAACAAACTCGAAAACCTGCAAAATGAGCGTACTTCGAGTTCAAAACTCCAAAACCTACAAAATAACCAATATTCGAGTGAAATCCATATTTACTGTATATGAAAGGCAAAATACTTCAGATCAATCTAGATTAACCTTTGGCCTAATAATATGTGTTTACCACTTTGATTAAGGGCCGCGTGTGCGACAAATGCATCATTTGCAACAGAAAAGTTTAACTCGAACTTCGTTCATTTGAGCGCATTTCGAGTAACAAACTCGAAAACTTGCAAAATGAGCGTACTTCGAGTAACAAACTCGAAAACCTGCAAAATGATCAATATTCGAGTGAAATCCATATTTACTATATATGAAAGGCAAAATACTTCAGATCAATCTAGATCAACCTTTGGCCTAATAAAATGTGTTTACCACTTTGATTAAGGGTCGCATGTGCGACAAATGCATCATTTGCAACAGAAAAGTTTAACTCGAACTTCGTTCATTTGAGCGCATTTCGAGTAACAAACTCGAAAACTTGCAAAATGAGCGTACTTCGAGTAACAAACTCGAAAACCTGCAAAATGATCAATATTCGAGTGAAATCCATATTTACTATATATGAAAGGCAAAATACTTCAGATCAATCTAGATCATCCTTTGGCCTAATAAAATGTGTTTACCACTTTGATTAAGGGCCGCATGTGCGACAAATGCATCATTTGCAACAGAAAAGTTTAACTCGAACTTCGTTCATTTGAGCGCATTTCGAGTAACAAACTCGAAAACTTGCAAAATGAGCGTACTTCGAGTTAAAAACTCGAAAACCTGCAAAATGATCAATATTCGAGTGAAATCCATATTTACTATATAGGTCTACAGTATAATATGAAAGGCAAAATACTGCAGATCAATCTAGATTAACCTTTGGCCTAATAATATGTGTTTACCACTTTGATTAAGGGCCGCACTAGTGTGCGAAAAGCGTATCATTTGCAACAGGAACGTTTAGCCCGAACTTCGTTCATTTGAGCGCATTTCGAGTTACAAACTCGAAAACCTGCAAAATGAGCGTACTTCGAGTTAAAACTTCGAAAACCTGCAAAATGATCAATATTCGAGTGAAATCCATATACTATATACAGTATGTATACGAGTGGTCACATCCCAATATCAACGGTACATTTTGGCACTGCAGATATAATTATTGCGATTATGGTTGATTTTATAGGCCTACATTGATATCAAAAATGCAGGGGTGTTTCAGTATCATTGTTAAGAAGTATAAAAAAAGTAGCAAATTAATATAGGCCTATGTCATTTTGAGAAAATGTCAAATAAAGATCAAATAGGCCTAGTTAAATATTTTGCAATTCTCAATTTTGGACGCGGGAATTATTAGGCTAAATAAATAAGAAATAAGTAAATAAATAAACATGTTTCACGTCTCCTCTGACTTTCTTTTTTGAGGTTTCTTCGATTTATAGGCCTATAGACCTATTATTATTTTTCTGAAATTCAGTTTAATATAGGCTAACTTTTTCAAAACATAGGCCTATCTATAGGCTATGTCTAGGAAGTTGAGATGCTTTCTATAACCTAGCTAATAAAGGCCTACAAGAAACATTTTTGGTTTTGGAAGGTTATGTGATAATTAAAGGGTCTTACCGGTACCTCTCAGAAAAACAAATAAAAGGCTTATTAGGCCTGTTGTCAGTGCAGTGGCGGCGCCAGGAATTATTAAAGTGAATTTCAGGGGAGGGGCGCAAAATAAACAAATTTTGAGCAAAATTGCCGCAAAAAGTGGAAATTTTCATAATTTTGAGTTTTACTGGGTATTTACCGGCAATTTTGCGATAAAAAATAAAAACTCCCTCTTCCTTCTCTTTTTATTCAAAAAGCCGGATGTGAAACATGTTTGTTTATTTTGTTTGTTTAGGCCTATAAGTTTGTTTATTTATTTGTTTATAAGTTTGTTTATTTGTTTGTTTAAAACTTTGTTGTTATTTGTTTGTTTGTTTATCTTTGTTATTTAATTTGTTTATTTGCCATGTATTTTGTTTGTTTTTAAGTTTGTTTGTTTATTAATATTTGTTTATAAGTTTGTTAATTTGTTTAAACCTTTATTCATAATTTCTTTGTTTGTTGACCTTTTTGTTAATTATATTGTTTATTTGTTTGTTTATAAGTTTGTTTATTTGTTTCTTTGCTTGTTTGTTTATCTTTTGTTTATTTGTCTGTATTTTGTTCAAGGTGTAAGTGTTTATTTATTTATTTATTTGTTTATAAGTTTGTTGATTTGTTTATAACTTTATTAATGTTTGTTTATCTTTTTGTTAATTATATTGTATATTTGTTTATTTGTTTTTGCTTGTTTGTTTATCTTTTGTTTATTTGTCTGTATTTTGTTTAAGTTGCAAGTTTGTTTGTTTATTTATTTGTTTATAAGTTTGTTGATTTGTTTATAACTTTATTAATGTTTGTTTATCTTTTTGTTAATTATATTGTATATTTGTTTATTTGTTTTTTGCTTGTTTGTTTATCTTTTGTTTATTTGTCTGTATTTTGTTTAAGTTGCAAGTTTGTTTGTTTATTTATTTGTTTATAAGTTTGTTGATTTGTTTATAGCTTTATTGTTAATAAGTTTGTTTATCTTTTTAGGGTTGTTAATTATATTGTATATTTGTTTATTTGTTTTTGCTTGTTTGTTTATCTTTTGTTTATTTGTCTGTATTTTGTTTAAGTTGCAAGTTTGCTTGTTTGCTTATTTGTTTATCTTTTGTTTATTATTTTGTTTCTTTGTTTGTTTAAAAGTTGTTTATCTTTTTGTTAATTATATTGTTTATTTATAGGTTTATTTATTTATTTGTTATATATTTTAGTTACTTTATTTATTTGTTTATTTATTGTTTGTTGATTTGTTTGTTTATTATTTTGTTGATTTTTGCACATTTGTTTATTCGATTATTTGTTTATTTGTTTATAAGGTTTTAAATTTATTTATCTATGTATTTGTTTGTTTGTTTATATAGTTACTTCCAGAGTGGTGTAAATCGTTTTCATTTAATAAATTAATAATTGCTAACCGCTGCTTGCCTATTTGTTTGTTTGCTTGCCTATTTGTTTGTTTGCTTGCCTATTTGTTTGTTTACTTGCCTATTTGTTTGTTTACTTGCCTATTTGTTTGTTTACCTGCCTATTTGTTTGTTTACTTGCCTATTTGTTTGTTTACTTGCCTATTTGTTTGTTTACTTGCCTATTTGTTTGTTTACTTGCCTATTTGTTTGTTTACTTGCCTATTTGTTTGTTTGCTTACATGCCTATTTGTTTGTTTGCTTGCCTATTTGTTTGTTTACTTGCCTATTTGTTTGTTTACTTGCCTATTTGTTTGTTTACTTGCCTATTTGTTTGTTTACTTGCCTATTTGTTTGTTTACTTGCCTATTTGTTTGTTTACTTGCCTATTTGTTTGTTTACTTGCCTATTTGTTTGTTTGCTTACTTGCATATATGTTTGTTTACCTGCCTATTTGTTTGTTTACTTGCCTATTTGTTTGTTTACTTGCCTATTTGTTTGTTTACTTGCCTATTTGTTTGTTTACTTGCCTATTTGTTTGTTTGCTTACATGCCTATTTGTTTGTTTGCTTGCCTATTTGTTTGTTTACACCCTATTTGTTTGTTTACTTGCCTATTTGTTTGTTTACTTGCCTATTTCTTTGTTTACTTGCCTATTTGTTTGTTTGCTTACTTGCATATATGTTTGTTTACCTGCCTATTTGTTTGTTTACTTGCCTATTTGTTTGTTTACTTGCCTATTTGTTTGCCTACTTGCCTGTTTACTTGTTTACTTGTTTGATTACTTGCCTGCTTACTTGTTTGTTTACTTGCCTGTTTACTTGCCTGTTTACTTGTTTGTTTACTTGCCTGTTTACTTGTTTACTTGTTTGTTTACTTGCCCTTTTACTTGTTTGTTTACTTGCCTGTTTACTTGTTTACTTGTTTGTTTACTTGTTTGTTTACTTGTTTGTTTACTTGTTTATTTGTTTACTTGTTTGTTTACTTGTTTGTTTGTTTACTTGTTTGTTTGTTTACTTGTTTGTTTCTTTATTTATTTACTTATTTACCTTTTTACTTATTTACTTACTTTTTGATTTGTTTATTTATTTATTTAATTAATTATTGATTGGTTGGTATAATTATTGAAATGTTGATTATGTTAATTAATATGTTGATTGATTGATTGAATGGCTGAGTAAGTGATGATCTATATTGATCGCATGAGTGATTGAATGAGTTCTGAAGTATTACTTGATAACTAGGCGGTTACCCATTTTTGGCGGTTCTCGGCTGGGTGCGATTACCTGGCTGATGGTGACTGTCCCCACCAAGTTTCATGCCCATACGGCAGTTTTTACTAATTTGACCTCAGATGACCCGTGGGTGACCTCGGATGACCCCAAAATGACCTTCCAAAAAATTGGCTCTCAATGTTGTCTGTACCCATCAAGTTTCATGCCCATACAACAGTTTTTACTAATTTGACCTCAAATGACCTGTGGGTGACCTTGGATGACCCCAAAATGACCTTTCATAATTTTGGCTCTAAATGTTGTCTGTAGGCCTACCCACCAAGTTTCATGCCCGTATGACAGTTTTTAGTAATTTGACCTCAGATGACCCCTGGGTGACCTTGGTGACCCCTAAATGACCTTCCAAAATTTTGGCTCTAAATGTTGACTGTACCTACCAAGTTTCATGCCCATACGACAGTTTTAGTAATTTGACCTCAGTTGCCCCCTAGGAGGGGGCCCCGGGGTCAGATGACTTAACGAACCTAAACTTATTCTTGCCAGGACAGAACTACACCCACCCACCGAGTTTGGGCCCCGTACGACGTACTACAGCCTCACACAACAGTTTTTAGTAATTTGACCTCAAATGACCCCTGGGAGGGGACCCCGGGGTCAGATGACTTAACAAACATAAACTTCTTCTTGCCAGGACAGAACAGCACCCACCCACCGAGTTTGGGCCCCGTACGACCTACGACGGCCTCACATTAGCAGTCACAGACAGACAGACAGACAGACAGACAGACAGAGAGACAGAGAATAGCGTATTATTATATAGATAGTAATTATTGTTTGTTTGACATGATCGAGTGACTTAATGAGATATATAGATGAGTGAGCAAGTGAGTATTAATAATTGAATGATTGGATGATGATTGGTTGATTGAATGATTGAAATTTTGATTGAACAGGTGGGTAATTCAGTGAGTAAATGGGTGAGCGAGTAATTTGATTGGTCGATTGATTGATTTATTGATCGGTTCATTGATTAAAATGGTTTAATTGCTCGATTGCTTAATTGCTTGATTGTGTGAGTGAGTGAGACTGGTGGGGTTGATGAGTGAGTGATGAGTGACTGACTGTGTGCCAAGTGAATGATACTGAAGTAGTCGAGTGTGAGCTTAATTGTGAGTAAGTTTGTGAGTCATAAGAAATGAGCTAGTGAGTGAGTAAGTGAGAGGGTGAGTAAGAGGTGAGTGAACGAGGGAGACATGAGGGGTGAGTGTATGAGGGGTGAGTGAGTGGATCAGGGAGGTAGTAAGTGAATGAGCGAGTGATAAGAGGGGGTTAGTGAGGGAAGGAGTGAGGGAGGAAGGGAGGAATGAATGAGTGAGTGATGAACAAGTAAACAAACAAGTTAACAAATAAGTAAACAAACAGGTAAACACACTAACTAACAAAAAAGTAAACAAACAAACAAGTAAACAAACAAACAAATAAACAAACAAACAAGTAAACAAACAAGCAAACAAGTGAACAAGCAATCAAGCAACAAGTAAACAAAGAAGTAAACAAAGAGGTAAACAAACAAGTAAACAAATAAGTAAACAAATAAGAAAACAAACAAGTAAACTAACAAACAAGTAAACAAATAAGAAAACAAACAAGTAAACACACTAACAAAAAAGTAAACAAACAAACAAGTAAACTAACAAACAACTAAACAAACAAGTAAACAAACAAGTAAGCAAACAAGTAAACAAACAAGTAAACTAACAAACACGTAAACAAACAAGTAATCAAACAAGTAAACAAACAAGTAAACTAACAAACAAGTAAACAAACAAGTAAACCAACAAGTAAACAAATAAGTAAACAAACAAGTAAACAAACAAATAAACAAACAAGTAAACAAACAAGTTAACAAGTAAACAAACAAGTAAACAAACAAGTAAACAAACAAACAAGTTAACAAACAAGTAAACAAACAAGTTAACAAGTAAACAAACAAGTAAACAAGTAAACAAACAAGTAAACAAACAAACAAGTTAACAAACAAGTAAACAAACAAGTAAACCAACAAGTAAACAAAAAGTAAACAAACAAGTAAACTAACAAGTAAACTAACAAACAAGTAAACAAACAAGTATACAAACAAGTAAACAAATAAGTAAACAAACAAGTAAACAAACAAGTAAACAAACAAGTTAACAAACAAGTTAACAAACAAACAAGTAAACAAACAAACAAGTAAACAAATAAACAAACAACAAGTAAACAAACAAGTAAACAAACAAGTAAACAAATATGTAAACAAACAAGTAAACAAGCAAACAAACAAGTAAACAAACAAGTAAACAAACAAGTAAACAAACAAGTTAACAAACAAACAAGTAAACAAACAAACAAGTAAACAAACAAACAAGCAGACAAACAAACAAGTAAACAAACTAACAAATAAATAAACAAACAAATTAATAAATAAGCAAATAAATAAGCAACTAAATAAAATAGGCAAGCAGCGGTTATCTATTAATTTATTAAATGAAAACGATTTACACCACTCTGGAAGTAACTATAAACAAATAAACAAACAAACAAACAAATACATAGATAAATAAAACCTTATAAACAAATAAACAAACAATTTAACATACATAATTATAAACAAACAAATGAACGAATAAACAAATATGCAAAAAATCAACAAAATAATAAACAAACAAATAAACAAACAATAAATAAACAAACTTATGAAAATAAACAAATAAACAAATTAATTAACAAAAATAACAAATAAATAAATAAACTTTTTATATAAATAAACAATATAATTAACAGAAAGATAAACAAATTAACAAACTTTTAAACAAACAAACAAAATAGCAAACAAAAGATAAACAAATAAAATAAACAACCTTTAAACAAACAAATAAATAATATGATTAACGAAAAGATAAACAAACATATTAACAATAAAGTTATAAACAAATCAACAAACTTATATAATCAAATAAATAAATATAGAAATAAATAAATAAATAAATAAATGATTAATTGATCAATACATAAACAAATAAATAAATAAATGAGCAAAAGGCAAGCAAGCAGCCGTTATCAATTAACTTATTAAATGAAAACGATTAAATAAAGAAATAAATAGATAAAAAATCATTAATTGATAAATAAATACATAATATATACAATCAATTAATTGATAAACAAATACATAAACAAACAAATAAATAAATAAATAAATAAATAAATAAATAAATAAATAAATAAATAAATAAATAAATAAATAAATCCAAATAAGGTTAATCATCCACAGTAAAGATTGATCTGAAGTATTTTGCCTTTCATATATAGTAAATATGGATTTCACTCGAATATTGATCATTTTGCAGGTTTTCGAGTTTGTTACTCGAAGTACGCTCATTTTGCAAGTTTTCGAGTTTGTTACTCGAAATGCGCTCAAATGAACGAAGTTCGAGTTAAACTTTTCTGTTGCAAATGATGCATTTGTCGCACATGCGGCCCTTAATCAAAGTGGTAAACACATTTTATTAGGCCAAAGGTTGATCTAGATTGATCTGAAGTATTTTGCCTTTCATATATAGTAAATATGGATTTCACTCGAATATTGATCATTTTGCAGGTTTTCGAGTTTGTTACTCGAAGTACGCTCATTTTGCAAGTTTTCGAGTTTGTTACTCGAAATGCGCTCAAATGAACGAAGTTCGAGTTAAACTTTTCTGTTGCAAATGATGCATTTGTCGCACATGCGGCCCTTAATCAAAGTGGTAAACACATTTTATTAGGCCAAAGGTTGATCTAGATTGATCTGAAGTATTTTGCCTTTCATATATAGTAAATATGGATTTCACTCGAATATTGATCATTTTGCAGGTTTTCGAGTTTGTTACTCGAAGTACGCTCATTTTGCAAGTTTTCGAGTTTGTTACTCGAAATGCGCTCAAATGAACGAAGTTCGAGTTAAACTTTTCTGTTGCAAATGATGCATTTGTCGCACATGCGACCCTTAATCAAAGTGGTAAACACATTTTATTAGGCCAAAGGTTGATCTAGATTGATCTGAAGTATTTTGCCTTTCATATAGTAAATATGGATTTCACTCGAATATTGATCATTTTGCAGGTTTTCGAGTTTGTTACTCGAAGTACGCTCATTTTGCAAGTTTTCGAGTTTGTTACTCGAAATGCGCTCAAATGAACGAAGTTCGAGTTAAACTTTTCTGTTGCAATGATGCATTTGTCGCACATGCGACCCTTAATCAAAGTGGTAAACACATTTTATTAGGCCAAAGGTTGATCTAGATTGATCTGAAGTATTTTGCCTTTCATATATAGTAAATATGGATTTCACTCGAATATTGATCATTTTGCAGGTTTTCGAGTTTGTTACTCGAAGTACGCTCATTTTGCAAGTTTTCGAGTTTGTTACTCGAAATGCGCTCAAATGAACGAAGTTCGAGTTAAACTTTTCTGTTGCAAATGATGCATTTGTCGCACATGCGGCCCTTAATCAAAGTGGTAAACACATATTATTTAGGCCAAAGGTTAATCTAAATTGATCTGAAGTATTTTGCCTTTCATATATAGTAAATATACCCCCGAGGTTAATACCTATCCACTAGTAGGCCTACCCCTTTTTATGAACAACCAGTGTGCTTTTACCGGGGCTTTTACGAATTCCGTGGAGAACGTAATAACAAATTGGATAGAGAAGGGTTAAACATTTGTGCTTTCTCTTCATGTCGGAGAGGGGACATCCTATAGCCTACTTCAAAAGCAGATTGAAAATTAAAATTGCAACTCGATACTCGAAAATTGAACTCGATACTCGAAGATTTCAACTCGATACTCGAAAATTGCAACTCGATACTCGAAAATTTCAACTCGATACTCGAAGATTTCAACTCGATACTCGACAATTGCAACTCGATACTCGACAATTTCAACTCGATACTCGAAAATTTCAACTCGATACTCGAAAATTTCAACTCGATACTCGAAAATTGCAACTCGATACTCGAAGATTTCAACTCGATACTCGACAATTGCAACTCGATACTCGACAATTTCAACTCGATACTCGAAAATTTCAACTCGATACTCGAAAATTTCAACTCGATACTCGAAAATTTCAACTCGATACTCGAAAATTTCAACTCGATACTCGAAAATTGCAACTCGATACTCGAAGATTTCAACTCGATACTCGACAATTGCAACTCGATACTCGAAAATTTCAACTCGATACTCGAAAATTGCAACTCGATACTCGAAGATTTCAACTCGATACTCGACAATTGCAACTCGATACTCGAAAATTTCAACTCGATACTCGACAATTTCAACTCGATACTCGAAAATTTCAACTCGATACTCGAAAATTTCAACTCGATACTCGAAAATTTCAACTCGATACTCGAAAATTTCAACTCGATACTCGAAAATTTCAACTCGATACTCGAAAATTGCAACTCGATACTCGAAGATTTCAACTCGATACTCGACAATTGCAACTCGATACTCGACAATTTCAACTCGATACTCGAAAATATCAACTCGATACTCGAAAATTTCAACTCGATACTCGACAATTTCAACTCGATACTCGAAAATTTCAACTCGATACTCGAAAATTTCAACTCGATACTCGACAATTGCAACTCGATACTCGACAATTTCAACTCGATACTCGAAAATTTCAACTCGATACTCGAAAATTTCAACTCGATACTCGAAAATTGCAACTCGATACTCGAAGATTTCAACTCGATACTCGACAATTGCAACTCGATACTCGACAATTTCAACTCGATACTCGAAAATTTCAACTCGATACTCGAAAATTTCAACTCGATACTCGAAAATTGCAACTCGATACTCGAAAATTGCAACTCGAAACTCGATACTCGAACTCGAAACTCGATACTCGAAGATTAGCAACACACTGTGGTATGAACGTTTGGACAGTATTTATTGTGGGACATTAGAGCACATCAGACATATCGAATTGCATTTTGAATACGAAGAATGTCCTTCTGATATCAAATAATTTTGATTTTTTGAAATTCGCAATGTAATACACATTTTATGGCAAATCATTAAAAATTGATATTTTTAATATTTACCCGTACTCGAAGTAAACTTTATAAATCTGATGATTTATACTTACAGTGTATGTACGTGGGATGAAAAGCCGACGATCAATTCAAAATTTTGACATTTCGTATTGAAGATATGGATTCAGTTTTTTCCAAAACACAAAAAAAATAGGTCTTTTTGGGAAAAAAATCCATAACTTCAATATGAAAGGTCAAAATTTTGAATCAATTTATCGTCGGCTTTTCCTCCCAGCTACATACACTTTAAGAATGTGTCATTAGATTTATAAAATTTACTTCAAGGACTGTTGCATATCAAAAATGTGAAAAAATATCATTTAAAGGGGCATTAAGTGATCCACAACCTCATCCCCCCCACTTTTCTCAAAAAAGTTGAGATTTTTATATCACTGGAAACCTCTGGCTACATAATGTTTATGTACAAAATATTTCTTGCAGATTAATTCGTTTAGCAAAGATATCGTGAAATTTGAATTTCGTTCTGGTGCACCAGAACGAAATTACAACGTATTGTCTATGGTCTATGGAGCAGTGTAATACACATAATCATGCATAACTCGCAAACGCAATATCGGAATCAACTGAAATTTTGGGAATATGCTTTTTCGTGGATATGTACTGAAAATGTCATAAAAAGAGGATGCTAGGATCACGAAATACTCCTTTAATAATTTGTCATAAAATTTGTATCACTAGTATCGTGAATTTCAAAAAAATGAAAATTATTTGATATCAGAAAGAAATTCTTCGTAGGCCTATTCAAAATTCAATTCGATATGTCTGATGTGCTCTCATGTCCCACAAAAAATAATGTCGAAACGCTCAAAACGCTCATTCCAGATCCCTTAATAACATTAATACATTATGTTAAAATATTTGCAGTAGGTTATCAAAAAATGTTGTTTAATGTTAATATGAAAACGTTTTATACCCTTGGCTTATAGTAACCCGACATTCAAACGTTTTCTAACCTTTTGCGAATGTCGAAAATGTTTTGTGTTTGCTGGCTGGGGACTGTGGGGAGGTAGGCCTATTGTTGGTCGAAGCAGTCCGAAAACAAGATATTCCTGAAAAAAAAATGGCGTCAGTTCAATCGGACACGGTTATTATTATTATTCAATTGCGGAGATAACAAGCAGACTTTTAATGGAAATACATGTATTGCAGAATTTGCAGAGGCTCCGGAAGATTTTGAATATTGGGGGGCCTAAAATTTCTGGCCTGCTCCGAGGCGCGAAACGCTGAAGGGGGTGGGTGCGTGAGGGCCGGGTATCCCCCTCGTGCGCGAAGCGCGGAAGCTTTTGAAATGCCGCATACATTTTTACATGAATTGTACCTTACATTTTGAATTATACCCTAAAATTATGAATTTTACCTTAAAATTATGAATCTGACCCTAAAATTATGAATTTTGCCTAACATTTATGAATTTTACCCTAAAATTATGAATTTTACCCCAAAATTTATTAATTTTACCAGTAAAATTATGAACTTTACCCTGAAATTATGAATTTTACCTCAGATTATTGGGGGGGGGGGGCTCTAGGGTAATTGGGCCCCTCACTAAAATTATTGAGGGGCCGGGCCCCCAGGCCCCCCGGTTCCGGAGCCACTGATTTGTATTGAAGGGCTGGTTTGCATTCATTTCTTTTTATTTAATTTCTTATTTAACCTTAAGGGTTTTCAACTGAAATGTTTAGACTTTATCTTATACTTTATCTGGAAATACTAAAAATTACAACATTAAAACATCCACTAAATGAGTAACCCAAAAAAATGAAAAATTTTGTTTAAATAAAAAAAATAATAGAACCGTATTCGTCCGAGTATAGTCCCACGTTTTTTTTTGTTTTTTTGTTTTTTTTTTAAGTTTATTTTTTTTTCGGTTTTGAGTGTCCCTGGACCTAGATGCTAGGATCATTCATGGTTGACCTAAAAAAAAATTTAAAAAAAAAATTTCAAGATATTTTGTATTTTTTAATATGAAAATTGATCATTTGTATTCATGTCATACTCTATTAATGATTTCAAAATGCATTGAATTTGAATGCATTTTGAAATCATTAATAGAGAATGACATGAAAACAAAGTATCAATTTTCATATTAAAAATACAAAATATCTTGAAATTTTTTATTTTTTTTATTTTTTTAGGTTTACTATGAATGATCCTAGCATCTAGGTCTAGGTCCAGGGACACTCCAAAACCGGAAAAAAATAAACTTAAAAAAAATGATTTCTTTTTTTTTTTTTTTTTTTTTGAAATTCAGTATAATCCCAACCCCAATTGTGAAAAATTTTCACATAAAAAACGGGTGGGACTATACTCGGACCAATACGGTAATAAAAAAAAAATAATAAAATAAATTCTCTCTTATTCACAGTGAAGCTATGCAATTTGATAGATTGAAATTCACAATATGCAATTTGATTAGGGGAAAGCTATTCCGGAGGGAGTATGTAAATCAAATGGAACAGCCTGTGAACACTGGTACTGCCTTTTGAGGAGAGCGAGAGCAATCACTCTTTACTGCTCTCCTTAAATCAGATATAGGAGAGTGATTTAGCTCTCCTTAGTTGACCATTCTCTCCTTAAATTATATTGTGGCGGGACGGCCGATTGCCGAGAGAGGAACACGAACGTCTCAATGTGTTTTTAAATAGAAACCTGTTTGGTCGGTAACTTTGAATGTGAAAGTCAGGTGGCCGGGTTGACACCAGTTCCCAAAATGGGAACACGAAAGGTTTTGCGTGAGACGTGGGTAAGTCGTGGGGGCAGAACCCCACTGTTAGAGTATCTCTTACAAGCAGAAATGCATCCAAATAATATCACGTAGTAGTTCTCTTAGTTATCCACAACAATATTTTATTACTCCAAACTACAGCATACAAGACTTAGTCACACCCATCCTATACTTTAGCTTCCTACTCCCCACACTACCCCTGCAGTACCACACAGCTAGCACCCCTGACAGCAAGGATGAGAATCAATAGGAAAATGTGTTAATACAATTTAACATGAAAGGCCTACAAAAGTCGAAGTTATTTTGGTACTAAATGAAAAATTGGGCATAGTAGCCCTGCTCAGCGCATGCTAATAGTAATGACACTTACGAACACATGCAAGCATGCATTGGTAAAGTATCATCATAAAATCTATATACACATAATAAAACAATATGATTCCAACAGCATGTGCACTAATCACGTACATAATAAAAATAAACATGACTCCCCAAATAAAATCCTCTCTTGTTTATACAATATAAAACTCACCAAAATGATATCCTCTCAAAGCCACAATACTCCTCAGACTTAGCTCTTAGTTGACGTAACTCTAAGGAATACTACTCCATTTATTTGATACTCCACTCAGGATTAACCCCGGGTAACTCACAGGGCCGGCGTTAATCCCTACTCTCCATCTTAGTTGATAATCCACTCAGGATTAACCCTGCAAACTCACAGGGCCGGCGTTAATCCCTACTCTCCATCTTAGTTGATAATCCATTCAGGATTAACCCCGGGTAACTCACAGGGCCGGCGTTAATCCCTACTCTCCATCTTAGTTGATAATCCACTCAGGATTAACCCCGGGTAACTCACAGGGCCGGCGTTAATCCCTACTCTCCATCTTAGTTGATAATCCACTCAGGATTAACCCTGGGTAACTCACAGGGCCGGCGTTAATCCCTACTCTCCATCTTAGTTGATAATCCACTCAGGATTAACCCCGGGTAACTCACAGGGCCGGCGTTAATCCCTACTCTCCATCTTAGTTGATAATCCACTCAGGATTAACCCCGGGTAACTCACAGGGCCGGCGTTAATCCCTACTCTCCATCTTAGTTGATAATCCACTCAGGATTAACCCCGGGTAACTCACAGGGCCGGCGTTAATCCTACTCTCCATCTTAGTTGATAGGCCGGTAACTCACAGGGCCGGCGTTAATCCCTACTCTCCATCTTAGTTGATAATCCACTCAGGATTAACCCCGGGCAACTCACAGGGCCGGCGTTAATCCCTACTCTCCATCTTAGTTGATAATCCACTCAGGATTAACCCCGGGTAACTCACAGGGCCGGCGTTAATCCCTACTCTCCATCTTAGTTGATAATCCACTCAGGATTAACCCCGGTAACTCACAGGGCCGGCGTTAATCCCTACTCTCCATCTTAGTTGATAATCCACTCAGGATTAACCCCGGGTAACTCACAGGGCCGGCGTTAATCCCTACTCTCCATCTTAGTTGATAATCCACTCAGGATTAACCCCGGGTAACTCACAGGGCCGGCGTTAATCCCTACTCTCCATCTTAGTTGATAATCCACTCAGGATTAACCCCGGGTAACTCACAGGGCCGGCGTTAATCCCTACTCTCCATCTTAGTTGATAATCCACTCAGGATTAACCCCGGGTAACTCACAGGGCCGGCGTTAATCCCTACTCTCCATCTTAGTAGATAATTCCGCTCAGGCCTGTAGGCCTAAGTATATCCTACAAAAAGCAACCATATGCACAAGTCCGTGGGAATCAATAAAAATAAATAATAAATACTGCCCATCACTTACCACGTAATTCCGTGAACGCTAAACCTTCATATAAAAAGATATATGAATATTTAAATACTTTTTCACACAACACATAGGCCTAAATAAGATTATAGGCCCTGTACATGACAATCTCATAATACAAACCTAACTATCCTAGCATTTGGGTGTGACTTGTACATAAATACTATGATCTAAATGTTAAAGCCTCTATGATTTGAAACAATTTGTAATTTCGTTACAAGACTACTTTTGGTTGAGGCCTATTGCATATTGGATAATAATCGTGAATAATGTCAAAGGTCAGGCAACATTGCAACACATAATAATTTGTGAAATGTGAGAAAGAGAGTGTGAATATTATTTTCCAAACGAAAATAATACACCGCGAAAATATAATGATCCCTATTAATTATGCACAACATGCCACGTCTAAAATAATTAAATAAATCTAAGATCCGAAAATATAAAACGGGGAACCCCGTATTGATGCAATTAGCACATGTACATTGTATATGCACTCCCAGTAATGTACCCGTGCTGTACACGCACCTATGACCTCAAAGAAAGGTCATCCATCACCTTCGCACGTAAGCACCCACACAATGATGGAACCCATATTTAATTACAAATATAAAATAATTCACAACACCAAACTAATTCAGCTCTTTCTCACTTCCCACTTTACCTAGAAAGCTGAATTGCACACCATAGTAAGGGCAAAGGTATGCTGTCTGGTTTAGGACCTATGATTATAAAATACTATAATGAGAAAGCATGATTTTGGAGGTGCATTTGAAACCATGACCGACAAGAAATTTGGATGCAGCGCTATGCACACCGCTTACACGTGCGAAACAACATAGCCAAATCACTAAACTCATGCATGATGAAAATCATCCAAAACACACTTTAAAATTGATTTCACGATCCCAAAACCACCTCTCCGCGTTCTATACACGATACCTAACTTAATTTGGAACAATTTACTTCCGAAAACATAATAATGCTCTAAAAATAATGAAAATAAAAATACGACAAAGAAAAGCTGTATATATTCACCTGCAGCAAAAGATGAGAATGACACGAGGTCGCCCAGCCGTACGGCGCGCTGGTTGGCTGAGGAGATAATTGATTGGATACGTACGGCGCGCTAATTGGCTGAACGGCTAATTGATTGGATACGTACGCTAATTGGCTGACAGAGATAATTGATTGACTGAAAATTACAAGAAATCCAATTTAAAGGGATACACGCGATTTGGGGATAGGAAAATGAAATGGGAATTACCTCAAAATAATATTATGTGTTGGCTTGATTTACCAATACCGTTTCACAGCCCCCCTCCCACAATGTGCCGTCCCTGGCACATGGACGTAAAAAAATAAAAATGGCATTGGTAAATGCTGCCTTATCTTAGTACTACACTACTCTACTCCTAACTAAATGGAAATGGCCTAAGTCTTCAATCTTGCACTGCGGTCTTCATGGTTATCGTCTGTATCAGTCTGTCAGTTCTGACATCTGCGATGCTGGTTGTCCTTCATCAAAAACCACTCGAATGTCTAACTGCTACCATCTTCTGAAGTATGTACGTAATGGTCATGGGGAAATGGTTGGCTGATTTACGGCTAGAAAGGTATTGGAAGAAGAGACGGTTTGGTGGTAACCGTCACTCTACCCAGTTATCTCCATTCTGCTGGAATGAAAGTCTGGTGGTCCCACCACGGTAAGTATCCCCAAACACCGCGGCTATACATATAAGTTTGGAATAATCTAGTGCTCTGAACACTCCTCCTTGTGATTCATAACATTAAGAAACCACTGCAAATACCAAACGTCACTCAGAAAGAAAAACAAAATAATAAAGGGTACTGCAGAAGGTGCAGTACAAAGACGGCTATAGGCGGTGGCGGGAGCTTGTCCCCTCGCTCTGGTAAAGGACCAGCCTATCACCCCTTATACCTCCTAAACTCCTGCACCTCCCTTCTTCTCCAACTCCCCAGACAAATTTCTCAGCGCCACTATACTCTCCTCCAACCCCGACAACCCGGCCTTAAACTCTGCCTCGCCTTCCAGGACCAGTCGGGACCGGCTTGGGCCTACCGCCTCGGCTTTAGAAGACTCTCCTGGCTCGACCTCCGGCAGCGGATGGGAGTGTCCAACTCCTTTGGGAAACTTCACTTTCTTCCCTGTCACCCCACCCGGACAGGTCAGGCGAATCAGGCCTTGGTTCAGCTCATACACCTCTCTACTAGCCCCAGATGCACCTCCCGGCATCGGACTGTCAGTCTGGCTCCTCCGATCGCAAACCTTAATCCTGCTGAGAGTAGCCACTCTCTCCCTCTCCTCCGACCGTTGCCTCTCCTGTAACCAATTGAGCTTCCCTTCTACCCTGGCCTCCCACGTCCGTGACCACATCTTCTCTCTTCTATGCTTCACATCTACCACCCAGACCTTCCACAGCAGATAGAACAGGAGCAGCAGACCACTGACCGAACTCGCCATTACAATCCCCAACATTACCCCAAATACAACATCAAACTGCCCCGCCATCTCTTTACTGGGTTTTACCTGCAACAATAACAAAAAACCAAAGAACTAGATAAATTACATATTCACACAACACTATTTTCACCACCATCTACTCTCTTCGTAAGTCATGGTCCTGGGAGTTTGGTTGGTCAGCTCATCTCAACTTGATTGCATTGGAATAGGACGGTCTGGACCTTTACTCCGAACCAAGTGTCCTTGACTCTACCAAGCTATCGTCGTCAAGGTAACAAGGGAGTTCTATGATGTACAGACATCACCACCATCCAAAGTTGGCACAACAGTCTCTAACTCCTTGGACTATCATTGACTCCCTGTCGTCCTGACGACATTTCCATACTTCTATCAGGAAATAAGTGTGTCGAGCTCCAAAGTACAATCTCCCTGTCACGTCCGTAGAAACACGTCATTTGAAGACCCGCGCAGCCTCGTTAACTCACCTCCTACAACACATCCGCAAAAGTCACGGACGAAGTCACCTTCTAACTACTTAACCGCACGTTTGATTTTACTTAAATATACAACAACCTCAACACAACTTTAAAACACTGAAAACTGCAACGAAACTTATTTACACTCCTCCACCTCTTGACTACTTGTAAGCTTGCTTTCTAGTTAGCACCACTCCTCAGAGCCCTCACATGTACCAAAGGCCGCCGCTCATGTTCCACCACAGGCACCCCACACTTCCAAGGCTCCAAGTTCAATCCCTCGCATACTGTCAACCGTCCCGCACTGACAACCACTGGCCTACTAACCCTGTTCCTCTGTACACGCACCGCACCTCCGGGCAAGTTAGCCAACACCATGTAAGGTCCACCGAAATCTCCACCAACTCTCCCTGGTACCTGGTTACCACACACCCACACAAAGTCCCCAGGCTTGACATGAACACCTGGTCCTCTTGGTCTCACACCATTATTTACCACACTGCGATCATGTGACACTGCAGCTCTCATCACATTGTCCAAATCAAATCCCCGGTACTGTAAGTAATCCCTCACGTCATCACCCATCCCCACCCAATAGTAACTCTGCCTCACTACAGCCAATACATTCCTAGTTCTTAATCCTCCACCAGCCCCCGTTACACACAACTCCTCCAACACCTGCTCCTGTAGTCCCTGTGGTAACACAATCAACCACCTCGCCATCTTACCATCCTGACTTTCCCATCTCCGGACCAAAACCCCTCCTTCACACTCAATACCTCCCACTGTCTCATGTAACATTGCGGCACTACTCCCCACACTGGTTTCCTGCCCTCTATCTTCCCCCTCAACATAGGGCCAATCACCCTATCTCGTAATTGCATGTCCCTTATGCTCTCCAAAGTAACTCCTCTCACACCTCCTTCTCCACTACTGCCCCCCTCCCAGTCCTGATCTCCTCTCCACACACTTCCTTCCGACCTTCCTACTACCTCCTTCTTCCTTAGCCTCCTATCACCGTGTACACCTCCTTCTCTACTACTGCCCCCCTCCCAGTCCTGATATCCTCTCTGCACATTTCCTTCCGAACTTCCTACTACCTCCTTCTTCCTTAGCCCCCTATCACCTCCCATGCTGCCCTGACTCTCTCCGACTACCTCAGTCGTGTCACTACTGACACTACTCCCCCCCTCCACGGTCAACAGCCGAGACACACACTTTTGTCTCACATAAACTCCTGCTGACACTGACCCCCTTGGTTGTCTATCAGCTGTCTGAGGGGCCCGTGGACTTTTGGATTCTACCTTCTTTAAGGCAGTATCCCGCATCATCCTCTCAACTACTTTCAGTGAGGTGTCCATCGAGTCTATTCTCGCTTCCATCTCTGCCACCTTATTATCCACCGCCTCTGTTCCCACAACATGGCTATAACCCAATTTACCGCAGCCTCTTGACTTCTCTATTCTCAAGAATGACTCTACTTCCTCAGCTATACACACGGCAGCTTCTAACGTATCCGGCCTACCTCGAAACAACTCCGCACGTAGTTCCTGATCGCTCACAGCGTTCTTAAAATGGCGCCTCGCAATTCTGTCCCTCTCCAGTTTCTCTGTCCCTGGGTAGGCAAGTGCCGTCAACCTCTTTATCTCGTGCCCTAAGGCAGCTAATGTCTCCCCCGGTAACTGTTCCCGTCTGGACAATTTTTGGAAATAACTCTCCTCACTCTCCCTAGGCCCAAACTCCCTCTGCAACAACGCCACTAGGTCCTCATAGGATATCTCTCTCGAATCTATATCATTTACGCTCAAAATCGCTAAGGCATCATCCTTACAACAGGTAAATAGCTGATACCTGGCCGCCTCCTCTGTCCACTGGTTATATGCCTTACACGCCTCAAAGTGGATAATAAAATCCTTCCACGGAGTCTTTCCATCAAACTCTGATGGCCTTTTCTCTGGCCTTACCTCGACCCCACAATCGCTAGACTCTCCATCACCGTGTATAGCAGGAGAACATTGGCCCTCTACCAGCTTTGCTCTCTCCTCTATTTGGACTTCCAATTCCATCAGTCCCCGCTCCCTTTCCTTCAACTCTGCCTCCCATTTCGTTAAATCTGTCTGCCTCTCTCTGAAAACCTGTTCACAAACCCCCTTCTCTGCTTTAAACTTCTCCTGTCGCTTCTCGACCTTAGCTGCTTCTCTATCTAAATCAGCAGCGCTGCCTTCTCACGCTCTACTTCGTGCAACACACTCTGCCTTCTGGGCATCAAGTTCCTCTATCTCTTTACTCTTCGTCTCCTCCCACGCCTTCACTCCTCTTTCCCATTCCTCCCTCTCATGCTCACACCTCACCTCCCTATCATGTATCTCCGCTATCCTCTCTCTCAATTTCTCCTTATTCCTTTCCTCTATCTTCTGTCTTTCACTGCTTTTAGACTTCTCCCACGTTTCAACTTCTACACCAAAAGTAGCTTGTTGCTCCTCCAGCTTAGCTATTCCTAGCTTCCTCTCAATCTCCCATATCCTCTCTCTTTCTACTATCTCAGCTTCCCTATCGGACAAAGCACTAAGTCTCCTACCTAGCTCCCACTCCCGTCTATCATTTTGTATGTTGAGAATGTACATATCTTTCTCAAAAGCCGCTCGTCGTTCTTCCAATTCATTAACATCACGCTCCCTTTCACCTTCCCATCCCCTCACGCTTTCTTCGAACTCAGCCTTCCGGACTGACAGGGCACTCTCCATTTCTTCGAACTTGGCCTTCTTGTCAGACAGGGCACTATCACTCTCACTGCTTTTATTTTCTTCCCACGTCTTCGCTCCTATATCAACGGTAGCTCGTATCTTCTTCAATTCAGCCACTGCACGTACCCTCTCAACTTCCCATTCCCTCTCTCTTTCCTCAATCCCGGCCTTTTTGTCAGACAGGCTTATTTCCCAGGCCTCCACCTGCGAGTCAAAGGCAGCTCGCCGCTCTTCCAATTCACCAACTTCGCGTTTCCTTTCACCTTCCCATGCCCTCTCTCTTTCCTCTAACTCTCTCCTCCGTTGCTGATTATACACCATCTGTTCATAAACATCCCTTCTCTCCTCTACGTTCCTCTTGTCCCACAATACCACATCCATTTTATGCTCTCTCTTCATCGCATGCAACATCTCTAATTGAACATTGATCTTCTCCTGTGCCACTCTCACAACATCATCAAGTGCTAACGGGTAATCCACCTCACCACCCATGTCACCACTATCAGGATCTGGGCCTTCATCATCATTCAATGGCGTCATATACAATCCAATTTCAGCACTATTCTCCGTATCCACAACGGGTATGTCCTCTACCTCCTCTGTCTCCCCTACTCTACTCCACTCCACAATGTCCACTTCCATGCCTTCTGAAAGATATATGCCACTATCCTCCCCATCACTGCGCTCCAAATAGCGCCCAAAGTCCTCCTCTACTCCTAGTGGCATCTCCTCACTTCCCCCATCTCTATCTATCCTCTCAATTTTGCACTCCTGATGGCTACTCAAAGTCTGCTGGTGCCTTCTCCTACTTCTCCTCCCCAATCTCCTCCTACGACGACCTCCTCTACCTTCCTTCTCTACTCTCCCTGACATTGTAGTGCACCTATAGTACTGCTTATAACACTCAAATCCCACTCCTGACACCAATTTGTGGCGGGACGGCCGATTGCCGAGAGAGGAACACGAACGTCTCAATGTGTTTTTAAATAGAAACCTGTTTGGTCGGTAACTTTGAATGTGAAAGTCAGGTGGCCGGGTTGACACCAGTTCCCAAAATGGGAACACGAAAGGTTTTGCGTGAGACGTGGGTAAGTCGTGGGGGCAGAACCCCACTGTTAGAGTATCTCTTACAAGCAGAAATGCATCCAAATAATATCACGTAGTAGTTCTCTTAGTTATCCACAACAATATTTTATTACTCCAAACTACAGCATACAAGACTTAGTCACACCCATCCTATACTTTAGCTTCCTACTCCCACACTACCCCTGCAGTACCACACAGCTAGCACCCCCTGACAGCAAGGATGAGAATCAATAGGAAAATGTGTTAATACAATTTAACATGAAAGGCCTACAAAAGTCGAAGTTATTTTGGTACTAAATGAAAAATTGGGCATAGTAGCCCCGCTCAGCGCATGCTAATAGTAATGACACTTACGAACACATGCAAGCATGCATTGGTAAAGTATCATCATAAAATCTATATACACATAATAAAACAATATGATTCCAACAGCATGTGCACTAATCACGTACATAATAAAAATAAACATGACTCCCCAAATAAAATCCTCTCTTGTTTATACAATATAAAACTCACCAAAATGATATCCTCTCAAAAGCCACAATACTCCTCAGACTTAGCTCTTAGTTGACGTAACTCTAAGGAATACTACTCCATTTATTTGATACTCCACTCAGGATTAACCCCGGGTAACTCACAGGGCCGGCGTTAATCCCTACTCTCCATCTTAGTTGATAATCCACTCAGGATTAACCCCGGGTAACTCACAGGGCCGGCGTTAATCCCTACTCTCCATCTTAGTTGATAATCCACTCAGGATTAACCCCGGGTAACTCACAGGGCCGGCGTTAATCCCTACTCTCCATCTTAGTTGATAATCCACTCAGGATTAACCCCGGGTAACTCACAGGGCCGGCGTTAATCCCTACTCTCCATCTTAGTTGATAATCCACTCAGGATTAACCCCGGGTAACTCACAGGGCCGGCGTTAATCCCTACTCTCCATCTTAGTTGATAATCCACTCAGGATTAACCCCGGGTAACTCACAGGGCCGGCGTTAATCCCTACTCTCCATCTTAGTTGATAATCCACTCAGGATTAACCCCGGGTACTCACAGGGCCGGCGTTAATCCCTACTCTCCATCTTAGTTGATAATCCACTCAGGATTAACCCCGGGTAACTCACAGGGCCGGCGTTAATCCCTACTCTCCATCTTAGTTGATAATCCACTCAGGATTAACCCCGGGTAACTCACAGGGCCGGCGTTAATCCCTACTCTCCATCTTAGTTGATAATCCACTCAGGATTAACCCTGGGTAACTCACAGGGCCGGCGTTAATCCCTACTCTCCATCTTAGTTGATAATCCACTCAGGATTAACCCCGGGTAACTCACAGGGCCGGCGTTAATCCCTACTCTCCATCTTAGTAGATAATTCCGCTCAGGCCTGTAGGCCTAAGTATATCCTACAAAAAGCAACCATATGCACAAGTCCGTTGGAATCAATAAAAATAAATAATAAATACTGCCCATCACTTACCACGTAATTCCGTGAACGCTAAACCTTCACATAAAAAGATATATGAATATTTAAATACTTTTTCACACAACACATAGGCCTAAATAAGATTATAGGCCCTGTACATGACAATCTCATAATACAAACCTAACTATCCTAGCATTTGGGTGTGACTTGTACATAAATACTATGATCTAAATGTTAAAGCCTCTATGATTTGAAACAATTTGTAATTTCGTTACAAGACTACTTTTGGTTGAGGCCTATTGCATATTGGATAATAATCGTGAATAATGTCAAAGGTCAGGCAACATTGCAACACATAATAATTTGTGAAATGTGAGAAAGAGAGTGTGAATATTATTTTCCAAACGAAAATAATACACCGCGAAAATATAATGATCCCTATTAATTATGCACAACATGCCACGTCTAAAATAATTAAATAAATCTAAGATCCGAAAATATAAAACGGGGAACCCCCGTATTGATGCAATTAGCACATGTACATTGTATATGCACTCCCAGTAATGTACCCGTGCTGTACACGCACCTATGACCTCAAAGAAAGGTCATCCATCACCTTCGCACGTAAGCACCCACACAATGATGGAACCCATATTTAATTACAAATATAAAATAATTCACAACACCAAACTAATTCAGCTCTTTCTCACTTCCCACTTTACCTAGAAAGCTGAATTGCACACCATAGTAAGGGCAAAGGTATGCTGTCTGGTTTAGGACCTATGATTATAAAATACTATAATGAGAAAGCATGATTTTGGAGGTGCATTTGAAACCATGACCGACAAGAAATTTGGATGCAGCGCTATGCACACCGCTTACACGTGCGAAACAACATAGCCAAATCACTAAACTCATGCATGATGAAAATCATCCAAAACACACTTTAAAATTGATTTCACGATCCCAAAACCACCTCTCCGCGTTCTATACACGATACCTAACTTAATTTGGAACAATTTACTTCCGAAAACATAATAATGCTCTAAAAATAATGAAAATAAAAATACGACAAAGAAAAGCTGTATATATTCACCTGCAGCAAAAGATGAGAATGACACGAGGTCGCCCAGCCGTACGGCGCGCTGGTTGGCTGAGGAGATAATTGATTGGATACGTACGGCGCGCTAATTGGCTGAACGGCTAATTGATTGGATACGTACGCTAATTGGCTGACAGAGATAATTGATTGACTGAAAATTACAAGAAATCCAATTTAAAGGGATACACGCGATTTGGGGATAGGAAAATGAAATGGGAATTACCTCAAAATAATATTATGTGTTGGCTTGATTTACCAATACCGTTTCAATATTGTAAAAGCTCTAAACAGCTCTCTTTGAAGGCTCCAGAAGAGCTATTTAATGCTCTCCTGCAAATTCCAAAAGACAGCCCCTGGAACAGCCATTTCAGAGTAAGTTAATTTAATGGAAAAGCTATTTGGGGGCCATTTCAGAGGGAGTATATAAATTAAATGGAACAGCCAAAATGTCAATGAGTATGTAATTTAACTGGCACAGCCTTAAATTGATATCGATATCAATATTGACGTCACAGATTCGATGTGTCATGTGATCGTCAAACCTGTATTAGGCCCTAGAAGGTGTCAGTTCTCAGGAACTGACACAAAATTGATTTTCATTATCTAAATCAATATCATTAGTGAAAAATAACACTTTGATGTTTTGCAAAACTACAAATTATATACGGGTACTACTTCCAATGAAAACTTTTTTGATTTATTGTTGTATGTATACGTTTTACAAAAGTGTTGCTGTTTCCCTCTTTACAACATAACTCAAGATCCGTATATCTGAGATATTTGAATTCTTCTACACACTCGCTATGAATTGAATGTAATTTTTGCCAAAGCTCACTAGGCCTACTATACCATTCGCAAGATGCTGTGAATTACCAAATCGCAACAGTTTAAATAGTTGCTAACCTTAAATTTGGGTTCCCAAAAATCTTGCATGTAGAAGGGGTGGTGTAGCCTAATAATTAGGCCTATATGTGTTATCCCTGGGTGGTGAATTAGGCCTATACGGTATGGGGGGGGGGGGCGGGGCAAAGATTGTTGGCAAGCCAAAAGCCTGAGGGGACAAGCATTCATGTTTTGGCAGGTCAAAATGGGGGAAAGCGATTTTTGGCACAGATGTTTACCGTTACCGTTTCCGTTTCAGTTATTCCTTACGGAATTAGTTCCATTTAAGCTCATTTACAAGAAACATTTAGGGGCCTACGTGTTCTTTTTGCATAAACTTGAAAGGGACGACTTTATATGGTACGTTAATTCCAGTTCCAAATATCCTTTAATCACCACAGACTCCACAGCTCACCACCATAGCATTGATCCTGCAGTCCTCGAATACTCACGCACTGGCCGCTCCAAAATGATTGTGGGTCCCAGACAAACAAGTTGTGGGTAAAAAAAGGCGCCGCGTGGGCTTCAGGTCTTGTCCCCCCCTCTCAGCTTGCCAAAAATGTCTTGCCCCCCAATTTTACCCTGTTGTGGGTAAAAAAAGGCGCCGCCACGCGCCATGAGGCCAGAAGGATTCAGGCTACACCACCATACCATTGGATTTTGACTGTTGTTTCCCTCAGTGATCATGGTGATTTGGGAGGCCGATGAATGACTATCAACTTTTCACCCTCCCGCCCTCCTGGCCGCGTGGGCTTCAGGTCTTGTCCCCCCCTCTCAGCTTGCCAAAATTGCTTGCCCCCCTTTTGGCTCGCCAAAAAATTTCTTGCCCCCCCCCCCCACTCTTACCCTCCCCAGGGCTCATAATTATTGCACAGCGCCTAAGGTTACCAGAAAATTCGGGTTACGAATAGTCATATAAAAGGTATAAAGGGTATAAAACATTTTCATAGCATTCAAAACGCCCGTTCAAAAACAGTGTTGATAACCCCATTGAATTTCCAACATAATGTTATTTAAATAGCTTTAAATGTTGACAAAATATTTGACAAAAAATGTTTGCAAAAAATATTTTATAATAACATTTTGAAAACATGATCTGGTCCATGGGGCCAAAGGCGGCAAATTTGAAACTGAAATATAGGCAAAAATATGGAACAAAAAACAATAAAATACATAAGAAAATCTACATCACAAAACCTCATAACTTTAGAACCAAGTATGCTAGACCTTTGGTGTTTTCAATATGTGATGCGATCAAGCAAAATCAGTCGGAACTCGGAAATATTACATTTTCAGTTCCCTATAGGATAGTAAAACAAGAAATGTCTTTAAAAAAGACAATGCCTCCAAGATACAAATGGGCAACTTTTGTTATTAGTTAAGGAGACACTTATAATGCTAGCTTTAAGGTAACGCTATTGGATATAGATTTTTGTCTGATTGAAATATGTGAGCCCATTCTCTCCTGATTACAAGACTGAAAATTTTATTTTAATCGGATATTCGGTTACCAAAATATGGCCTGTCAAAATGGCTTTCTTTTATTTTTGTTATGCAATGTTGTCAGGTAGGCCTTATTTTCTAATTATATATGCAAGAGTTATACAAAGTAAAATGTTCAGATCGGCTACAAAATAAGATATAAAACCCATGGATGCCTTTGGCAAATTTCCATTTGCATAATTAATTTGGGCCCTAATCAACTTTTCTAATAAGTGGCCCTGATTAATTATGCAAATTGAAATTTGCCAAAACGCAACCGTAATTTTGTAGTATAGTGTGTGTTCTACCCATGTAGGCCTACCATGCCTCAGTGCCATAGCTCTTTTAATTGTATCTGATTATCTGAAATCTTTACTTTGCATAATTCATGCATGTAATTAGAAAATCATCTGGCAACTGGAAACTGCAAAAATATAGAAAATAAAAAGAAAGTTGTTGCCAATTTTTTGATTTGGTTTCACGCGCCATTTTGACAGGCCATATCTCAAGAACCGAATGTAATCTACAGGGCATAAGCTTTAACATACTATAGTATTATTTAAATAGAAAGAAAATCTAAATTTGTGCATTCGCCAATAGGGCCACGGTCACCTAAAGCCATCTTGCAGATAATTCTGATGTATGAAATAAGACCTTCAAACTTTCAGATATGAAGAGTTCCAGATGCAGGCAGCCGTTTCTGTTTTTTAAATATAGGCCTAAGTTGTATCAAGAGTCATTTCTTGTGGATTTTTTGACTGAAAATTACAATTGTAACGTTTCAGAGTAACAGATTTTCGTATCAGATTCTTTTATGCTTGTTTATTACATTTTGTATTCAGGACTAAAATAATATTAATATTATTATATTTAGGGGGTCTTTTCATAGGCCATTACTTTTTTGTATGTGTAATTGAATAAAATATCAAAAACATTATTGTTTTGTTTTCTTTCCTTCATTTGTGCTTTGTTTTGCATCGAAAGGGCCAATATCAACACCTTGTTTGTAAGAAGTATTGTGTGGGGAAAGATGATTCTTGCATTTTATTTTTATTTTTATCTTAACAAACAAAAAGCAAATTTCTCAGTCATAGTCTTGAAACGGTCATGGGTATGCATACAAAAATATTGCAACAGTACTCAGTAGAATGTAAAAACTGACATACATACCACCAACATGACCAACCACGCATGGGAAGCAAATACTTTAAAACGAATTATTCCGAATTATATCAACGCAATAAAATTGCAATACTTTAGTACATGATTTGAACAGCAATGAAGCCGGCCATAGGCGCGGCTATAGGCGCGGCTAGGCGCATCATAGTTGAACACGGCACAGCACATACATCTCGTATGCAGAGAAATCAAATAGCTAGCCGGTCTTTTCAATCCCATCATTTCAACCTATTACAGTCAGTCGTGAGCACGCTCAAACGCTGCTCTGTGTGAAAGTAAATATGCATAACAACCAGTGCGCGTAATGCTCCGTGGCCAATTGTGCATACTAATTAGCTCATGACATTCCCCTGTTTGAAGAGCTCTCATTTCTTTGTTTTAACACGAAAAATTACGAAACTTTCAAATTATTATGCCAACCTAATGAACTTGCACGTTGCGAAAAAAGAAGTAGATCCAAGTTTATTTGGATGAATAAATAGCGTTTGTTTTGAACTAGCACATTTCAGTACAAATGTCGGAAAAAACACAGTATTAAATTCCATTTTTCTGCGGTAATTGAAATAACACATTCGTATAATTCAAAAATCTGACCGATACAAAGGTTTTGAATACAAATACCTCGAAAAATCCGTACGAATTGGCGTAAATCGACCAGGAGGTAGACACTTTTTTGGGAAGGTCAAATGAGGTTCGAGAACAATCAGCCCATGACATTCCCCTGTTTGAAGAGCTCTAATTTCTTTATTTTAACACGAAAAATTATCACTCTCTCAAATTAGCATTCCAAACTAGTGAATTTGCATGTCACAAAAAAAAAAGGAAATCAAAGATTATTTAGATGAAAAATAAACGTGTGTTTTGAACTGAGCAATTTCAGTAAAAAGTTGGGAAAAAAAGCATCATACTTAAACTTAATTTTGTATTTGTAATTTAAATAACACAATCGTAAAAATCACAAATATGAAAGATAAAACGGTTTTGTACACAAATGCCACGAAAATGTTGTACAAATTGACGTAAATCACCCGGGAGGTAGACAGTTACCGGCGAAGATGAAATGAGCTTTGAAAATATTAAGGTTTTTAAAAAACTTTTTGTTTACTTATTTATGCTGTGGCGAACTTAATACGCGTATCACACTGTACACCACTTGCATAGCGCGAGCGTCACGCAAAGTTAACCGCGCGCCGGCGCTGTATTTGTGTTAGGGCGCGTACAACCCGAATGTTGATTGATAGGTGACGCAAAAAATACCACGAGAAAGGCCTGCATTTCGGTAAAATCGCATTTTTCCATCATTTTTGAAGAACAATTTAGACACTTAATCTAAATAACACATACCTGTAAATATACCAAACGAAGCGGAATTATGTGAACTACGTGAAAATGAAGTCAAAAAGTTCATGATTAGGTAAATCGGAGGGAGGTAGACGAATGTCGCCTAAGGTTTTCAATTTGGAAAAATTGAACAAAAAGTTAGTGTCATTTAAATGATCAAAAACAACAAAAATAAAGCAAACTTGGTCTCGTTTTTTGTCACAGAATTAAATGTACATGCCTTCTTAGCAATTTGGAAGCAATTTTGAAATGTTTTTCAGAAAACATATGACAGTATATACCCTATCTTTCAGGTCAGCCAGTGCTGAGCGTGTTTTTGTCTAAATTATTGTACACGGATTGCGAGCGAGAAACCATGAGATTCTTCGAGATCCTCATTTCACAACTAGCCGATTCAGCTCATTAGCGACCGTGCTCACGACTGACTGATTATTATGATGTAGACACGCATGCACGATGATTGCGGCCTAGTCGAGCCTAGCATGCATGCCAGTCGGCCTGCTGACTCACCGCGTATTAAATGACACAAAAATACCTCAAATTTTGCACAAAACAATCCATGATGTCAAATTATCACATCCAAAGTGTCGCCATGAACGTCAGCTTCAACTTCTCCAGCCAAAGTTTTTGCATTGATAATCAGGTTTCATGTAATCATGAAATTAAACCTTGTTTAATGTGTTTTCCCATTGCCACACACAGCATAACGGTTGTCCGACTTTATTTCTACGATATTGCTGATGTGCTCTATCTTTATTCCATGATGAGGCTACAACCCATAATTAAATACCGAATTAAAAATACTAGTTTGCGTCTGACGTCATGACAAAGGCGCGCCGTGATTGGTTGCTGACCTGCGCAGTATGGCATTTTTGGTCTGGTTGACAGGACGGCATACGCAAGCTAGTCTTTTTAATTCGGTCTTCAATTATACAACATATGAGTTTGAAAAAATTCTAATGCATAATTCATGAGCTTGATAGACTCGCACCATTGGCGCCACGTGCTAGGTGTTTCTAGAATCCCTATAGAATAAGATTAATTTTAATGCTAATTTATTGCACATGCTGAGGAAGCGTGATTACCTTGTTGAACATTCGGAAATGGCGATAGGCGAATTTATGTATGGCGCAAAGTGGTGGGGGATATATATTGGGCTTTCGATATTGGGCGGAAATTAGAGTACTTGTCAGAATATAAATTTGTACAATCGGCCTATATGCCGCGCAATGTGCGGCATTTTAGGTGTAAATTTCAAATCATACTACCTCCTGGCGGAGGCAGAAAAAAGCATTTACAAAGCTGCATCTGCATGTTGTAGAAAACCGCATTAACGGGTGGGGTATGAACGTTTGGACAGTATTTATTGTGGGACATAATTTAGAGCACATCAGACATATCGAATTGCATTCTGAATACGAAGAATGCCCTTCTGATATCAAATAATTTTGAATTTTGAAATTCGCAATGTAATACACATTTTATGGCAAATGATTAAAAATTGATATTTTTGGTATTTAACAGTACTCGAAGTAAATCTTATAAATCTGATGAATTATAGGGCCTACGTAAAGTGTATGTAGGTGGGATGAAAAGCCGATGATCAATTGAAAATTTTGACCTTTCGTATTGAAGATATGGATTTTTTCCCAAGGTCTTTTGGGGAAAAAATCCATATCTTCAATATGAAAGGTCAAAATGTTCAATTGATCGTCGGCTTTTCCTCCCAGCTACATACACTTTAAGAATATGTCATTAGATTTATCAAATTTACTTCGAGGACTGTTTACTTATATATCAAAAATGAGAAAAAATATCAATTTTAATAATTTGTCATAAAATTTGTATTAGGATATCGTGAATTTCAAAAAATGAAAATTATTTGATATCAGAAAGACATTCTTCGTATTCAGAATGCAATTTGATAAGAGCTTTGATATGTCTGATGTGTTCTCATGTCCAATAAAAAAAAGCTGTCGAAACGCTCAAAACGCTCATTCCAGATCCCTTAAAATTGAACAACCAAGTTCCACATCATGCAGTTATTGTTGCCTACAACTCAGTATGCACACAACTCAGGGACACTCACAATAGGCAATTGACCCAGAGAAGATAGCGCTGTGTTGTAGATATAGCTAGGAGATGAACTAGTTAGCGTCATATATCAAAAAGTATAAAAGCTATGATTTTAGTACTTGCTCCATGTTTCAATTGCTTATTCTTTTCAAAATATCTGAATTTTCAACCCGGTACAAGCTTTAATAACGGGGGACCATACATTTGTATGAGAAAGAAATCCTACCATCTATATCCAAACTCCCGTGTTATTCCAATGCATATTTTGCTTCACCGGGCCGCCCTGACTTGGTCGCATTTGGAAGAGTCACGAAACCGTAATAGGTACAAATTTAGTACTTTCTGTCAATCAAGTATGGTTTATTCTCTACATGTCAATCTTTAAATCATTAGCATACTATAGTCCTTATAATAACCATGCTTAAAGCCTGGAGGGGCACTCCCATAGGCGCCTATATTGACATAGGCCTACGTCATATGCCCATGAAAGCTCATGAAATGACCACGTTATTTTTGGGCAAATCCTACCGTTCCTCAGTGACCCCGTTTTTTTCAGTAGCCTATACAGTATACACCGATGATTGTAATAGTTACATACACTTTAAGAATATGTCATTAGATTTATAAAATTTACTTCGAGGACTGTTATATATCAAAAATGTGAAAAATTTGGGTGGAAAATGTGTATCTGCTTTTGTTGTTTATTCGTTTTTTCAATTACTTATTTCATGGGCGGTAACGGTACCCAAGTATCGTGTATCACTGCTCGCCCAACCCTAGTAAGTCAACAACAACAATGGCGACTTTGCTGAGAATTTCGAGAGCTTCTTACGTGAAATTATACGCAAATAATAGTAATATACAAACGATTAGGCTTAATCTACAACGACGAGCTTATGCCGATGCTGCTGCTGCAGCGAAACAAGAAGCTCCAAAGAAACAAACATGGCTACAATATTTCTGCAGGTATGATTTATGACGAGTAAAAACCAACCGTAGTAGCAGAATTCGGCAGCCGGGCCGACCTTGTACACTCTGGTATTAATTGATACAGTCAGTCAGTGGCAGTGCTCAAATAGTCAAATTCCCAGATTAGGCAAGATTAAAGCCTGTATAATTTATCCACACAGTTACATCATTACATGATGAGATAGGCTGCATATCATGATATGATGAAGGGGCTGTGCAATAATTATGAGCCCCCCTGCTCTGGCTGCTGTCCGGGGGGTAAAATTTTCAACAGTCCACATGCCTCGTCAAACATCGCTTGCCCCCCGCCCCCTCTCTGCCCGCCAAAAATCACTTGCCCCCCTCTCGGCTTGCCAAAAATTCTTTGCCCCCCTCTTGCGCTGCGCATGTCAAAATTTTGGGATCCCAATTTACAAACCTTCAAATTGTGATTGTTTTTGCCCGCACTCTCTCATTTTTTAACCGATTTCCATAAAAAAAGGTGTCAAAATGCTCAGGAGGATGAACCACTTCAAATGAGATGTAGGTAAAATGTTTGAAACATTTCACTTTTTTACTATGTAACACAAAGGTACCAGGGTACTCCAGGTTGTGACAGTACTGACACAGGACCATAAAATGTTTTCATAACATTCAAAAACATTTTTTGATAACCTACTGCAAATATTTTAACATATTATTTAAAAGTGTTCAATTGACAAAATATATGGCAAAAAATGTTTGCAAAAAAAGTTTACAATAACATTTCGAAAACATTTAAAAAATATTGTTGTACCATTGTTTTCATAATGTTTTTACCTTAACCTAAACCCAAAATATAACTTGTTTAAAATGTTTTTAAAACATGTTTTTAAAACATTTTTGTGTTTGCTTGGTAAAGAGTGCACAAATTAGTAATTAGACCTAGATATGTTGCTTATTTTTTTAAATTTGATTCTCTAAAACAACTTCTTTTTGGGAATTTGGCCTATTTTTCCAGACCTGGCAAATCTGTTGTACCATTGTTTTCATAATGTTTTTACCTTCCTAAACCCAAAATATAATCTTCTTGTTTGTTAGAAGCTTAAAATGCCAAATAATAGTATTGAAGACTTTTACTAACATTTTATGTTTTTTTTCTCTCTTCTCTTCTCACATGTACACAACTGTGGTGTTAATGGTCTCTACAATTACAACAAGTACAGTACAGTAAGTATATACTTTAAAGCTAAGTTCTGAAAAACAAATTGTTGGGATTTTGTTTTAAAAGTTATGTAAAAAATGTTCTGAGATACGTACTTACATGTATAGGCCTGCACAGATCAGATGATATGGTTGAAAACTTGAAATTCTAGACACAAATTGGTTGAAAGAACTTTTTAGCATTCTAAAGTTAAAGCTATAGATGTACACATTTTGAAAGTTTTGACCCCACTGTGACCTTCCCCCCCTTATGGGAACCACAGGTGGAATAGAAATAAATGAAACAAATTGATCAAAATTCAAATGTTTATCATTTCAGGTTTAAGGATGCCAAAAAACATTCATTCCACCAATGTAGCAGCTAAGAAAATCCCAAACCCTTAGCACCTTGTACTATATGTCCAACCTGGCATATGCTGTATGGCATCACTTAGCAAGTGCCAACCTGGCTCAAAGTGGCATAGGCTACATATATTTTTCTAGTGTTTAACATAACTTAACAACAGCTCTTAATATAGCGCAATACCAAAAATGTGAACATTGCACTTTACATACAAATACACAAATTTTGCACTGGAATCAGCCAAATTCATGTTTATAGGACAACAGACAAATGTTGAATTATTATGAAAGCACAAATGTAATTACAATATTAAATCTTATAAATAGTTAAGTACTTGGACTTGCTTTCATTTTACCTCATTGTTTTGGCTTAAAATTGACAGATAAACCTTCTTGGCAGTTACTATTCATATTATTTCATTTCTTTTGGTAAAGAATAACAAATGATTTTTTTTTTTTTTTTTATGGCATATTATGGCTTTAAATCGTACTAAACACAATCATTATTTGAAGAAAAAAAATGAATAAAAGATATGCCAAAGGCCATAAATTATGCCATAATACTGGTACATAATATTAATTCTTATGGCTAATCTAATCATGTCTTTTTTATTTTCTTCACAGCATTTCTGGGGACCATGTAAGTATCTTTGAATTGATTTGAATTGTTTATTTATGTGTTTTTAAATTGTGTCACAAATTACAAATGTTTAAAAGTATACATGTACACTGTCACTATAAAAAAAGTTTGAAGAAGGAAGTTGAAATGCTGGCAAGGAAGTTGTAAAACATAACAACTGTAAAACATAACAAAAAGCTGAAACAATGGACCACTTGTTTAAAAAAAATGGTTTATAAAATAGTATGTTCATGCACACTGTTGATATAAAAGTTTGAAGGAGGAAACTCTGGTGGACCAAACACCCGTAGAATCATGTAGCTAATCAGAAAAGCTGTTTCATTTAGTGCCTATTTTGTTATTAAACTACAAAAAAAAAAGACTTGTGTATCAAATTAAGTTTGCACTGCGATGAATGTTGAACTTGGTGCTTGTCCAGTGTATTTACCCAAACAAGGTTGTGCAGTTTGCATTAGGCATATCAACATTTTTAGGTGCATGAATTGAATGATTTTCTTTAGCAATAAGTAACATGCGGTTTTTAACATATATGAGACACACAAAAAAGTCGATAAGAGCATGCTGGAAAATCCAAGTCATGAGTATTGACTTTCTCAAGTCAAATTGTGTTTTATCAGTCATTGCAAGATGTAAATGAGAATTATCTTTTACTAGTATCATTATCATCATTATGTGAATATTTAACGTTATTTGTTATAGTTGCTAATTGGGGTATACCTTTAGCTGCAATGGCAGATATGAAGAGGAGTCCTGAGATTATAAGCCCTAGAATGACTGCAGGTAAGACAAATGCATTGATTTATAAATGGGGTACAGATATCGCCCTAACAAGCTAATTCCCTGTGCTTTGTAAATGAGGTATAGATACTACAGAACTGGGAAAGTTCCTGTGCTTTGTATGAACTACAGGGCCTAGATTTCGTGCCAGTTGGCGAGAAAAACCATCCGAGTCGCTTCACTCACTGTATGATTCAATGAAAGAAATTGATTCTCGCAACAAATGTTACGAGAATCATTACGAGAATCGATTCAGTGATTCTCGTCGAATCTGAGGCCCTGAAGTATGAATTCTCTCATGTTCATGATTGTCGATCATTACACTGCCCATGTCCACACCAGTGTCGTAACAAATCACGCACAGCGTTGCATGCCTTAACGTTAATGCAATATTAAGACTGCACTTTTAAAATATACTGTAATATGTGCAGAGGGGGTCTCGTATTAATGGAACGATTGGCCCTTGTTAACAGATGATGCTGGACTTTGTCAGTTGGTTCACTGTTTGTTTTTTGTTAGTCTATGGACCAATATTGAAACAACTAGAACAATTCTCACACAGCTAGTTTTTATGTGATAGATTAGGGCCGCTGTGAATTGGCTTTAACAAATTTTGATTCAGGATGTCTGAATAGAGTCGGTCGGAAAAGGTAGAATCCAGTGGCGTAACCAAGAAGCACATGCTTCAATAACAGTTTGTATTTCAACCCCCTGGTAACATATTTTGCCACAGCTGCCACCGCAATTTCAAAAGTCTAGTTACCCCAAATATTTGTTATTCTTGCACTCAAAATATTTTTGGTTAAGAGGTATGAGAAGGACACAGTCTGGTTGACTGGAAACACATCAGTATTTTTGTCCAGCCTAATGACAGGTTGTAAGTGGAGTTGTTACACCCAATGAGAGAAAGTAATATAGCGTACCCACCTTAGATTATTAATACACAGATTGGAATTTTTCATGCCTGTGCCCTCTAAGCGTACTCGAATTCAGCTGGTACAGCGTACAGACCTGGCGACATTGTTTATCTTACGCGAGAAGTTTTTTTTGTGTACGCTCGCGCTGTTTGCGCTATTTTGAGTTTGCTCACGCGGTACCTGACTTAGCGTCGATCCCCTGAGGCAACATGCCATATTTCCGCGGTATGGTACCCACCAATCGGGTCATGAAGAAGCACCACATTCAAACAATCATACAATGAAGATATCATGGACGAAAGAGGTAAAGGCAATTTCCAAACTGTCAAAGTGAAAATCTCCGCATCACCCGCTAATGAGGGCCGTTTGTTCCATGAAATGTGACAGGCAAAACTGCTATTCATGTACCGCATAGTTTTACTGTATTTTGTGTAAACACGAAGACACACGAAGCTCTATCGCATATATACGCGAAGCCACGCAATGCTTGTTAGACACAGCATGATGGAACAATCCGTCCTCATGAATATGTGAGAATTAACAGCATACAAAACACAGGAACTTTGACTGGTTGCGAATGGTCTGTAGTAGTCTGTGGTTAAAATATAAAGACTGCACAAAAAGTAACGCAGCTGTGCATACTTTACTATACTAGAATAAGTATTTGATTTCAATTGTCTTATTTGCAGCCTTGTGCGTCTATTCAGCACTCTTCATGCGTTTTGCATATCTAGTACAACCACGGAATTGGCTTCTCTTTGCTTGCCATTTTACAAATGAGTGTTCACAACTTACACAGTTTGGCAGATGGGCACATTACAAGTGAGTATCCACAGTTAGGCTTCATATATGAAGAGCTTGTTCCACAGCCACATGTTTCTCATTTACTTGTGTGATACAATCACAATTACTTTGACAAGTTTGACATTAGCAACAATGAGTTGTACCATCAACAAGCCATTATTTACCACAACATTGCTGCTTAACAATATGCAGACTATTGTTCTTATTTGGGAACCAAAGGCCTCACACAGTATTCTTACTGTGCACAAGGCTCCCGCTAGCCTTCAAAAACTCTGCGTCCGATGGGACGCACAACTGTAAAACCTGGTCGGGAAATGTGCGTCCCACAAAATTTTTGTGTGTCCGTACATGTATGTTAATGTGTTGGGCAACAGGGAATACAATATTACAAAGCCCCCGATTGCCGGTATTGCATCGCAGTTTGATGCAAATATTTGACTATTTCCTTTCAGATTCCTGATGAGATTTTAAAGATTTATGTTTAATATTATTGTCAATAACAAATTACGTGAATGCAAACTTGCTGACAATGTACGATAGTTTAGAAAGCTGTATTTTTGCTCTCGTGTTTTTGCAAAAGCTTATCACGTCTCGTGTGCTGCTGTAAGATTTTTCATTCATTGCCTGCTTGACTGGTGACCTGGAAGTGTTGCAAAATGGGAGTGGTTAAATGTGAAAGGTCAATAACTCGTTTACTGATTGGTCCATTGGTTATGAATATTAATTAAGCTTTATTAGGAGAATTAGGAGTGATCATTCAACGTAATTTTCACGATTTTTATGATGATGAAGTTGGTAAGCTTATAATCACTCATTTTTGGGCTGAATCAACTTGCGTCGGACTGGACGCAACGGGTTGATGAAATTTGTTGAACATTGCGTCCAGCAATACAAAAATGCGTCTGGACGCAAGAATTCACGTCCAGCGGGAGCCTTGACTGTGCATGCATCCATCTACTGTTTGCTTTGTAATGGTGCATCCAACTGAAATTACTTTACCTATAGCATCACAACCCATTGCAATATCGCGCAGGTAAATCAGAAACATGTGTTTGTGGACTTAACATGGTTTGGAACCAAGCTCTTCATATATTGTAAAAGATCTGTAAATATTAAGTTGGTCAAGATTGTCCAAAAAATATAAATAGCAAAAGGTCTTGTTTACAAATCCAGGAATTGATGACTAAAACGATGTTAAAAAACATCATATCTCAATGAGATTTTCATGCTATATGGTAGCACTTTCTCAGATTGAATGACCAATTCTTGCACTCCTCATTGTTTGTTTAATTTTGGAACTTGATGTTGGTGGCGCTGTTTTGGAGTTGAAGGGCTGGTCATATATTTGCAGTAGAAAATGACTCACTCCTCTTGAAGAGTGTGTTGGCCTACTTTTTCAAATCGGAAAAAATGGGATTAATTTGAGAAAATGCTTCAATGTAGTGCAAAATTGTCATTGAGATATGTGTTAACATTGTTTTACTAAAGAAATCCTGGATTTGAATACAAGAACTTTTGTGACATATGTAAAATATATCTTACGCTGCCAGTGCTGAAGCTTAGATAATGATAATTGAAGATTGAAAATTATTTTAAAAGTCTTCACAGGCAAAATTTTAAGTTAAACAAGAGTTTTTAAACTCTTTGTTTAAAAACCTTTGTCAAATACTATTCAACAACTCTTCCTATATCTTTGTACAGGAGCCAACCGTTGTTAATCCGTGATGAATCCACAGTTCAGTAGCGTATACGCGAACGCAAGGTTACGCGTACGTACGCGTTACGCATGAGCGCGTAAAATTTGTCATGCCTGGAACATATGCATAAACATGAACGCTCTTATGTTGGCGGTAGCAGCTAAGTATTACCGCTTTATTCTTTAGTTTTATTGCTGATATCAACAGAGAAATACCGCGATCTTTTTCTAAGGTTGAGTGGCAATGACAAACGAACATTCCGAATGAAAGAATCATGTGAATTAGACATCTTTAGCTTGTTTCGTTGTTGAAAGGATTCAATCATGTTTCACCGTTGTTCATCACATTAACAACTTCGCGTCAGCAGCGTCTGCGTGGTTTACTTAAAGCTCGGGCAGCTAAAGCTGCCCTCGCTGAAATAAACCACTCAGACGACGCAGACGCATCGTTGTTAATCTGCGATGAACAGCGGTGAAACATGATTGAATCCCTAAATAAAATCTTCAATTGCAAGCCTGATATAACATGTCATTTTCTATATTACACTTCAGTACCTTTCATATGATGTAGCTCCACAAGTCAAAGGTCACAAAGGTTATTAAACCATTCTTCTTTTTTTCCTGAAGTTTGTTGAATAAAAGACCTTAACTTGACCATTAACTTTTTTTTAGCTTGTAGCAGAAAAGTAAACCAATCAGAGAAATAACTTCTGTTCTTTCTATTTGTTTTCAGTTACTCAAGCAAAAAGGCTACTATAGAAGAATTACCTGCACAAAAACCTGCGGCACCTGTTAAACCTGTTACACCTGTCAAACCTGTTACACCTTTCACCCCTGCGACACCTAAGGAATAGCAAGAACTTTGAGAATGCAATATCATTATAGTTCTTATTTTTTATATGGGTATATATAAAATATATATATATAAAAGTATAAAAATATATATTTTTAACCATTAGTGAACATGAATTAAACAGTCTTGCAGAGTTGTAGCTGGCAGAGTTTTGAGTGCTGGGTGGCAAGTTATAGAAACTTCATAGTTTTACATGAAAAATCAGTGGCTTTTTTCGACGGGAATAAGCAAACTATGATGCAATTTTTTCAGTTTCATTGCTCGACGGCGAAACTGAAAAAATTGCATCATAGTTCATAGTTTTAAACAAGATTTTACCAATACTTGACATTAATCTTTAGTGGTGGGCTCCAGAAGTAAGTGGTGCTCCGCTACAACCCTGCAATCTTTTTTGTTGGCTGTTTTACGGGTATACAAATATTCCTTGCAGAAGTAGATAAGAGGTATGGGTCAAAGATTTGATTGTTTACCATCAAGCTAACAGAATTTATGTTCATTAATGGATAAAATTGTTACGCCTGTTTTTTTTACAAAAGGCAGGAAAATATTTCGGTCTGTAGCTATTACTGTCTGTGTTAAAATATTATCAACTTTGGGAATCTCATCTCAAGAGTAACTCCATGTTGCATTTCGCAGTGGCAGATTCCAATCAATGCATTTACGTCGTTGTCTCACTTGCGCACAAATAAATCACCCTTCTTCGTGTGTGTATACACCCCAAGGGATTAGGCTTATCGCCCACTATTCAAATCTGCCACTGCAAAATCCAGCATGGTGTTACTCTCAACTTCAGACAAGATAGACTATAGCATATGGCAGTAGATATTTTCCTGCTTTTAACCAATCAGTGAGTAATTGGTTGGATGAGTAAGATTTGAGAATATCATGACGAGTTCTAATAATAGCTGTCATGTGCAATGCAGGATATTTTATTTTGATATAGTCATGAAGAGCAGCTATACAAATTGTATCAAAATGATTGGTACCCATCAGTTATTAGTATTAATTGACTTGGTTAACATTTCCAGAATTTTAACATTGGAGCTATACATATATGTGACACGATCTGGTCCATGGGGGCCAAAGGCGGCAAATTTGAAATCAATATAAAGGCAAAAATATTGAGCAAAATACAATAAAATACATAAGAAAATAGAAAAATTTCAGAACTTATGAACCAAGTATGCTAGACCTTTGGTGTTTTCAGTACGGTATAGCTGCTTAATGTTTGTATAAAGTAGTAACCATAGTAACGCAGATTGTGTCACATATGAAATGACCGATAATGAAAAGTCGATAATAACTAGAAATTCTTGTTTCAATTCCACTTGAGAGGGACCAATGCTACATTTTGTAGTGTCAACCTTTTTGGCAATAAGCAGTGGAATTTGATATAGAGTTGGGGACCAATCATTTTGATACAGGTTGCAGTCCAAGCACTTTTAATCAGGGATTAATTCAGGTGGGGGGGGGACTGAGGGCTAGGCTCCTTTAAAACCAAAAATGAGAACATAGAAAAAATGTTCAGATCTGTTGAAAATTGGTGATTGTGAGTCCCTTGTATGCACAATTTTCTGACTCCCAGGAGGAGACCCCTGGGACCTTCTAGAATTGTCAACTTGGAACAAATATGGGTCAACAAGTTAAAGCGAACAATTAATTTTTTTGAGTGCCCTTCCCCTTTTCAAAAACCTGAATTCGTTCCTGCTGTAATTGATAAATTTAGAATATTGGTGTAGAGTACAAAGGAAGGAAGGGGGTAGTGCTTTTGCCATTAGCGGAGGGCAAGTTATATCTTCATTGAATTTAAGGTGAGAGTGAGACTAATGCTGGTTTCATACTTTCTGACGCTTGCCGCTGAGTGGTGTTTGCAAGGGGAACGGCACACCACTGGTTACCGCTAGCGTTTCTGTTGCGACTGCGCAGTGAAGTAAAATCATCTTCAAAGCGGCAAGCTGTATGAAACCAGCATAAGTAAATTAGATTAGCTTTATATGTATATTGTATGTAAATCATGTGTTGCAATACAAACCCATTCCAATGCATTTGTCTTTTTAAGGGGTACTACACCCCTGTGGTAAATTTTGCATTTTTTCAAAAATAATAACACACTGGTAACAAAAGTTATGTATATTATTGGGGCAAGGAATCCAATTACTACACTGAAATTTCAGTGACTAAAGACAAGCGGTTCAGTTTATATGATAGAAAATGAGGTACATTCTAGCGGTACCTCTTTTCTTATCATAAATAACGAAACGCTTGTCTTGGGTCACTGAAATTCCAGTGTAGTAATTGGATTCCTTGCCCCTATAATATACGTAACTTTTGTTACCACTTTGTTATTAGTTTTTGAAAAAAAAAAAAAAATAGACACAAATTTATCGAGGGGTGTAGTACCCCCTTAAGTATCAAGTATTCAATTTTATACCCTGAAGCATTTTTTAAGGGAAAAACAGGTGGCGGGTGGAGAAATTCAGTGAACCTTGCTGAGATTCTCCTAAATTGATTTGTACAATTGCTGTTGCTTGTAAGATGAAATGAAATTCTACCCTGGTTTGAGCTCAGGTTATGTAACTTATAGTGCCATTCAGTGATACCAACTGCAAATATATTTGTGCCATATATAGATTAATTAACAGCCCCCCCCCCATTAATAATGGTTTTCTCAAACAACTGGCCTTTAGCGCTAAAGTTGTGTTTTTTTTAATCATATTCCGAAAATTTTGTATTTTTCTGAGTTGACCAAAAATAAATCCAGCCAGAAAGTAAAAAAAAAGTGGGCCAAAAATCCCCCCTAAAAAAATTTGGACATATTACATAGCCTGCTTTGTTCATTTACCTTTTTTTGTCTGAAATAAACCATTTGTTTTTGGTGTAACATTAAAACATGTAGGTTACTTTTGATCATAGCAACTCAAATTTATTAAATATCACAAATTACAATTTGAGCTTCATTCTGGAATTCACTGCCACACTTATAGCGTAAAAGTTCATATTTTAATTATAACTTCCAGGGTTAGAATTTCATTTTGCAGTGCGAGAATGAATTTGCAGGAATCATTTGATTCTTGCAAATCAACTTCTGTGTTCCAAAATCATCGCGAACATTGATTCTCGGATTGTAGCATATGTGACGCGATCAAGCAAAATCAGTCGGAACTCGGAAATATTAAATTTTCAGTTTCTTATAGAATAGTAAACAGCATTTACAAAGCTAAATTTTGCAGAAAACCCCACTGAAATTGAACAACCAGTTCTAAAGATATGAGCAATTAAAGAGTTTCCAAAACAACAGGAAACAAAAGGAAATATTTCCTTTGTTTGGCTATATCTCAAAATCAATATTTCCGAGTTCTGACTGATTTTGCTTGATCGCATCACATATAAATGCTAAAATCTGAATTTGGTGAGTTTGAGGGTTAATTTTTGTCAGGCATGATATGTCACTGAATGGTAGGTCTGGTCCCTATTTTAATATATTACCGTAAAAACTCGATAGTTACCATATGTGCTTACTATCAAGCGCTTTTAAAACAAGCAAACATGAAGAGCCCCATCCACACAAGTATAAAGTGTTTTGAGCAAATCATCGATACACATACCAAAAAACGTTCGCCTAATGGCGCACCTGGGCTTCTTTGCCTTGGTGTAAATTTCATGTACAAATAGAGAACTCGGAGCTCCCTCCTTTAAAAATCCCAACAAGAATTAAGGGTAAGTGCCCCTATTTGCTGGTGGGATTTTTATGGGAGGGCACTTTTAGTTTTGTGTCTAAAATTCCAGTTATGTCAAGGGAGCCTATAGTGAACATTTACGGTAGTTACATACGAACAAGTAAACCTGCATATGTCTGTCTAGCTCAATTTGTAAAGTGCCAGACTTTGGTACAATTTCATGTTTTAAAAAGCGCTTGATAGTAAGCACTTTCAGCATTAACATGCTTGGTTACTGGGCAAGTTGATTATAACTCAGTTGTCAAAATTGCCTCCTTTGGCATGAGTAGATCAGATCAGTCACATTTATCATGAGTTCTGACTCTTGGGATGTCGTTTTGATAAGATTATGTTGTGAAGTAATATATATTTGTTTTTACTATGACCAGTATTTTAGTAGTTTTAATATTAGTACAATATTAACAATCATTGAGTAAGGTTTCACGTGCTTTTATTCCACTTTCAAACTGTTCAGTCATCTGATAAGCCCAATCGCCATTCTAACTTCCAGTTTTTGAGAGCAGTTTTGGGACACTTCATATCAGGAAAATTGACTTAATTATTATTAATTTTCTTCTTATTATCATAATGTTGATCATAAAAAATACTAAATAATTAATTTATATAATACTAATATTTTCTATATTTGTTTTAATTAATGTAAAACATTTTAGATTATATTTTGTACGTACAAAAACCCAATATTTATGAATTTTCTGAAAGGTCAAAGTGTCCAAAAACTGTCCTACAATTGCAAACTTCCAATGCCGATTTGGCTTATTATTTTCATGACTTGGAGAGTTACAACATATATGCTATATACAGATCCAAAACATCACCTCAAGTGATATCAGAGTTAGGTTTAGGATTAGATTTAATCTGACCATAAATAATCTAACCTTAAAACTGATATCACCTGAGGTGATGTTTTGGATGAGCGTTTCCCAACATGCACATAAAATCTATTAAGCTTAAAAAAGTTTGTTTCCTGCAGTGGTGACCAGTTTTTTCAAAGATATTTTTCTCATACATTTTGTTGCCAAGCAAAATGAAAACACTAAATAGCCTGTGAAACTCAAACTATAATTTTCATAAAACTATAGATTTTCATATCTAACATGCTCTGCACTGATTTGACAATATATGTAATTTGTGGCATAACCATAGAATTAGAGAAGGAGAACTAGGACTCCCTATACAGCCACGTACAATCACACCATCAGCTATAGAGAGAAAATTGGGGGTGTTTGGGTCCTTGACGATGGTGCGCGGAGACGAACGGAAACAATTCTGCATCTCATCTGAATTGTCTTGGTACGTGTGTGCAGGTCGCATCAAGTGCGTCTCTCAAATGTGCCCATCATCCATGTCACGCTTGCATGACAACTAATACCTCGAGCGCATTCCGAGTGAAATCGAATACCCCCAGTTTTTGCTCCATGCCTGTATCATGATGGCGGTCAAGTCCCGGTTCTCCTTCTCTAATTCTGTGGGCACATGTTGCCATATATCCTGATGCTAAAAATTAAAAAAACAAAAAACAAGTCTACGGGAAGCAAACTTGATTTTATTTTTAGCCGTACCTATGCTATTCACACTTCTGTATTCAACCTAATTAGTATCTTAGGTTCTGGAGTAATTTACAACCAGAGCTTATGTAAAGAAAGACAACCTACAAATGTAAGCATTTATGGTGCAGAATAATAATCAAGGGTGGTTTTAAGCGGGCAACGAGGCGCCGTTTTGCCCCCAGAAACTATGCAAGTGCGCCTGTGGCAAGGCAAAATAATATTGATGAGCGACACCTATTTTCTCCCAACACTTTTCTCCGACACTCCCCAACTCTTAAATTTAACATAAAACATGGAAAATAGAAATTACCTGTAAGCTTAACAAGTTTCAAGGCTAGCGGGAGCCCTGGTAGTGATAGCCACATTTCAAATTCATTATGGGTAAGTCGCCCCTAGTTCATCCAAAGTGGCCCCTGGTTCACTCCAAATCTTGGTGAACCAGGGCAACTTTTTTGCCAAAGTGGCCCCCTGGTTCAAGCTCTCTTATTTTCACTCTTGATAATGATGCATTTCATGATAATAGAATTAGTATGCCAATCTAGGTAGTGGTACATGCAAATATATTTTAGATAATCATGCATTTTTATTTTTGCATGATTTTGCGTTTATAGTTTAGAATCATGTATCAGTATCAGGGAAAATTAAATTTCCATATTTTCTATGGAATAAACTATTTTGTTACCATGTGATACTGTACTCAAAGGACAGAATTTATTTATGTCAAACATTAAAACCAGCAGCCAATACCTCGGCCTTAATTTGGTTTCAATCTAACTTGAAATTTGGACATTTTGAAATAAATCCATATCTTGGGTAATGTGGGTTGGGTTCTGCTATCTTCATTTTGAAGATAGCAGAACCTATCTTGACACTTTTTGTCAGTTTTTGTGTATTTAATGTGGTAAAATGAGCTATCTCAATTATTTTATTCAAAAAGAAAAAGTCAAGTGTTCAAACTTAAAGCTCTTTTTTCTTGAAACAGCGATTTCAAGTTAGATCATTTTACCAAATCAGGGCCGACCTGCTCTGATTTGTTGAAATTGGTTGAGAATTAAAGAATTGGGGTCTGAAAACCCAAGGATGGAACAAAATCTAAAGTTGCGTTTTAATGTTCTGCACAATGGAAAATATGGTGCTAGTTCTCTTGTTCGAGAACACTCTGTGTACAAATCAATAGGGCATGCAATGGAGCAATATGCAACTTTTGATTTTGCATTTTGTTTGGGATTTTGGATCACTGGTGTCTTTATTTCTAGACAAATTTCAAAGAATGAGGTCTTACCCAGCAAACACAAAACATTTTAAAAACGTTTTAAACAAGTTATAGTTTGGGTGTTGGTTTAGGTAAAAACGTTTTAATAAATGTGTGTTTGCTGGGTAGATTGACTAATTAGATTGAATTCAGTACACATACTAACTTATGGATGGACAGTATTACTATTTTTGATTTTTCACCACATGTAACAGACCTTAATGGCCACTTCTCACTGCATTTTACACTTGTATTTTGTGATGGGTAAATAAAATTGATTTGATGTGACTAAAATGATTCATTGTTATTTTGTAATTCAGCATTTTTTCCTATACCTTTGTACAGGAGCCAAGCGTTGTTAATCGGTGATGAATCCACAGTCCAGTAGCGTATATGCAAACGCATCGTTGCGAAAGCGCGTAAAATTTGTTGTGCCTGGAACTTATGCGTAAACACTGTCTTATGTTGGAAGTAGCAGCCAATAAACATTACCGCTTTATTCTTTAGTTTCATTGCTGATATCAACAGAGAAGGTTGAATGGCAATGACAAACGGACATTCCGAATGAAGGAATTATGTAAATTTAATAGACGATCTTTAGCTTGTTTTCATTGTTGAAAGGTATTCAATCATGTTTCATCATTGTTCATCACCCATTAACAACATGAGAAGTAAACCACGCTGACGACGTGGACGCATCATTGTTTATTGGTGATGAACAATGGTGAAACATGATTCCCTAATTGACTCTTACAGATTAATCTATAATTCCAAGAAAAAATTAGTTTTCCTCTATATTTCCTCAAACATAATCTATAATGACAAATTTAACCCAAAATAGGCATCGGACTTTGATCAGACTTTGTTTTGTTTTGTTTCTTATTTTTTCCTTCACATTCCTGATAATCTCTGCTATATAAGAAATTTTGAAATTTTGGTCAGCTTCTTCATTTTAACATTTCTTTATAGCTTTGCATTCGGCCTATTGGCTATTTTATTCTAAGCGTGCGGCCAATTATAGCCGTTTTGCCCTGTGATTTTACGTACTAAATCCTTCAGATTTTGCCTACTGAATCATCATCTAAAACGTGTGTTTGGCAATTTTTTTAAAAATTTATTATTTGCATGTTTTTTGCTTTGTTTGCTATCTTTATTTATCACCAAATTTTGACAACTTGTTATTTAAGTAAAAAAACATATAATTAAGTTGATCAGTAGTGACTAATTTTTATGCAAGGGGTCCGAATTTTGCACTTTTTTTGGACTTTGATAATTTTTGGGCCTTGGATGCAAAATTCGGAAACCTCGCACAAAAAAATCAACTTTATTACATGTTTTGTGACTTAAATAACAAGCTGTCAAAATTTGGTGATGCATTTTTTTGGTCAAAATTAAAAGGGGACATATCTGACAGTAAAAGCTAACATTTTATGGAAAATAAATCTATTTTTACAGAAATGTTATAATATGAGCTAATATTGTGGCTCTAAGTAAAGAAAATATACCAGCGCCGATGTTGCCAATGCATACGGGTAGTACCTCCAGCAAGCTCAGCCTGCCAAAAACATTTGCCCTCCCCCCTTTGCACATCCCAATTGGCAAACTTAAAATGGTCTAGGGCCTAGGCCTATATAAATAATGCGAGCAATAGCATAGCTAGTGAGCAGGAAATTTTGCATATTTGAATGTTTCTGTAGTGTTTTCCCATCCCGGGAAGTGTTTTCCTAGCCTTTTGAGAGCGTGTTATAAATGTGTGCCAAAAATTGCTTGCCCCCTCCTTTGCCACCTCCTCTCGGCCTGAAAAAAATTGCTTGCTCCCCTCTTGGCCTGCTAAAATCTTTGCCCCGAGCTCATAATAAATTATTGCTGGCATAGCCTGGGTCACTTGGGGGGGGGGCACCACCGCGATGGGCAGCACCGGGTCTGATGGGGGGGGCACAAGCCATGTTTTGGCAATATTAGTAGGATTTTTCTAAATTTTGCAATTAATTGGGGGGGGGGTCTACCCGGGGGTAGGGCCTACGTGTTCCTATTTAGTTGCGTCACTGTAGCCTAGAGCCCCTAGGTTCAATTTTGCTGCCAATTTAATCGAAAGGTCCAAATTGTCTGAAAAATTGGTTTATTGATGGGTCCACTTTCAAATTCTCAGCGAAACACCCGGGAGGCCGGGCACTCCACTTTGGAAGTGACGGGGATATGCGGACAGAAGTTCGAAACTGGGGGTCTTTCGGTGAGAGCCTGACAGTCTTTCAAAGCCTCTGCCCCAAAATAGGAGCTAATAGGCCCCAATAGGGAGCTATAGGGGGTTAGACTGCAGACCAAAAAAGGGTCGTTCAGTGAGAGCTAGTGAGACTGGGGAAAATTGTGGGTCAAGATATAAAAGTTGATACAAATTTTCGAAAATTCATGAAATAGCTTGAAATGAATTCAATGAGAGATTTTCAGAAATTTTTCCAAAAATTCATCTTGAAAACTAGCCTGTCTTTTGGTGACAAAAAAGGGGTCATAAATCAGGGACAGGCGATTTGCGCGGAAAAAAATAGCAAATTGCGCGGAATTGCGCGAACTCTTTTTTCAGTGCAAATCATGTATCCCTGCCCATAGGAAAAAAATAGCCAATTGCTGCGGAATTGCGCGGAAAAAAGTTCCGCGCAAATCGCCTGTCCGGGCAATATTTGCCCGGGTCTTTGGGGTGAGAGAGCTTGAGAGGGAGCTTAGTAAAAGAAAAAAAGGTGGTCAATGGGTGAGAGGGAATTATAAAAAGGGGTCAATGTGCACATCCCCGTTACCCATTTTTAGCGAGTGCCCCCCCCCACCACCCCCTCTAATTTGCATTAGTTTCATCAAGTGACCGTAAGTTACTGATTTTACACAATATTTTGTGAATGAACGTAGTGTTGTTGTATTTTCATCTTTTTCAAGATGGCCGCGTCCATCAGCTGAATCGAAATGCGAGATCAGTTCCTGAAATAAGCATTTTCTGCCACTTGTCGGTTCGAAATCACCTCAAAATTAGTAAAACTACAAGTAAGGAAACTTAGTTTAGTATGGGTAAGTTTTTTAACATTCGATTTTTGACTCTTTGAGCTAAGCTTATAAATATAATGCATGTTACTTACTAGACTGCGGAACTCGGTCCTCAATGATAGTCAGTCATTTATCTTTTGGTCGTTATATGACTATCATTTGAGGGACTGAGTTGTTATAATATATCTTCCGAGGTGCAATTTCAGACAATAGCTGGGGATTAGTGGGGCAGAGGTTATCTATTGAATCCTTTCATGACCACTGAAGCATAGTCAAGTCTGCCAAGGACACCGACACAAATTGAAAGACCATCACAAAAGAATGCATGCATGTCAGGTCATCGACACCAATTTGGTGTTTGTTATGACACAAATTTTGTGTCTGTTATGCACCTCGAAATATGTACCTTAAAGTCTGTATCTAGTTACTTACAAGTTACATGCTTACATTACTTTATAGGTATGCTACATAGCCGCTTTCGCCAAACATGCAAACGTTTGACAAACATTTAGCGATCAAAACGTTTGCCAAACGTTTACGGGCGTTTGCGAAAATGTTTGACAAACGTTTGTGCTCGGCAATTGTTTGACAAACGTTTGGCGAAAACGGCTGTGTAGGTGAATTCAAATTTGCCATCAAACTGCATCATTTTATATATCAAATTAAAGCCATTGGCTTGAGTAAACAAAGCCAAAACTGAAAACCTTTTTTTCATAGCACTTTCCGTAGCAAAGTTACATCTTGTCAAAGATTGACTTTCATCAAAAAGATTTAGACTCGCTTGCCAGTTCTATATACGCCGTTTTGGATGTCATTGGGAAATACACACTTACTATTTGCGCCGGTTAGAAAAAAAAAAAAAAATCTTTAAAATTTCATCAATGTATATAAAAGTGGTACCAACCGTATTGTGCTTGCTAATTTAAGACTCGGTTGAAACAAAATTAAGGATCGAAAGCATTTTAGTGTCCAAAAGGCAAAATTATCGTCAAAGTTCTGCGAAATCGGCACCCTTGCGAAGGGTTCAGAATTCGAATCGGGAACGAAAATATCCGATCTTTGCGATCAAAAACACAAAATTACAACTTTAAACATACTATTGGCAAAAGACATTATTACCAAACAATACAGAATAGAAAATTTGACATCATTTTCTCAAAATATTGAAAAAATTTGCTCACTAGACATCGAAAAAGTACCCAATCCAATTCCCGTTCAAACGTGTGGGGAACTGGAACTTTGCCTATTTTTGCATTTTTCTCAAAAATTATAGCACATTGCCTGGTGACAAGTAAGATATGTATATTATAGGGGCAAGGACTACAACTACCGGTACTGTACTGAAAATTCAGCAACTCAAAGCAAGTAGTTATTGATTTATTCATAACCTCATTAATATACGCGAAGCCTGTAATCCAATCAAAAGAAATTGATTGCCTGACCGCGCGCACTAATTGCGCAGGTCATTAATAACTCACAATGACTCGGATGTGCAACAATGACTTCTCTTGCAGCGTGCTGGTATAAGCTTACGCGTTATGGCAACGCACTACGCCTCGCCGATGCCGTTGCTCTTCTGTGATTGGTAGCTCTTGTTGTTGACGCGAATATTATATTCGCCTGGTTGATTTTTTTGTAGGGTAGGTTACAACAATGATTAAAACTGGTTATATTTAACAGCGTTTTATGGCATAAAATAACATAAAATGCCATTTTGATTTGTTCAAAATATTAGATACGACGGTAATAAATGACAATTGCACCATCTATTTTGTGGTCATTGTGTGAAATTGTCGGGTTTTGTTTTGGGCCTCTGTATTTTTCCGAGGGAGCGGTTAGCCCAAAACAAAACCCTCTGATTTCACACAATGACCTCAAAATAGATGGTGCGCAATTATTATTGTCTAATTGATCAAATATTGGTTTTCCCTCATTTTTGACTGTAACTCCCAAACTGTTGTCTGTGCTGAAATAAAATTTCCAGTGCAGTAGTTGTAGTCCTTGCCCCTATAATATACATATCTTACTTGTCACCAATGCGCTATAATTTGTGAGAAAAATGTAAATAGGCACAAAATTGGGTAGGGGTGTAGTACCCTCTTAAAAGAAAAGATTTGTAGGAAACCTACAATACATAAAATATCTTGTACATGTACTTCATCACTTGACATGCTTGACCCAAATATATGATTTATTTTTGTGATGAGAAAATCGCACATCATGACATGGACTTTTAGAGGGATTGTGATAGCAGTTCCACCTAGAAAAGCTGCACTATCATGAGACTATGCTGTTTTGTTTCTTAATTGATGCATAAAACTGTTGGCTGAATATTTTTGATGAAAGTCAACCTTTGACAAGATGTAACTTTGCTACGGAAAGTGCTATGACAAAACGGTTTTCAGTTTTGGCTTTCTTTACTCAAGTGCTTTAATTTGATATATAAAATGATGCGGTTTGATGGCAAATTTGAATTCACCTTTTATACAGGTCTATACAATGTAAATATATAATATTTTGCAGTAAACCTTTGACGAGCGCGACTACCGTGATGTTGCAAATTCAGAGCTACACTGTAACAACGCGTACGGCGCACAGTTCATATATAAATTTCCACTCGGGAACAGCAGATCGCCTCAGCAGCCATTCAGTCTCAGAGACAAGTGCGTCCGACGCAGTAATTACGCGATGTCCCGCGCGATTTACAAATGTATGCTTAAAATACACTTGAGATCGTCAAAGGTTTACTGCAAATGATTAAATAGTTATCATGTTGATACAGACAGAGTTAACACGGTTAATGGAATGGCATAGACGACATTGCTCGAGCAGTCCAGCCAAGAATTTGCTCACCGATAGCTTTGAACACATTCTAGGCTAGAGACCATTGCATTCAAAATCTAGTGGGATTCGCTGAAGCATGACACCGTGTAAAGCAATGGCAGTTGCGAAGTAAACCCAGCCAATCATGACAGGCAATTGCATCAAAAGTGTTGCTAAAATACACTTCAGCAAATTCTCAGACTGTCCAAAAATAGGCAAATCTTGCTCAAAAAATACAGTTGACTCATCGAAATAACTTTCATCCAAATTTCAACATTAACAGAATAAATAACCTCCGGTGCAAAAACTTGCACCACTGACCGAAAAATGATAGCAAAGCACTCAAGCATCGAACATGTTGAATGCGTAACTAGTCTATCGTGTGCAAATTCAAATCTGGAGTTCTCGAGTAAGGATGACTGTAAGCTTAACTCAAGTCTCAATTTACAATCCTATGGGATCAAACATGTCAAAGTTACAGATTACAGTTACAGCATTTTGCTTGGATCTTCCCTGTATAAAGTACAGGGAAATACACATTTTCAGGAAATGTTAAAGCAGTTTCAGGAAATTATGTCAATGCTTGTTTTCACCCCTGTGAAGGGAAAACAAAGCTCTGCGTATGTCACTCATTAACAGAGCGCTTAATCAGAGCAAAAGAATGCCATATTTCTCTTAGTCCCAGTAACTGAGACCTGACAACATTTACATTGGGTATTACTAAGGGCTCATATTGAAATTCCCTTACACAGGAAGGTGTGCGCCATCCTGCAGCTTTCCTATGCTAGCCTTCTTTTGTTAAAATCCTGGGCAGGGTGTATCACTGATGCATATAATCCATCTGTTTTATGACCGAGCTTTCCTGAGGTGCGCGCTTAGCGAGGGGAATCCTGCCAAAAAAAAAAAAAAAAACGTGGTAGGGTATTTCAATATGAGCCCTAAAAGATAATTAATGATTGTTTATGTAAATTGTTGTAAAAATCTAACATTTATTTTAGAGCCTGGGTGATGTGATCACTAGAACTACATTTGAAGATTTGGGTACAAAAACTCATACTTTGCAACTTGAGGTCAAAATTTGCACTATGATTATGTAATTGAGGTTATTGGACTATGCCATTGGGATGAGGCTTTTGTGGTCCATAGTGATAGAATTCAATCAAGTCATTAAAAGTATACATATTTTATCACTGTACCATACATCATTGCTCAATGTTCTCATGTTTTTTTTTTACTATTATGACAGTCTGAAGATTTTGAAGAAGTAGTTGGCAAAATGTCTGATACATCACATTTTGATGATATGTTTGGTGCTGCTGTGGCTCATGCAGGGATACAAGAATCACAGGAAACTACAGCGGGTGAAAAGAAAGAAGGTAAATAGTACAATAAGGAGGACATCATATGCAAGAGGAATGATTAAAAGATTGCCAGGGCTTGGAACATGGAGGAATCCATGAAGCTGCTCCTCTGCAAATACTGACACTACAATAGGAGGGATATTTTGCATAGATCTTTTTATTTTCCTACAACCATGGCCAAAATGTGTTGGGACACTTATGGAAAACGTACACTATATTATTGCCTTATTTCCGTTATTGTTAACGTGATAAAGTGGAGGTTTCTTTGGTGACAAGCCTAAACCCTTTCCTAACACCCCAACCCTCCCCCTACCCCACCAATCAATGTTGGGTGCCACTAGGCGCGCATGTGACCAAAAAAAAAAAATAGTAGGATTCAACATTGATCGGGGAGTGGGGGGTTTATTTACATTACCCTATCAAACCGTCCCAACACTTATGGCCAGCATTGTCTCTAAGGTACAAAAAATCCAATTTTAAAATGTGTGTTTTGGCCCATATCTCCTCAACCATAGCTTGGATTTTCATCAAATTTTACATGAAAATGGAGAAACTATTTATCTTCACACTTATATAAAACTATTGGATTTTCCTCACGTGATATGATATAACGATACGGTTAAGCTTTTATACGCAATATCATGTATTTTACAGTGCGCTGCTGTACATTATTAGCCTATGCGAACTACGTATTTTGCTTAAAATGACGTTTTATTTTGAAAGAGTAGTGATTTAGTCGCCAGAAATACATGGTATTTGTTGACAGGAATTGATTGAAGTCTTTTAAAAGAGTGACTTTGGAAAAAAATTAATACTTAAATTAAAAAAAGCAAATTTTTAGACAAAATAACAAACTTTAACAATTTTCATCGTTTGCATCAAAAACGTATGTGGTATTTGCAACGAGTATATCGTGTAAATATAAATATAGTTGGCAGGAGTGGGCTTAAATTACGTTTTATGACTGAAATCTATTAAAGCGCTTTCAAAGAAACTTACGTTTGAAAAATAACATAACACATAAAAAGAGTAATCTTACTATAATTCACCAGAATCTGTCTGTGTGTCTGTCTGTCTGTTTGTCTGTCCGCCTCTTTTCTCGGAGACTGGGGGTCGCACGTTCCTCAAACTTGGTGGGTGGGTGCAGCTTGGTATGAGGAAGAACGAGTTTATATTTGTCGGCGGGTCAAGGTCAACCAAGGTCATGCAGGGGTCAAATTAGTACAAACTGTTTTTCTCGGAGACTGGGGGTCGCACGTTCCTCAAACTTGACAGGTGGGTGCGTCTTGACCCGGGACAGGACAAGTTTGTATTGGTTAGTGGGTCAAGGTCACCAGAGGTCATCTAGGGGTCAAATTAGTAAAACCTGTCATATGGGCATGAAACTTGGTGGGTAGGTGCATCTTGACCTAGGACAGAACAAGTTTGTATTGATAAGTGGGTCAAGGTCACCCAGGGGTCATCTGAGGTCAAATTAGTAAAAACTGTTTTCCACCTATTTTCTCGGAGACTAGGGGTCGCACGTTCCTCAAACTTGGTGGGTGGGTGCATCTGGACCTCAGACAGAACAAGTTTGTTTCAGTTAGTGGGCCAAGATCACCGGAGGTCATCCAGGGGTCATCCGAGGTCAAATCAGTAAAACTATCGTATGGGCATGAAACTTGGTGGGTACAGTCAACTTTTAGAGTCAAATTTCTGGAAGGTCATTTTGGGGTCATCCAAGGTCAAATTACTAAAAACTGTCATATGGGCATGAAACGTGGTGGGTACAGTCAACATTCAGAGCCAAATTTTGGAAGGTCATTTCGAGGTCACAAGGGATCATCTGAGGTCAGATTAGTAAGAACTGTCCTATGGGCATAAAACTTGGTGAGTACAGTCGCCATCAGCCAGGTAATCGCGACAGCCGAGAACCGCCAAATACGGGTAACCGCCTAGTCTATATAATAATACGCATCGTCTGTCTATCTATCTGTCTGTCTATCTGTGTGTCTGTCCGCCTATTTTCTCGGAGACCGGGGGTCGCACGTTCCTCAAACTTGGTGGGTGGGTGCAGCTTGGTATGAGGAAGAACGAGTTTATATTTTTTAAGGTCAAAGGTCAAGGCCGGGGTCAAGTTCAATTGAAGTCTAATTTCAAACACTTTAAATGGCAAATCTAGCCATGCCAATGTGATGAACATGGACTCTCAAACAAAAGTTTCCATGGTGACCTTTTCGTCAGACCTACGGTTAAGAGGTCAAAGGTCAAGAAAGGTAAAAATTTCAAATTGCCCCTATAGAGCTCAAACTTGGTAGGTGGGTGGACCTTGGACAAACAAATAAAAGTTTCCACGGTGACCTTTTCAGTCAGACCCACGGCTAAAAGGTCATAGGTCAAAAAAGGTAAAAATTTCAAATTGCCCCTATGAAGCTCAAACTTGGTGGGTGGGTGGACCTTGCACTAACAAATAAAAGTTTCCACAGTGACCTTTTCGTCAGACCTACGGTTAAGAGGTCATAGGTCAAGATAGGTAAAAACTTCAAATTGCCCCTATAGAGCTCAAACTTGGTGGGTGGGTGGACCTTGGACTAACAAACAAAAGTTTCCACGGTGACCTTTTCTCTAGACCTACGGTGAAGAGGTCATAGGTCAAAAAGGTCAAAATTTCAAATTACCCCTATGGAGCTCAACTGTGGTGGGTGGGTGGACCGTGGACTAACAAACAAAAGTTTCCACGGCGACCTTTTTGTCAGCCCTACAGTTGAGAGGTCATAGGTCAAAAAACATAAAAATTTCAAATTGCTCATGAAACTTGGTGGGTGGGTGTAACTTTGGCCAAGGAAGCTCAGATTTGAGAGCGAAAGTCAGGTCAAATTGCAAAAAGCTGCAATTGAGCTCATCTGTGAGGACAGTGATCCCAGCCAAAGAACACACCCTGATTTTAAGATCTGCAAAAGTCTATAACCATGACAGCCGAGAACCGCGAAATACGGGTAACCGCCTAGTTATTATAATATTACACATAATTCCTAAATCAGAATTTCATCTTCAGAAGATAGCAAACATCATTGACTATTCACCTTCATATCCTATTAGTCTAGTCGACTTCCTGCTGCGAAATAGAAGTGTTAGGTGCATTTTTAAAGTTAAAACGGTATCTATTTTTTTAAAGTCAATTTGGGTATGCTGAATCCAACAACCATGGATACCATAAATAATAGTAATGTTTTGACCTTCTAATTTGCATAAAAACAAAATAACCACCAAAATCATTAAATTAGTATGTAAAACTCTAATGATTTTGGTGGTCATTTTGTTTGATGCAAATTAGCAGGTTAAAGCATATACATTATTTTTGGTATCCGTGATTCATGGATTCAGCATATTAGGTCATGCCGATTTTAAGGATGAATACCGTACTAGTAAATATGATAGTTCATGATTTAGAGATAAGTTACAACAAAAGGTGAATGATCTTCATGATACAACATTACCTTTATAACACAACAAACGCAGTATATAATACTAAAAAGCCACAATAAATGCGCATAATAGTGACATTTTGCATGTTATTTGAAAAAAGGAGTTTGTTCGTCTGCAAAGTAATTTGAAAGAAAATTGTCACGAAATAATTATAACAATAAAAAAAAAATTGGATGGAGTCGAACCCGCGCTGTCTACAGGAGATGAACAGCACGCTAACCAATTGAGCTATCGGAGACTACTGGTTTTCGTATGGTTTTGTTTATTGACAAGTGTCAAATTAATCATGATATTTAAATTGACAATATTAAGCTAAATAAGTTGAATTTCTGAAATGATCATATCGGTAATCCATATTGTTGTGAAAATATTGTGTCGATTTGTAAAACATAACGCCATGAATCCACGATATACCACCGTATTCTTAGAATAAAAGCAATTGACTATGATCAGACTTTATAGCAATGGTTTATCGATGGGATGCATTCATTTGCGTATGGTCATGATGGTGTTTCGTTGGTTTACCGTCGCATCCTAAATACAAAGTCCATACAATATATTTAAATTTCATGATTAGTCTTACTTTAGGAACGAGACTGAATGCGGACATGCTTGAGTTCATGTCACGGTATGCACTATAATAAAAGAGAATCACTACTATCTCTTGATTCAGTTTACGAGTGCATACCGTGGGTTTCAAACTTTTTACACTTTAAGAATCGATTTTCTTGAAAAGGCCTTGAATACCGTTGTTCTATAGCCAATAAGCTACGTTTCATGTCCTATAAGCAGCGGGTTAGTTTCAACACTTTTATTCCATTTGTAATAGCTTTTATACCTAAAAATACTTCGTAATGTCACTTGAACATGTTAGCTCAGTTGATAAGTCGTCTGTCTTGTACTCAAAAAGTCCAAGTTCAAATCCTAACGATTTAATTTTTTTTTTTGCTTTCTTTTTAAAATAAATAATTTCTCACATCACTGAATTTCTGTTGAAATGAAAATGAAAAAGTGTATGAATTTTTTTTCATAAATAAGATCACAAATAAAAGCAGAGCATCAACTGAGCTAACACACTGTACTTGTTCATCCATTATTGTATGTAGTCTAAATTAATGCTGACAAGTTGATTTACTCCGTTACTTCACTTGAGATAGACAGCATTAAATTGGAAAAACAAGTGTGCATGGGTACGATTCCTTTATTTGTTTTTTGATCACGAGATGTTGTGATAAATTTTATTTTCTTCTATAACTTTAATATAAGATTTTAATTGGTGAAAACAATAATTTGTCATTTTAAACCTAACTTTTGACAATTAAAGTGACGAATAGTGAACTTAAATATGGCCAAAAATATGGCTTTAAGACTTTTAAAGTGACCAGTCCCTAAATTTAAAATGTAGCCATTTATATTTTTTGTGGTCAAGCAAATTGATAGGATCTCTTACTGCTCCAAATTTGGTGTCAATATCATAATTACTTTTTTGAGTTATAAGCAAAAAACTGAAATTAGATGATTTTTTTCAACTTTTCAAATACAACCATGGCCAAAATGTGTTGGGACACTTATGGAAAACGTACACTATATTATTGCCTTATTTCCGTTATTGTTAACGTGATAAAGTGGAGGTTTCTTTGGTGACAAGCCTAAACCCTTTCCTAACACCCCAACCCTCCCCTTCCCCACCAATCAATGTTGGGTGCCACTAGGCGCGTGTGACCAAAAAAGTAGGATTCAACATTGATCGGGGGGAGTGGGGGGTTTATTTACATTACCCTATCAAACCGTCCCAACACTTATGGCCAGCATTGTAGATGGACACCGGCAAAATAACATTGTTGGGCAGGAAAACCCTCCTAGATGTACTTGTAACTTGTGGCCCTTGAACATGTTACAATAGGAGGTTTTGCTTGTTGTGACACTTAGGAGGTTTTTCCTGCCCAACAACGAAATAAGTTTTCATTATTTCTACATTAGCTGCAGATAAAGAACTTATGGGAAATGTTGTTATGTGTTAGTGGAAAGTAAAGCTAACCTTCCAAGGAATTATACAGTTTTCTTGGCCTGAATTGGGGTAGAAGAGATCATTCGAGAGTATTTTTAAATAAAATAAAATATTTTAAAATATTGAGAGTCTCAAATTCTAACAAATACTAACCAAGCTCATAATATTGTTGAGTTCATAAGGTGTAAACAGTTGGTTCTTTATGAATGAAAAAGGTATAATGGTACAAATGTACTACTGTAGACTAATAAAAGGTTGAATGCGTGTAAGGCTTTATACATGTACATTGTATTACAGAATGTAATAACAATTTCATTATAATAGATGGAAAAACAGTGGACTTAGGGCTCATATTGAAATACCCTACCACGCTTTCACACAGAAAGAAGGCAGGATTTCCCTCGCTAAGCACCCGCCTCAGGAAAGCTTGGTCATAACACGGATGGATTATATGCATCAGTGATACACCCTGCCTTTTGAAGTGGTCTGGTGACAAGGATTATAATAAAAGTTTATCAAAGACTGGCAATTTTATTGATTGTTGAACTAATTGAACTAAGCGGCTCATCGCACAACCCAGGAAAGCGCGCTCCTAATTTAAGTGGCTAATTGCAGTGTTATAATCACACAGGATTTTAACAAAAGTAGGCTAGCACAGGAAAGCTGCAGGATGGCGCACATCTTCCTGTGTAAGGGAATTTCAATATGAGCCCTTATTTTATTCTTATTAAATATTCAAAAATCAATGGAAATAACATCTTTGCATCTTGTTTCTACACAGGTGAAAAGAAGAGCGCAGATGATGAGCTAAGTAAGATTAAAGACAATGCAGCAATTGGAGTAAAGAGGAAAGCTGAGGAAAAACCTGAGGATAGTAAACGAAAGAAGTTAGCTCCAGGTCAGTTATACAATCAATATGTGGTATAGAACAAAAATTGGGGAGGGTACGTGTGTGTGGGTGCTTTCAGTAGGAATCAGTACCCCACACACACTTGAAATGAAAATCAGAGACTTTTATGAAGAGAGGAATGTTTCTGTGCTTGTTTGAACTCTTTCAGTACATTTTGACATGAGACAGCATAGTAATGTGAATAAAGAAAATATTATAGCGGTATGCAGGCCTTGTCTTTTGAAAATTGCTGGTGAGTGACAAATCACTCTCCTCAAAACTTGCCAGGTGAGCTGTAGGCTAGTGATTCTAATCACTTGTATTATTATTACACCAAATGTAGGCGATAAAAAGCTCTCCTGAGCTTCATTTTAGGCGAGTGATCACTCTCACAAGGCTTGGGTATGATTTAGATTTGAAAAAAAAAAATGTATTAAAATACAGATACATGACATGGAAGTAATAAAAAGCAAAAAGTATTGAAATGCAAAAATAAACAAAACAGAGTTGTTGATTAGTAAAAGTAAAACAGGAGCAGTTAATTAGGACAGTGTTCCCGCTAAGGTTGAATAGCATGGTATTGGCACAAGACTTGCCAGAATTGATGCAGTCGTCCAGGAAGAAAAAGGAAAAACTAGGTTTTTAAACTTAAGGTGGTACTACACCCCTGGCAAATTTTGTGCCCATTTTTGCATTTTTCTCAACAATTATAGCGTAATTGGTGACAAGTAAGATATGTATATTATAGGGGCAAGGTCTATAACTACTGCAATGGAAATTTAATTTCAGCACAGACAACAGTTGTGGAGTTACAGTCAAAAACGAGGGAAAACCAATATTTGATCAATAAATCAATAACTACTTGCCTTGAGTTGCTGAATTTCCAGTGCAGTAGTTACAAGTAGTCCTTGCCCCTATAATATACATTATCTTACTTGTCACTAACACGCTATAATTTTTGAGAAAAATGCAAAAATAGGCAAAAATTTGGCAAGGGGTGTAGTACCACCTTAGGCTTAATCCCTACTACTGCTACTCCCTACATTTGGCCAAAAATATCAAGAAATGGTCAAATTGGTCATACAGCAAAATCAGTGATTTGTGGATTTATTATTTAGCCATAGTCAGGAGGTAGTAAATAATATAAAAGTTGAAATTTTTGCCGTACATTAATTTTCAGGCGTTTTGTGTACAACACAACTACCGTGAAAATAAAAACACACAAATTATGTTCTTTTAATGTATAGGTCTATATAAGAAAACTCAAAATCGCAAAATTAAAAACAAGCAATGTAGTTCAAAATTGGCAAAATGCAAAAAAAATTACCTCAAGCAAAAATGACCACTTTTACAGTAAATCAGTTATTTTTATGGTTTAATCTGTTGCAGGTTTATATGAATTCCATAGCTATGTTGCTGAAAGGAAAGGAGAAAGAGAAGATATGCAGGACACACATGTACTCATAGATGACTTCACAGACCAATTCCACAACCTTCCAACATCAGTGTTAGTATAAAATTGTAACCCGTTTTTAAGCTGTAGTTAAAGGAGGATTTCGTGATCCTAGCATCCTCTATTTATGTCATTTTTCATTAGATATCCACGAAAAAACCTATTCCCAAAATTTCAGTTGATTCCGATTTTATGTTCATGAGTTATGCATGATTATGTGTATTACACTGCTCCATAGACAATGTGTTGTAATTTCGTTCTGGTGCACCAGAACGAAATTCAAATTTCACGATATCTTTGCTAAACGAATTAATCTGCAAGAAATATTTTGTACATAAACAGACTCAGTACACGGTCGATCTTACCGTTTCCGATGTTGATTAAGATACTTCTTGCATCGATCCCGAGATGCGGAAAAACCAATAGTCATTTTGTCCCACATAAATGAATAAATAACAAAACCCCGATCCCCGGTGGACTCACCCAAAAGGTGACGTCACACCATATGATCGTCCCTTATCCTCATTGGTCTCCGACTGACACAGACGCGTGCCTATCGATTGTTCATAGCACTGTGTATCAATTTCTCGACCAAGGCGAGATATACGGTTGTAGTTTCACACCTTAGGTAAAACCAAACCGGTATTGTTCGGCTGAGGATAGTTTTGACGTCATTTTCTGGCGAAAAAGTGACAAAAAACGATCCAAAACTTAGCTACATATCGTGCCTCCGTTTGTATACGGGACACACGAGCAATTCAAAATGGCACGCTTCGTTGGCGCCATTCATTTTGTTTCCCACGTAAAACAACCATTGCAGCCTGTAAGTTACAATAGATGTTTGTACATACACATTGTATTTCATGTACGGTAGGTTATTGTTGCTATGTTAGGGTGATTACTCTATCGTTATGTCTTCATTACCGTCCAATAAAGACGAGTTAATCAGATATTCATACGGTGGGGATTGGTAGGGACCCGTCTGACATTTTAGTAATAAAGTTAGCCAGTCCTTACTTTACCACTAACGTTAGCGACCAGCCTCCGTGCTCAGGTTTGCTTACTGGGCTTGAGTCGGCGTGTTGGGGGGGGTAGTGCCCCCTCCCTTTCTCCTCGCTTCGCCTCGGCCCTGTCGGGCTTGCCCTTCCCTGGTGACGGAGCGGGACCCACACCCGCTCTGTTTCACCCACAGGGAGTGCTCACGATCTTCTAGATGTCTTTCTTTTGCTTAGGACTCTCCGAGTTCCAGCTTGACGATTGGGATAGGCTCCGTCCATCGCCATAAGACGAAGAAGAAATCTACCAAGGGCACTGGTAAGGTCGACACGGTGGATTCTGCTGTGACAGCCCCTATGGGTCATGGCAGGTCTGTTAAGGGGCTCCGGTCCCGGACAAGCAGGCGGTTCCTTCGAGGACTGCTAAGGCGTCCAAAGGCTCAGCAGCCAGCGAAAGCACTGACTATACGTCGGAGCAAAGTAGCAGGCAGCAGAGCGGTAACCACCAGCGAAAACCCTAGCGGGTTTTGCAGCAGGAGGATACCAGTCGACACGGTAGATTCTGCTGTGACAGCCCCTATGGGTCATGGCAGGTCTGCTTAAGGGGCTCCGGTCCCCGGACAAGCAGGCGGATCCTTCGGGGACTGCTAACGCGTCCAAAGGCTCAGCAGCCAGCGAAAGCACTGACTATACGTCGGAGCAAAGTAGCAGGCAGCAGAGCGGTAACCACCAGCGAAAACCCTAGCGGGTTTTGTAGCAGGAGGATACCAGTCCTCTAGCGAAAATCCTCACGGGTTTTTAGCAGGAGGACACCCGTCTGTTGCAGGCATATCTACGGGCTCAAACAGCCACAGTAGTAGCCAGCGACGGGCAGCATGCAAGGGTACCCGGGCTTGCCTGGGTTGAACCCTAGCATGCATGGGTTCAGCAGAGACGATACCGCGGCTAACGCTGTGGGTGTAGTCTTAGCAGAACCAACTGGGGTTGTCACACGGCAGCGTTCCCTGGCGGGACCGCCGAGTGATACCCTGGGCCCTAGAATAGCTGCTGGCTGTCCACAGGGACTGGCTGGCGATTATTCAGGGGTTGGGCTCGCAGTCTCTCACGGGACAGCGACCCAGGTGCATTCGGTGGCAGCTACAAAGACGAGCTACGGCTTGACTTCAGTGGTAGCCGCTATGCACCTGCCCATAGCTGCCGTGAGTGGTCCGCCACACACAGCGACCTTGGGCGAAGCTCTAGAGGGTACAGTAAGTAGCTTGAACAGCCTAGCTGATCAACAACCCACTTATGTCCTCGAGAGCCAGCGGAGCGTGGGTGATCCATTACCGTCAATGGGTCAATTACCCTCTCTTGATCGATCACTGTCAAATCAACAGGGCATAGCTCCATTGATTGACGCTGCCTATTCAGGTGGCGAGGTGATTGATCGGGGTATGCACGCTCAGCTACCCGTGGTACTAGGCAAGCTCCCTCTAGCCAAGGGACAGCGGTATAGCGGGGTACCCATACACGGGCTTGATCCCTTGCGGGGAACGCGGTGAGGCATGGGTACAGTGGTACACAGCCGGGAGCCCTCACGGGCACCTACGCTGGAACCACGCATACAGCGGTACACAACCGGGACCCTCACGGGTACCCATGCTAGTACCGCGCCGGTACCACGCCAGCACACAGCTTGATCCCCCAAACAGGGAACGCAGTGTGGCGAGGGTACAGCGGTCCACAGTTGGGAACCCTCACGGTACCCGCTGATACCGCACCGGTACGCAGCACCGCCTTAGTCGCCACAGTCTCTGTGGCAACAAGGGAGGCGGTGCTGGTACTGCAGTACCATGGGGTTACCCTGGTGGCGGATCCTTTCAGGGTCAGCTGCCGGCTGGGTATGCCCGTGGTACCCGCCGCAGGGTGTTTCTTCCACGGCCCAGCACCGTGGCAAGTGTCGCCTAGCGATGGCCACGCAGTACCAACATCAGCTGTTGACCAGGCCAGCCGGCATGGGGCTAACCCAGATCTTGATCAGGGTAGGCCCGTGCTGCTAAGCGCTAGGACGACGGCTGCGAGAGCATGCGGACCCAGTGGTGCCATGGCGGATACCTCAGGGTCTTGCGGGAGTACTCCCTCTTCTGCTGGCAGGTAGTCGGCGAGCCACACAGTGGTTATGCCTTCTTACCCGCTTTCAGATGCCCGTCCTCAGTTACCGCCATCATCGGAGCATGATCACGGATACTGTGGGCGAGGAAAGGAGTCGGAAGCTGAGTCCGGTAGTGACATCACTACAATCTCCTTCCCCGCTGCCCGCGAGGGAGCAACAGCACTGATCTTCCTCCGGACACCCCCTAAGGGGAGTCCATGGAGGAGGACCAGGGATCCTTTCAGTAGGATGCTCAGCTGCTGCTTCCTCACAGGGGACGCCTGCACTCTCATTCCCGGCAAACCTCACGGGTAGATATCGTGGGGCTGTCGAGGCTCAGTAGAGCTATGGCGCTTGCCGTGCTTGCACGCTTCCTCTGCGTGTAACGCGGGAGGACCACGGGACCTACCTGAGGGGATCCGAGAGGGACCCAGATGTCGTCAAGCGTATCAAGCTCAGACAACATCTGAGCTCTTCCTCTAGGTGAGCCTATTAGCGGTGCTAACAGCTAGCCTCAACGAGAGCTCCATGGGCCTAGCCCATAGGGTGTCCACTCAGCGCCCGGGGAGGGGCCTGCCACTCCAATCGCTCAACGCGATGGAAAGGCAGGGTCCTTTTCTCTTTGGATGCTTCTGCGCCACGGTGGAGGACCGTGCAAAGAAGCTACCAACGGAGCACTCTGAAGAGGTCGGAAACTGCCCTTACCATGGGTAGGAGCTCCGACTTCAGCAGGCCGTGCACCACCAACAGTACCCGAGCCCACTACCTCTGCAGCACCCATTTCTGGGAGGCGCAAGGGTAGCACAGGAACAGCTGGCAAGCCCCGAAGGAGAGCAGGCGCTCTTCCAAGGGAAGCTAGGCAGAGCATTCCTGGGGGGCTCAGCGGTTTTTCCACAGGGGATCTCCCAGTGGGCTGACCGCTTATGGCTTTCACCCAGAGGTGGGAAACCATCTCTTTGGCGCCTGGGTATGGTCAGTGGTGAGTGGGGGTTACAGACTGGCGACCCAGTCTCCCCACATTCGGCTGCACATTTCAGAGGTCCACAGTAGTGCCGTCAGACGGCCCCCAGCGTCGGGCACTACTGACAGGGATCACACAGCTTCTCACGGCGGGCGATTGTCCCGGTCTACCCCCGTTCTACGGGTGATCTTGGAGCCATTGGCTCCAAGGAAGACCGGCGACGGGAGCCCCATCCGGACCCGCAGGCTGTTGAACACGTTCTTCAGGCCCAAGAGGTTCAGAATGGGGACTCTCGCCTCGGTGCTAGCCTGCCCCATCAGGGGCATGGGAACAGCATCGCTAGATCTCTCGGACGCCTATCTGCATATGCCAATCGCCTCTCAAGATCGGAGGCATCTGCGCTTCTAGGTACAGGATCAAAATTACCAGTTTTGATACCGCCATCCGCCTGTCCATCTCTCCCAGGGTGTTTAACACTCTTGGTCAGAGCGGTGGCAGCGTACCTGAAGCACAGGGGTGTCAACATCAGTTGCTACCTGGACGTTTGGCTCATATCACGGACGCACTCCACTGAAGACTACGGGTCTCATGGGGTTGATAGTCCGTAGGTGCGGGACCCTGGATTTTTGATCAGCTCAAAAAAGTCCAGGGTGGTCCAGACGCAGTCACCACTATTTGTTGGGGCCCAGATCACCCTCACGGAGGGGTTCGCAGTGCTCTCACCCGAGCGGGTGACGAACATGGTGCGGTGTGCCTGACTCTTGGCCGAGTCTCGGGCAAAACCCGCTGTGGCATGGATGAAGGTGGTAGGCCTAATGGCCAGTATGGTAGACCTCGTACTGTACTGCCGTTTCTACGTTAGGCTTACCCAACTACACCTTCTAGCCTGCTTGCAGGCCCAGTCGTCACCAATATCCTCGCGGTTCCGTTGTCGGAGATCGCGCGAGAGAACTCTGGTGGTGGACCCATCAGCCCAATTTGACCCAGGGTGTCAGGTTTCCTGCACCCCGGTATGTCACGTAGTGACGACCATAGCGTCAAAAGCGGGGCTGGGGGTCCACATCCACGGAGACTCCGTCTCGGGCCTATGGGGGCCATAGAGACAGAGTTTCACATCAACCTCCTCGCTTACGAGGAGGTGATCGTGGAATCACATACCGTTGTCCTGACGGATAACACAACCGTGGTAGCCTACCCCAACAGACAAGGGGACTCCGGGCCACCACGATTGAGCCTGCATGCACGACACCTGATAGGGTGGTGCAAGTTCAGGCAGATTACGATGAGAGCGATACACATCGCGGGCGTCACCAGCATCCTCGCGCACAATCTGCCACGAGGAAGGGTGTCGGGACCAGCAGAATGGTCCCTTGCTCCGCCGGTCGCTCAGACGATCTTCAAGGCGATGTACCACCCCTCGAAAGATCTGTTCGCATCTCATCGCAATCATCCACTGCCGGTGTACTGCTCAAGGGTCGCGGACCCCCAAGCATTCACCGTGGACGCTCTGTCCATAGACTGGGGAGGGCTGACAGCTTATGCAGTCCCTCCGATCTCACTACTCATGAGGGTGGTGGCCAAGATCGGGTGGGAAGACTGCATTGTCATTCTGCTAGCGGCAAGGCCGCTGGCACTCCCAGTACCAGATCTACTCCGGATGCCCGGAGCGGAGGTACCCAGTCTATCACTAGAGCACCTGCAGTTAGCTGCATGGCCCTTACCAGGGAACACGCAGCGGAGGGATACTTTCATCAGAAGCTGTTTTTCTCATCGCCGGGGCTAGACGGAAGTCTACCCTCCGTACCGTCTAGCCAGAGTCTGGCTCCATACTACGCTTGGTGCAATGAGACAAATAGCTCTCCCGCTAGAGCCTCTGTGCTGCTAGTTCCGGAGTTTCTGACAGAAAAGTTCCAAGCAAGACTTCAGCGGGCCACTGGGGCCAGCTATAAGTCAGCTGTCCTCTCCATTCACCGAGGTTTCGAGGCGGGTCGACTATCATAGCCGATGGTTACCTTATTAGTCTCGCCTCGACGGTATGTTCAACGAGTGTCTACCAAAAAGGAAAGTGATCCTCCTAAGGGATCCCAACACAGTCTTAGATTACTTTAAGGGTCACCCTTTTGACCTTCCGTCAAAAGCGGCGCTTAAATACGTAACTCTCAAGATGGCTTTCCGGTTTAGCGTTGGCTTCGGACGGCGGTGCTGAGTTGCACACGGTCTCGAGGTTAGCTTCCGTGTTCACAAACACTGGAGCGACACTGTTTCGGCGCTCTGTTCTCGTGACTACTGAGCGGCGCGGTGCATACCGACATTCGTCCCTCTCAATCCCCAGGGTTGGGCAAGGTTCGGCTGAAGCCAAAGATAGGCTGGGGTGTCCGATAAGGCGCTGCAGCACTATTTCTTCCGAACACAAGCCTTGCGAGGGACTCACGACCGCATTCATCACCCTTACAGAGCCTTTCGGTCCAGCCGCTGTCGCAATGGCTGGTCCAGGTGTTGGTGGGGTCCGGGATCGCGAAGGTTTCGCGTCCCACGACCCACTCGACACGAGCTATCTCATCATCTTGGGTATACCGTTCGGTTGTCCCTTGAGGAGATCTAGCAGGCGGTGTCCCGGAAGCCACCTTCACCCTTCTCTACGATACTTCCGTTTACGTTAGTAATCAGAGACGGGGCGGGAGGTTTACCGGGACATTGTTCGGGCGATCATAATACGGTGGTGTACGGGTACCAGGTTTTCAGACTATACAGAATACTCAGCATGGTAAGAACCAGTGTCGCTATTCTTAACCACCAAACTTATTAAGTAAGGAGGTTTATGTCTGTGATCGCGTGGTCTTTTTGTTTCCCGACCGTTGGGGAAAATATTTTCTGACCTCGCGAAAACCATCGCTACCGCTCCCGATCCCTGATCAGATGCTGACCAATCTTGTACCTCCATCCGTCGGTTACTTGCTAGATCGATCTTTCAGATGTTGATGCAAGAAGTATCTTAATCAACATCGGAAGCGGTAAGATCGACCGGTGTACTGAGTCTAGTCCCAAACAGAAATGTTTGGTAGACTCATAACCGGTCGCGATCTTACCTTTCCGATGTTGATTATCCCGACCCCGCCACCCCCTACAAGTTTGGTCCCAGTAGGGGATCCCAAGTCGGAAAAGGGGCGATCATATGGTGTGGCGTCACCTTTTGGGTGAGTCCACCGGGGATCGGGGTTTTTGTTATTTATTCATTTATGTGGGACAAAATGACTATTGGTTTTCCGCATCTCGGGATCGATGCAAGAAGTATCTTAATCAACATCGGAAAGGTAAGATCGCACCGGTTATGAGTCTACCAAACATTTCTGTTTGGGACTATTATGTAGCCAGAGGTTTCCAGTGATATAAAAATTTCAACTTTTTTGGAGAAAAGTGGGGGGATGAGGCTGTGGATCACGAAATGCCCTTTTAAGATGTGGGTGTGGACGCACTGTGTGAATCACATCACAAGGTATTGTCCTGCTTTCTTTAGAGTGGACTTTGGACTGGTATGCTTAATAAAGCATGGAAGAGTGTGACCTAGTGTTTGGGGTCTTTGCCTTTGATGCATGAGGTCCTGGGCTCAATTCCCAGTGGTGCCAACTTACCTGGGACATTGACTGAATTTGATTATAGTAGGAATTCCAATTGAATGAACGCAGCTTCCAGCAGCTGTACTCGATCCAACCGCGATTGTATATTGCGTATTTCAAACTACAACACAAACGCACGACCTTGGATACAATGCTAACCAATCACGAGTGCGTTGGCATGGTTGGATTCACTTCCGTGTTACTCACGCACAGTCGCACACGCTGGCGTACATCGCGCAGTGTACGCAAAAAATTGTCACGGTATTGAAAGCTGCGTTCATTCAATTCGAATTCCCACTATAAGTCTGACTTCTACTGTGCTGGTAGTGTATCAAGTGCAACATTTTCCAGTTCATAGAGACCCCCGCCCCGTCTTTTTCACCAAATCATGCTAATATTATGTAACATGATGCTTTCATTCCAAATTCAGTTCCCAAAGACCAAATCATTACATTACTTATGTTAATCATACCGTATGTTTTTTGTAATATTACAGACACAGAGTAGCCTATTACGCAGTCTTTGATGGTCACTGTGGATCAAAAGCATCTCAGCATGCAGCTAATGTCCTTCACAAGAAACTAATCAGTAAATTCCCCCGAGGAGAAGTCAGCCATTTTGACAAGGAGATGAAACGTTGCTTAATTGATACATTCAAACAAACTGATGATGAGTTTCTGAAGCAAGCCTCGGCCGTGTAAGTAGATCCTGCTAGAAACGATACCTTCCCAGAATCCTTTACAACATAATATATGACCTCATTTCATCAAATAACACTCCCATTACATATGTGACTGTACACAACGAATGAGCCGTAAATTCCTCCCCGGTCAATTTTGTTTTATTTTGTGTTTAGACAATATACATCATAAGCTTTAAAATTGTATATCATTTGACTTCAAACGATATCCAGAAGTGGGGTTATGGTTTGTTGAACTTTGCTCCTTCAACAAAATGGTAGCTTTTTTCGTTTCTACATGTGTCTCTTTTTCCACATTGCTGGCAATAAATATCAAACAGTCATAATTGGCGGTCATTTCAAATCATCCCCAAGTCAACGAGGTTCAAGAAAGTTCTCTCATTGTTAATTGTTGGTTATACATACCTATACAAAATACAATGCCTGGTAACCCACCACTTGAACAGGATTTAGCGAAAGCAAACAAAGACCAGAGCTATTAAAATTCTATAGCCATCTAAGGTAGAAGCTTATTATCCTCTTCAACAATAGGATTATTGATTTGTGTTTGATTATCAAATGAGATAGATGTCGCGCCAGCTTGAGGTTGAATACGACCTTCATGGACATTTTACACTGTAACTCAGAATACAATTTAGGACATTTACGGCTCATTCGTGCTGTACGGTCACATATGTACTTCAAGTCTTCAAGTTTCAAGAAAAGGGGCTTGGTTTGGACAATGTGCGCCTGTAGCGTGCAAAAAATGTGGTATTTGATATTATTTTGTTCCATGATCGCCTTGATCGGGGTGAATTTTGTTGGGAAACAGGCTGCTTTCCCCTTTGCTTTTCCTCTGCCTTCCCGATTTTCTCTTTCATTTTTTGTCAGAAGGGCACTTTTCTATTTTATTTTTGCATATTAAAGCCATAATGTGCAATTTTCATCAAATGTTAATATTGTTATTCTTTACCAAACATTATGAATTAATATTAGTAATAACTGTCCAGAAAGTTTCTGTCCATTTTAAACCAAAATAGTGAGGTACAATGAAAGAAAACCTGACTATCTTGACTGTTGAACATGGAGCTCTGTAGTAATTCAGAAATCGGGCCATTCCACTTAAATTCCACACAACACCTGTGGAAGATTTAGCTAAAGTCTTCCACAGAGGGAGTATGAGTTTTGAATACAATAGACAATTGGGTCCATTTTAAATACTCAATCCAGTTGTGTAAGATATAGGTAAAGCCATAACACAGAGGGAGTATGGGTTTCAAAATGGATAACCCTGACCAATTACATTTGAAAAACATACTCCCTCTATGGAAGATATTTCCAAAATCATCCACAGGGGTAGTGTGGATTTCAAGTGGAACAGCCCAATTGATCTGTTCTCCTACAAGCACAACAAATTTGGCTGATTCCAATTGGGTGTAAATTTGGACATTACAAATATGCCAAAAAATCAAGTTTGAAAAAAATCTCTGCAAAAGATTGTACATTATGGTTTTAACTGATACTCTGTATTGAGCTTTATGACAGCTGCAGCAATTATTAAAATTTGAATGCTTATAAATGATTACATAATTACTCAATAAAATATTTTTCAGAATGATTAAGTTTTTAAATTAAAAATTCACATTTTTCTTTTTTTTCTAGGAAGCCAGCATGGAAAGATGGATCCACAGCTGTTTGTGTGTTAGCAGTAGACAATACTCTCTACATTGCCAACTTAGGTGATAGCAAGGTTCTCTGATTTTTGAAAACTACATTGTTTGGCAAGACTATAGAATAAATGCTGGTATCTGAAGAGTTAAGGGTTGGGTGTGGATTATGGTTAGGTTTAAGGATTTGGGTTAGGTTTAGGTATTAGGATTCTAGTTAGGTTTGAGGATTAGAGTTAGGTTTAGGGATTAGGATTGCAGTTAGGGTTAGTTTTAGGGATTAGGATTACAGTTAGGTTTGGGGATTAGGGTTAGGTTTAGGGAATAGGATTGCAGTTGGGTTTGGAAATTAGGGTTAGGTTTAGGGATTAGGATTAGTTAGGTTTAGGGATTAGGGTTAGGTTTGAGGATTAGGATTAGGATGTTAAAGTTAGGTTTTAGGATTAGAGTTAAGTTTAGGGATAGGATTAGAGTTAAGTTTAGGGATAGGATTACAGTTAGGCTTGGAGATTAGGGTTAGGTTTGGGATAAGGATTGACCGAAAACACTCTGCGGGTCCACTTTTGAAATCACTTCATTGGCTGCCAATACGCCAAAGGATCATTTTCAAATTACTTTTGCTTGTATATAAATGTCTTCATAACCAAGGACCAACATATTTGTCAAATTGCTTATCATTGTATGTTCCTAAGAGACAACTCCGATCTTGCGATGATTATCTTCGTCTTGACTATCCCATGACTAGAGTCTTAGCTGGTGATAGAACTTTTACAGTTTTTGCATCAAAAGAATGGAATAAGCTACCTGTCTATATTAGACAATCTTCATCAACAAATGCATTCAAAAAGCGCTTAAAACTTATTTGTTCCCATAACATGTTCTTATTGATATTGTAATTTGTATTATTTTTAAGATGCACCTTCAAAATGTAGTTTTAAGTTGTAGTATTAAGGTATTTTAATTTGTAAGCGCTCTGAGCCTTATGGAAATGGCGCAAATGCTCTATGTATTGTTATTGTATTGTATTAGGTTTATGTATTAAGGTTAGGTTTGGGGATTAGGATTGGGGTGTTAAAGTTAGGTTTGGAGATTAGGGTTTGGTTTGGGGATTAGGATGTTAGAGTTAGGTATGGGGATTAGAGTTAAGTTTAGGGATAAGGATTACAGTTAGGTTTGGAGATTAGGGTTAGGTTTAGGGATTAGGATTAGTGAGGTTTAAGGATTAGGGTTAAGTTTTTGGGATTAGGATTGGGGTGTTAGAGTTAGGTTTGGGGATTAGGGTTAGGTTTGTGGATTAGGATTAGGGTGTTAGAGTTAGATGTGGGGATTAGGGTTAAGTTAAGGGGTTAGGATTACAGTTAGGTTTGGGGATTGAACAACCAGTCCAAAGTTAATGAGCAATTAAAGAGTTTCCAAAACAAGAGGAAACAAAAGGAAATAGTTCCTTTTTTTGGCTATATCTCAAAGTCAATATTTTCGAGTTCCGCCTGATTTTGCTTGATCGCACCACATGTTATGGCTTTCATCAAACCGCGAGACACCTTAAATGATGTAACTGAAGCAAGTTGCGTAATTGTTATATATTTATTTCGCACTGTTGAGCCAAATATTTGTTATTGAATTTTATACTAGCAAAAATGATTAATAAACATAGCTGAATGAAATAAAACTGGGATCAAGAAAATCCCTAGATGGAAAATCAACTGGAAACACCAAGATCTGCGCTGAAAATACATCTAGCGTCAGTTGCCAGTAGGAATCACTCATCATCAAGTGTTGACAAAGGCAACAGTGTTTGCTGAAACGTACACAAACTAAGTGCAATTTTTGGATCAGATACAACAAACTTTTGTTACCGAGTTTACTGTACCAATCCTTATGAATTTGTTCAATCATTGTAAGAGTAGTTTGAAAGCTAGAATGAATGTTCAAGCATTTAAATCATTTCTTTTTTTTTTATCTTTCAAACTTGTCCAGGCATCACTATGCAGGTATGATGAAGAGAAACAGAAGTACAATCTTATTCCATTGAGCAAAGAACATTCACCAAGTCTCTATGAAGAAAGGAGGAGAATACAAAAAGCTGGAGGCACAGTCAAGTTAGTATCATGTATGGGTGTGCGTGTTTGTATTTGTCTGTTTGTATGGGACTGTGTATGTAGGGGTGCATTGGTATTTGCCTGCAAACGAGGACACACACAAGATTACTCTAAACTACATACTTACCTGCAAACGAGGACAGTCCTTGGTCTCAAACTGCTGCAATAGACCTCAAATGCATGCTAAATGCATTTGAGCGATACTTGTTCAAAACTGCAGACCATGTGTATAGAAAATACAGTCAGCAGTTGATGGCTAAAATTCTGTTTCATATCATACACAAAAAATCTGCCATTTTAGTCCACGGTTAGGCGATGAAAACATGATACACACATCCGCAGTTAGATAACAATACACACTGTCCTCGGTTGGCGGCAAACACACACCGGGGTGTGTTTACGCTATGAAACACCACAAACGTGTCATTAAATCATGGCTACAGGGGACTGTTCTCAGTTGGGGAGGTCTGTCTGAATCTGCAATTGCATGCAAAATGCATTTGACAGCCACATACTCTATTTGGTATTAGATATACGGACCACATATTTATACATCATATACACACAAAAAATGACGGAAAAAGTTTTTGTTATGCGATCGAAACACGATTCAGATGTCTGCATTTACATAGCACTAAACTTGATCCATTAACAAGCAGTGGCGTGTGCAAAGGGGGGGGGGGCACATGCCCCACACCCCCCCTTCAGTCTTGTCAAAAATGCACCTAATCGGGAGAAAAATGGGGGATTAGCTATAACGGTGAGCGAAGCAAGCTGAAAATTTTTAGAACAGTCTGGGAAATCGAGACCTGTGCCCCCCGATTTTTGAAAACCTGCGCACGCTACTGTTAACAAGTAGGGGGGTGCTGAAGTGTTAGTGTGCATGTGGTCGAATCCAACCAAAAGTGTCCACGGGCCAAAAATAAAAGTCCGAAATAAACATGTCTCCACAATCTTTTCCTTTTGCCCATTGATTGATGACATATTGGCCTTATAGGAACCAAAAGTGCCAGACTCAGTACACGGTCGATCTTCCCGCTTCCGATGTTGATTAAGATACTTCTTGCATCGATCCCGAGATGCGGAAAAACCAATAGTCATTTTGTCCCACATAAATGAATAAATAACAAAAACCCCGATCCCCGGTGGACTCACCCAAAAGGTGACGCTCACACCATATGATCGTCCTTATCCTCCTTGGTCTCCGACTGACACAGACGTGCCTATCGATTGTTCATAGCACTGTGTATCAATTTCTCGACCAAAGGCGAGATATACGGTTGTAGTTTCACTCCTTAGGTAAAACCAAACCGGTATTGTTCGGGTGAGGATAGTTTTGACGGCATTTTCTGGCGAAAAAGTGACAAAAACGATCCAAAACTTAGCTACATATCGTGCCTCCGTTTGTATACGGGACACACGAGCAATTCAAAATGGCCGCTTCGTTGGCGCCATTCATTTTGTTTCCCACGTAAAACAACCATTGCAGCCTGTAAGTTACAATAGATGTTTGTACATACACATTGTATTTCATGTACGGTAGGTTATTGTTGCTATGTTAGGGTGATTACTCTATCGTTATGTCTTCATTACCGTCCGATAAGACGAGTTAATCAGATATTCATACGGTGGGGATTGGTAGGGACCCGTCTGACATTTTAGTAATAAAGTTAGCCAGTCCTTACTTTACCACTAACGTTAGCGACCAGCCTCCGTGCTCAGGTTTGCTTACTGGGCTTGAGTCGCGTGTTGGGGGGTAGTGCCCCCTCCCTTTCTCCTCGCTTCGCCTCGGCCCTGTCGGGCTTGCCCTTCCCTGGTGACGGAGCGGGACGCACATCCGCTCTGTTTCACCCACAGGGAGTGCTCACGATCTTCTAGATGTCTTTCTTTTGCTTAGGACTCTCCGAGTTCCAGCTTGACGATTGGGATAGGCTCCGTCATCGCCATAAGACGAAGAAGAAATCTACCAAGGGCACTGGTAAGGTCGATCGGTGGATTCTGCTGTGACAGCCCCTATGGGTCATGGCAGGTCTGCTTAAGGGGCTCCGGTCCCCGGACAAACAGGCGGTTCCTTCGGGACTGCTAAGCGCGTCAAAGGCTCAGCAGCCAGCGAAAGCACTGACTATACGTCGGAGCAAAGTAGCAGGCAGCAGAGCGGTAACCACCAGCGAAAACCCTAGCGGGTTTTGCAGCAGGAGGATACCAGTCGATCACGGTAGATTCTGCTGTGACAGCCCCTATGGGTCATGGCAGGTCTGCTTAAGGGGCTCGGTCCCCGGACAAGCAAGCGGTTCCTTCGGGACTGCTAAGCGCGTCCAAAGGCTCAGCAGCCAGCGAAAGCACTGACTATACGTCGGAGCAAAGTAGCAGGCAGCAGAGCGGTAACCACCAGCGAAAACCCTAGCGGGTTTTGTAGCAGGAGGATACCAGTCCTCTAGCGAAAATCCTCACGGGTTTTTAGCAGGAGGACACCCGTCTGTTGCAGGCATATCTACGGGCTCAAACAGCCACAGTAGTAGCCAGCGACGGGCAGCATGCAAGGGTACCCGGGCTTGCCTGGGTTGAACCCTAGCATGCATGGGTTCAGCAGAGACGATACCGCTGCTAACGCTGTGGGTGTAGTCTTAGCAGAACCAACTGGGGTTGTCACACGGCAGCGTTCCATGGCGGGACCGCCGAGTGATACCCTGGGCCCTAGAATAGCTGCTGGCTGTCCACAGGGACTGGCTGGCGATTATTCAGGGGTTGGGCTCGCAGTCTCTCACGGGACAGCGACCCAGGTGCATTCGGTGGCAGCTACAAAGACGAGCTACGGCTTGACTTCAGTGGTAGCCGCTATGCACCCGCCCATAGCTGCCGTGAGTGGTCCGCCACACACAGCGACCTTGGGCGAAGCTCTAGAGGGTACAGTAAGTAGCTTGAACAGCCTAGCTGATCAACAACCCACTTATGTCCTCGAGAGCCAGCGGAGCGTGGGTGATCCATTATCGTCAATGGGTCAATTACCTTCTCTTGATCGATCACTGTCAAATCAACAGGGCATAGCTCCATTGATTGACGCTGCCTATTCAGGTGGCGAGGTGATTGATCGGGGGTATGCACGCTCAGCTACCCGTGGTACTAGGCAAGCTCCCTCTAGCCAAGGGACAGCGGTATAGCGGGTACCCATACACACGGGCTTGATCCCCTTGCGGGGAACGCAGTGAGGCATGGGTACAGTGGTACACAGCCGGGAGCCCTCACGGGCACCTACGCTGGAACCACGCATACAGCGGTACACAGCCGGGAACCCTCACGGGTACCCATGCTAGTACCGCACCGGTACCACGCCAGCACACAGCTTGATCCCCCAAACAGGGAACGCAGTGGGGCGAGGGTACAGCGGTCCACAGTTGGGAACCCTCACGGGTACCCACGCTGATACCGCACCGGTACCGCAGCACCCGCCTTAGTCGCCACAGTCTCTGTGGCAACAAGGGGGGGGGGGAGGCGGTGCTGGTACTGCAGTACCATGGGGTTACCCTGGTGGCGGATCCTTTCAGGGTCAGCTGCCGGCTGGGTATGCCCGTGGTACCCGCCGCAGGGTGTTTCTTCCACGGCCTAGCACCGTGGCAAGTGTCGCCTAGCGATGGCCACGCAGTACCAACATCAGCTGTTGACCAGGCCAGCCGGCATGGGGCTAACCCAGATCTTGATCAGGGTAGGCCCCGTGCGGCTAGCGCTAGGACGACGGCTGCGATAGCATGCGGACCCAGTGGTGCCATGGCGGATACCTCAGGGTCTTGCGGGAGTACTCCCTCTTCTGCTGGCAGGTAGTCGGCGAGCCACACAGTGGTTATGCCTTCTTACCCGCTTTCAGATGCCCGTCCTCAGTTACCGTCATCATCGAGCATGATCACGGATACTGTGGGCGAGGAAAGGAGTCGGAAGCTGAGTCCGGTAGTGACATCACTACAATCTCCTTCCCCGCTGCCCCGCGAGGGGAGCAACAACACTGATCTTCCTCCGGACACCCCTAAGGGGGAGTCCATGGAGGAGGACCAGGGATCCTTTCAGTAGGATGCTCAGCTGCTGCTTCCTCACAGGGGACGCCTGCACTCTCATTCCCGGCAAACCTCACGGGTAGATATCGTGGGGCTGTCGAGCTCAGTAGAGCTATGGCGCCGCGTGCTTGCACGCTTCCTCTGCGTGTAACGCGGGAGGACCACGGACCTACCTGAGGGGATCCGAGGGGACCCAGATGTCGCAAGCGTATCACGCTCAGACAACATCTGAGCTCTTCCGCGAGGTGAGCCTATTAGCGGTGCTAACAGCTAGCCTCAACGAGAGCTCCATGGGCCTAGCCCATAGGGTGTCCACTCAGCGCCGGGGGGTGGGGCCTGCCACTCCAATCGCTCAACGCGATGGAAAGGCAGGGTCCTTTTTCTCTTTGGATGCTTCTGCGCTACGGTGGAGGACCGTGCAAAGAAGCTACCAACGGGCGCACTCTGAAGAAGTCGGAAACTGCCCTTACCATGGGTAGGAGCTCCGACTTCAGCAGGCCGTGCACCACCAACAGTACCCGAGCCCACTACCTCTGCAGCACCCATTTCTGGGAGGCGCAAGGGTAGCACAGGAACAGCTGGCAAGCCCGAAGAAGAGCAAGCGCTCTTCCAAGGGAAGCTAGGCAGAGCATTCCTGGGGGCTCAGCGGTTTTCCACAGGGGATCTCCCAGTGGACGACCGCTTATGGCGTTCACCCAGAGGTGGGAAGCCAGCGCTTTGAGCGCCTGGGTATGGTCAGTGGTGAGTGGGGGTTACAGACTGGCAACCCCGTCTCCCGACCTTCGTCTGGACAGTTCAGAGGTCCACAGTAGTGCCGTCAGACGGCCCCTAGCGTCGGGCACTACTGACAGGGATCACACAGCTTCTCACGAAGCGGGCGATTGTCCCGGTCTACCCCCGTTCTACGGGTGATCTTGGAGCCATTGGCTCCAAGGCAGACCGGCGACGGGAGCCCCATTCGGCACCCCAGGCTGTTGAACACATTCTTCAGGCCCAAGAGGTTCAGAATGGGGACTCTCGCCTCGGTGCTAGCCTGCCCCATCAGGGGCATGGGAACAGCATCGCTAGATCTCTCGGACGCCTATCTGCATATGCCAATCGCCTCTCAAGATCGGAGGCATCTGCGCTTCTAGGTACAGGATCAAAATTACCAGTTTTGATACCGCCATCCGCCTGTCCATCTCTCCCAGGGTGTTTAACACTCTTGGTCAGAGCGGTGGCAGCGTACCTGAAGCACAGGGGTGTCAACATCAGTTGCTACCTGGACGTTTGGCTCATATACGGACGCACTCCACTGAAGACTACGGGTCTCATGGGGTTGATAGTCCGTGGGTGCGGGACCCTGGATTTTTGATCAGCTCAAAAAGTCCAGCGTGGTCCCGACGCAGACACCACCATTTGTAGGGGCCCAGATCCCCCGCGCGGAGGGTTTCGCGGTGGTCTCACTCGGGCGGGTGACGAACATGGTGCGGTGTGCCTGACTCTTGGCCGAGTCTCGGGCAAAACCCGCTGTGGCATGGATGAAGGTGGTAGGCCTAATGGCCAGTATGGTAGACCTCGTACTGTACTGCCGCTTTCTACGTTAGGCTTACCCAACTACACCTTCTAGCCTGCTTGCAGGCCCAGTCGTCACCAATATCCCTCGCGGTTCCGTTGTCGGAGATCGCGCGAGAGGAACTCTGGTGGTGGACCCATCAGCCCAATTGACCCAGGGTGTCAGGTTTTCCTGCACCCCCGGTATGTCACGTAGTGACGACCATAGCGTCAAAAACGGGGCTGGGGGTCCACATCCACGAGAGACTCCGTCTCGGGCCTATGGGGGCCATAGAGACGGAGTTTCACATCAACCTCCCTCGCTTACGAGGAGGTGATCGTGGAATCACATACCGTTGTCCTGACGGATAACACAACCGTGGTAGCCTACCCCAACAGACAAGGGGACTCCGGGCCACCACGATTGAGCCTGCATGCACGACACCTGATAGGGTGGTGCAAGTTCAGGCAGATTACGATGAGAGCGATACACATCGCGGGCGTCACCAGCATCCTCGCGCACAATCTGTCACGAGGAAGGGTGTCGGGACCAGCAGAATGGTCCCTTGCATGCTCCGCAGGTCGCTCAGACGATCTTCAAGGGATGTACCACCCTCGAAAGATCTGTTCGCATCTCATCGCAATCATCCACTGCCGGTGTACTGCTCAAGGGTCGCGGACCCCAAGCATTCACCGTGGGCGCTCTGTCCATAGACTGGGGAGGATGACAGCTTATGCAGTCCCTCCGATCTCACTACTCATGAGGGTGGTGGCCAAGATCGGGTGGGAAGACTGCATTGTCATTCTGCTAGCGGCAAGGCAGCTGGCACTCCCGAGTACCAGATCTACTCCGGATGCCCGGAGCGGAGGTACCAGTCTATCACTAGAGCACCTGCAGTTAGCTGCATGGCCCTTACCAGGGAGCGCGCAGCGGAGGGGTACTTTTCATCAGAAGCTGTTTTTCTCATCGCCGGGGCTAGACGGAAGTCTACCCTCCGTACGTATAGCCAGAGTCTGGCTCCATACTACGCTTGGTGCAATGAGACAAATAGCTCTCCCGCTAGAGCCTCTGTGCTGCTAGTTCCGCAGTTTCTGACAGAAAAGTTCCAAGCAAGACTTCAGCGGGCCACTGGGGCCAGCTATAAGTCAGCTGTCCTCTCCATTCACCGAGGTTTCGAGACGGGTCGACTATCATAGCCGATGGTTACCTTATTAGTCTACGCCTCGGCGGTATGTTCAACGAGTGTCTACCAAAAAGGAAAGTGATCCTCCTAAGGGATCCCAACACAGTCTTAGATTACTTTAAGGGTCACCCTTTTGACCTTCCGTCCAAAAGCGGCACGCTTAAATACGTAACTCTCAAGATGGCTTTCCGGTTTGGCGTTGGCTTCGGGACGGCGGTGCTGAGTTGCACACGGTCTCGAGGTTAGCTTCCGTGTTCACAAACACTGGAGCGACACTGTTTCAGCGCTCTGTTCTCGTGACTACTGAACGGGCGCGGTGCATACCGACATTCGTCCCTCTCCAATCCCCAGGGTTGGGCAAGGTTCGGCTGAAGCCAAAGATAGGCTGGGGTGTCCGATAAGGCGCTGCAGCACTATTTCTTCCGAACACAAGCCTTGCGAGGGTCTCACTGCCGCATTCATCACCCTTACAGAGCCTTTCGGTCCAGCCGCTGTCGCAATGGCTGGTCCAGGTGTTGGTGGGGTCCGGGATCGCGAAGGTTTCGCGTCCCACGACCCACTCGACCACGAGCTATCTCATCATCTTGGGTATACCGTTGGTTGTCCCTTGAAGAGATCTAGCAGGCGGTGTCCCGGAAGCCACCTTCGCCCTTCTCTACGATACTTCCGTTTACGTTAGTAATCAGAGACGGGCGGAGGTTTACCGGGACATTGTTCGGCGATCATAATACGGTGGTGTACGGGTACCAGGTTTTCAGACTATACAGAATACTCCGCATGGTAAGAACCCGTGCCGCTATTCTTAACCTCCACACTTATTAGTAAGGAGGTTTATGTCTGTGATCGCGGGTCTTTTTTTTTTTTTTTTTTTTTTTCCCGACCGTTGGGGGAAAATATTTTCTGACCTCGCGAACACCATCGTTACCCGCTCCCGATCCCTGATCAGATGCTGACCAATCTTGTACCTCCATCCGTCGGTTACTTGCTAGATCGATCTTTCAGATGTTGATGCAAGAAGTATCTTAATCAACATCGAAGCGGTAAGATCGACCGGTGTACTGAGTCTAGTCCCAAACAGAAATGTTTGGTAGACTCATAACCGGTGCGATCTTACCTTTCGATGTTGATTATCCCGACCCCGCCACCCCCTACAAGTTTGGTCCGAGTAGCGGATCCCACGTCGGATAAGGGACGATCATATGGTGTGACGTCACCTTTTGGGTGAGTCCACCGGGGATCGGGGTTTTTGTTATTTATTCATTTATGTGGGACAAAATGACTATTGGTTTTCCGCATCTCGGGATCGATGCAAGAAGTATCTTAATCAACATCGGAAAGGTAAGATCGCACCGGTTATGAGTCTACCAAACATTTCTGTTTGGGACTATTACTAATCTTGAAAAATTAATCCAGGACGTGTGATAGTAAATGTGATATCAAAACCCAATGTTACCTACGAAAACCACTAGGATGCTTTCACTATCGCAATACTAATCAACCTAAAACAAATGGAATATTCCCATTAACGCTTTTTTTAGGTGTAATGTAGACCACAGGGTGTCAGGAAAATGCTAGCTCAACCAGAAAATATTTGTTTTTATTATTATAACGCGATCAATATGATCTTAGTCAATTTATGCTAGTTTATTTTTGAAAATGAAGTTTAGGTCAGTTTCTGTATTTTATTTATCAAATGAGTGTGAATCAATTCACACATTGTATAAGAACGAGTATGATATATGTTTTCAAGAATATTAGGAATTATACGCATACACCTAACGCTTTACACAATGAAAAGGTGAAGAAACCCGGGTATTCGTAGGTAACATGAGCTATTTAACAATATCTATATTGAGTTTAGAGGTTTAAATTTTGCTATTATGGTAATAAATTAATAAAATGGTAGTTTTTAGATCTCTTTCAGATGGTATGTCCAAATGAATAAATGCTATTACCTTAAATCAACATTTTTTTTGATGCTTAGCAAGATTTTGACCACTTCATTTTGATATACAAGTAGTTAATCAGCAATTTTACATAATAAATAATTGTTGAATGAATCCGTATATGGGTAATAATAGTGTCCTGGGGTACCGCTTAAAGTTTTTGACAATTAATTTCCATTGGTAGGGACACTTCATTACACATGTCATGTATTATGCTGTATTCGTAAGTAACATTTCAGTATTTGTAGGTAAGAATTAGACTTTTGTTGGATATCGCATCAAAACTTCATTTTATAAAGCACTTTGAATGTATTATTTTCTTTATGTGCGTTTATTGATACTTTAGACCCTATCATGTATTAATAATGTCGGTTCACAGCGGTTGAAAGATGATTGAAGTAAGAAACAAAGGCACTAAAGTGACTTTAATTTGCTTAATTGCACACAAATCGCTTAAAACCGTTATTGCAGACTTGTGAAGTCCATCTTGGAGTCAGTTACGCCTCTTGTGGCCTTTCGTTTGAGGGCAACTACAATTAGCTTTATACCAGGGTCCATCACTGTGTTGTCCAGATCATGAGACAATGAGAACTGTCGTTTTTTTCATGGTATTCGGAGGTAACCTTAGCGAAAACGTCAAAAGTTACCTTCGAATAAATCAATTTGGACACAAATTAATCAGAAACCTGAAGGTCGGTAAACATTTAAAGTGAAGCACACATGACAGCTGACAAATCCAAGTATTTATCCCTTCTAATCTTCTTTGAATCTGATTTTTCTTTCAAATGAGCAGACCGTCGTCTATTTCAGTACATATTTTTCAACAATTAAGCCGTATTCACTTTTGTATGGTGGGCATGTATGTGAATTCGCAACTTTCATTGACATATATTATTTGATAGCAAACATACAGGCCTTCGTTATGTACCAATATGGGCATTGGCATGAATGGCGGTGTTTCACAATACTGTCATGATGTCAAATTGTATTCGTAGGTAACATTCGTTACCGAAATTTACCCTCTGAATACTTGCTTTTATTGTTGACATCTCAGAAATATTTAAACGCAGGCTATTGAAACTTGGTAGAAATAAAGAGTGTATTACCCTGCACCTATTGCTTAACTATTGTTTACTATTCTCTCACTTTGTGGAAATGACACAGCTTTTAACATGTATTCGAGGTAATGCATATTTTTACCAAACCTACCTTTGTGCCATTTAGAATTTCTGGCAGCTATACACAATAATAAAGATGTCCGAATGCAATGCATTTCAGTATTAGACATATCAAAGCTTGTATCAATTGCGCATTTATTAGTGAATTCCATTTTTAAAGATATATCTAGTGCTATGAAAAATTGTATTAGTAGGTAATGTAAAAAAATACCACTCAAAAAATTATCACAAAAATTCATAATTATGTACAAATATGTGAAAAATTGAACAGGCAATCTTTGAATACACACCTTTCAGGAAATCAATTTAGATTCAATCCAATGACTTCTTTTCATAACTGACTTAGATGTTTTTAAAAATACTTTAAGAACTATTTTGAAAAAATGGGTAAAAATAGCATGTTTTGGGCTCTCTGTGTCTAAGTTTTTTCACAGAAGGGGTCTTGTTATATATGGCGCCGAGCGTATGATCAAGGCGAATAAACACAATACAAAAAACGAATGCCAATTGATTAATACTTTTAAGTTATGGCCCTGAACATGCCGTGTACACTTTTTCGTTGGATTCGACCATGTATGGGTCAGGTCTGTATATTCAGGTGAAATAGTTTTTAGGTGACGTTTGGGATTTGTGAGATACATTTATTTATCTTTTGCATTGTGTATTTAACTGGATTTTGCCTCAGCAAGTGCAATTCATTTCTTTGGATTTCTTTTAGAATACCCTACCACTGCAGGGGTAGAAATAAGGGACCATTTCCTGATAGCCATCCGGGCTATCTAGCCATTTTTTTCTGATAGCCCTGAAGGAAATTCAATAGCCCTGAAAAAAGACATTGTTTTCGCACAATTCAAACCAATCGTTTGTTCAAATATTCAGTTATTATTGAGTAACCCTTACCCCTCATAATCAGGGGTAGCACTAGGTTTTAAAACCAGGGGTTCTCAGAACCCCTGAACCCCCTGAAAGTGTTAAAAATATGTGCTCAAATCCTAAAATGAGGGGTTCTCTAATCTGTCAAGTATTGAATGTACCGTTTTAATTAATATATTAGTATTAGATTTTGTGATTTTGGTTACAATGATGTGTTACTGGTATCATGGTATAAATAGTTAAAGTCCGGCAAAAAATGTGATCTAGCTTTCCACGCCACGATTCTCGCCTGTAACCAACTATCTCGCTTTTTAAGAAAGTTCCCAAGCAGTTTACTTAATTATAAAAGTGTTGCTTTATGCCATAAAAGTTCGCCGAATTCCACAAAATGCAGTTCAACTTCGGCAAAGTGCAGAATTCAACACCATTGGCACCACATGGAACCCATGCTTTACTCAATAAAAAATGACAGTATGATAACTATAAAACATAATTCAAGGGCAACTTTGTCATATTTCACCGATGGCATATCTCTACGACCACCCACAAAGCATTTCTTTCCGATCCCTAGAATTAGAAATTACCAACTCATGTACGTGTCATCATTCAGTACTGCAATAACTTATCAGCAGTGGTTCTAGACAATATCGCAATCTGTGTAATTATGCCGGCGGTGTGTACTTTATTTCTATTTTCAAATTATGTTACAATGCTACGGTGACTTCACTTCAACATTTATGTTACATTGCATTTTATGTTACATAATTTCTGGACAGGCCGTAAATATTGTAGATCGAAGCATGAAAACCCCTGTGGAACTTACACACGACAGCGAGTGTCAATAGCCCGACGGGCTACATGGAGATAAAACCCAATAGCCCGACAGAAAACCTAATAGCCATGGCTATCGGGCTATCGCTTATTTCGACCCCTGCACTGTAGATTTTCAATGGGGTCTTTTATGAACGACCCATACACATACACTGTGAATGTAAAAAATGGTAGGGTATTCTAAAAGATAGCCATTTCTTTTAGTAATTTGGTTGTGACTTTGTGTAAATTTTGTAGGTTTTTTTCATTATGTTTTTTATTGTAATTTGAAAGGGCATTTCATGATCCACAGCATCACCCCCTACTTTTCTTAAAAAAATGAGAATTTTATACCACTGGAAACCTCTGGCTACATAATGTTTATGTACAAAAAAGTTTTTGCAGATTAATACGTTTAGCAAAAAATATGTGAAATTTGAATTACCAGAACGAAATCACAACGCATTGTCTATGGAGCAGTAAATACACATAATCATGCATAACTCGCATATACACAAAATCTGAATCAACTGAAATTTTGGGAAAAAGCTTTTTTCATACATATCAACTGAAAAATATCATAAATAGAGGATGCTAGGATCATGAAATACTCCTTTAATGTAAATGTTATATTTTATAGAATTTGGCCTATGGGCCATGAATTGAAATAAATAAAATTTGAATCTGATCTGAATCTGAAATTATCACAGTAACACAGGGCCAAAACAAATGCCTATAGGGAATTTTACAAATATTTTTACGAATACCACACTGGTTGTTAGTTATTTATAGTCAGATTTAAATGCTCTGTATACATCCTCACAGTAAAAGAGATCTTATTTATATTTTTTTACTCAAAAGTACAATGTACAGTGTACATTAAGGTGATTCTGAGAAAAACTAAGTTTCGAGTTTTTAATGGGCCAGCTTATCATTTGATCCATTTTAGTGCAAAATACCACGTTCAAAATGTTATCACTTTTGAATATAAAGTTCAGAAGTTTCAAGTCGGGTAGCACTCTCTAAACTTGATTCAAAAGTGATACAATTTGCATGGGGTAATTTGTTCACTAAAATAAACAAAATGATAAGAGGATGGATGGTCATGCTTAAAAATCAAAAAATTAATTTTTGTTAGAATCAGTCCTAATGTACATATGTGACATGCTACAACAAACTGAGTGCAAAGTCGCAAGTTGGTAGTTTCGAAACGCCTTGGATATTGCTTTGGAGTTATTTGTTTCACACGCACCTGTTCAAGTTAGAAGTATGTCTGTATGTCTTTTGTTAATGTGGGAACAATGGGCCATTCACAAAGGATAGATTACTGGCTTTTATAGGCAAACAAAGAACATCCAACTCACTCAACCCAAATGTCTCGCAAAGAATATTAACTCAGTCAGCCAGGATGCCTCAAAACTACCAACTTGCGATTTCATACTCATTTCATTGTAGCCGGTCCCATAGCTTCACATATACCAAAAAACCTTCAGTTTCATAAAAAAGGTTCACATATCTATCAAAATCATTTTTTACAGAATATACATCTACATTGATAAATAATAGAACTAATAATGTCAATAATAATGATAGAACTCTTAATAATATGTGACACAATCTGGTCCATGGGGGAAAATTTCAAATTGAGATAAAGGCAGAAATATGGAGTTAAAAACCCAATCAAATACATAAGAAAATACACATCACAAAACTTCTGAACTTTAGAACCAAGTATGCTACACCTTTGGTGATTTCAGTATACTTAGCTTAATGTTTGTATAAGGTAATAGTTATAGCAACTCAATTTTCAAAAATGCCTCCTGTGGCCCCCATGGAACAGATTGTGTCACATATAGTAAATGACATCAGTTTTTACAGTAAAATATACATGATGATAGATGTACAGGAGTGGGGGACAGGGGTAGCATTAAGGCCCGAAAGTCGGGGGTTGTTTTTCCATGTTTTTCACTCCCGAGCTTGCAGAAAATCCAAATACATGGGGTGAAAATTAAATCTCGGGGTGAAAAATATTTTGCAGTGTAGTCAGGGGTAGGAGTAAGGTCCAAAAGTAGAGGGTCAGAGTTCACCCCCGAGCTTGCACATTCCCAATATATGGAGGGTGAAAAATTACTATTTTTTAAATTTAGGGGGTCATTCACCCCCGATCGGGGGTTAACGCTACCCCTGGTGGGGGAGAGATAGAAGTAGAGGTCATATAAACTCAGAGGAGCTTTCATCAAGAAACACTTAACCCATAATCTATGATTTCCATCAAAAAGTTATTTTTGTTATTCTTTACCAAAAATGGTAAAATAATGATAAAATGAAAGAAACCCCGCCACTGGCTCTCTTGGCTGTTTAACATGAAGCTCTATGGTTGATTTAAAGGAAGTGTCCGGTAATCACAACATTATGCCTTAGGCCTATATGTTAGAAAAATAATTATCAAGGACCAATCATGAAATTGTCTGGTGCATTGACGTCATGGTTATTTGTGCTCACTGCACCAGACAATTTCGGCGCCCGGGAATTTTGAATGTCGATTGTTGAGACACAGCCGTTTTTATTCGTTTTTATGGTCGATATGAGTTTGTTTAAAATAAAACCATGTGATTCGTGCTTGATAATTATTTTCCTAACATATAAGGCATAATGTTGTGATTGCCAGAGACTTCCTTTAATGTTGTAATTACATCACAAAATATATTTCCCAGTGCAATATGTACATTTTCACATGAAAATAAACAATTTTGGCTTAAAAATGGACAAATTTTAACCCGCCTTACCAGGAATTGAACCCGGGACCTTTAGCACCCCAGCAAGAATCATACCACTACAGTATCCGTATTCAACTGAATTCATTTAGGAAATTAAACAGGTGCGTATCCAGGGGTGAAAGCGAAGGGTGCGCCCGGGTAAAAAAGGAGAGGAGAGAAAGGGAAGGGGAAGAGAGAAGGAGAAAGAGAGGGGAGAGAAAGAGAGAAGGGGTGCAAACTTCGTGAGTACTCGAGTATATGCTACATAGACTATGGTTATTTTTCAGCATAAAATAGTAGGCTACTGCATGTGATTTTAGATTTTATAGAAGATTGTATCAAACACTAGGGCCGACTAGGCCTATTATTATACGTATGGGGGGGGGCAAAAAAGGAGAGGAGAGGCTAGGAGAGAAGGGAAAGAAATGAGAAAGAGAAGAGGTAAAAAGAGAAAAGGTTAAATTGCACGCGTGAGTAGGCCCATGCCTAAAAAAGCACAGTCAGGTCGATCGGAAGTATAATAGGCCTATAGGCCTGTAATTATTTAGGCATTGCTTGAAGGCGAGTCCTCGGCCCAAAAGCATGTGAAAATTAGTATTACGGACCCACCGATATGCATTTTCAGTATAATTAAGATGGACTCACTGATGCTCAACATCAACATGATCTATCCATGCATGCTTTAGTAATTGCGAGTCTCGCGTCTTATAGTCCTATTAGTATCAGTGGACCAGCGTAACATTTATTTTTTTTCTACATTTAAAATTTTGCAAATTGAGTTTGGGCCCTTTTTTTATTGTTGAAAGCAATAATAGTGTAAAAATGATGCACCAAAATGACTTCAATTCGACCTTCATTTTGCAAAATTTCCCAACTTCTGAGGAGTGAACACCCCTTAAACACCCCCCTGCGTATGGATAAACAACTCAATGGCCGTTTTCGCTACTGTATTAGACTCTTGTATGTTTTAGGCAATAACTTAATAATTAGGCCTACAGTAATAGTAAATAATGTAACTTTTTCTAACTAAAACTGTACACAATAATGTCAAAATCGCCCACTAAATGGCTTTAATTGGGCCTTCATTTTGCAAAATTTCGGGCAAAATTTAAAACAATAATTTATACAATAACAGTGAAAACTTGACCATGAATTGGGCCCTCATTTCACAAATTTTCGACTTTTTCAAACTAAAATTTTCCATAACAATAGTGCCAAAATGGTCCACCAAATGGCTTCATTAGCTCTTCATTTTGTAAAAGTTTCTCACTTCTGAGGGGGCCACATCTCCCCTCAGACACCCCCTGCGTCGCGGACATACTGTATTTAACTGGGATCTTCTTTGCGCCCCCGGTCTACGAATTCCTGGATACGCGCCTGTTAAAAGTCTATATCATAACATATTGTAGCCACATGGGAAAAAGATCCAATCACTGAAAGTTTTAGAAACACTCACCTTCTAAGTGTGGAAGTAAAATACATTTCGATTGGAGGTAAATATCCATATATATTGGTATTCAGGGTTATAGCTAGCCCAAGTTGAGTGCCGGCTAATTTTACTATCCAATTAGAGGGCTGGCTCGGGGCTCAATCTTTTTTGCGAACACAAGGGATCTGGGAATAGGCTAGGGGGTATACCCCCCAAATTTTTTTTGGTTTTTTACTCTTTTTATGTTAAATAAAACATTTGTGGGGAAAAAATAAAAAAATAAATTTTTTTAGTGCCGGTCGGGTGCCGGTCCGTACTGCCGGTTACCCCCGACTGGCACCGACCAGCGTGGCTATAGCCCTGTTGGTATTGCAGCCAATTATTCTTGATTGTTCTTTATAACGCTGACAATGTAGACTCTAACACATATCAAATAAATTTTGATTTTTGAGAGATATAATTCAAAGTTAATGATATAATTCAAACAAGTAATAAAATTAACATTTCATTGAATCTGCAAAGCATACTCTAAACTTCACAATTAAAGTTCAATATAAAGTTCAGATAAAGAAGGCTCTAATCATTTCCTAGGACCATGTAGTTATTCTTCATTTCTGATAAAGTCTCTCTGAAGTCTCATGTTCGCTGGGCTCTAATATCCCTCACTGGATGTTTTTATCAAAATTTATTTTTACAATGATGCTGACCAAATGTCATAAGTTCCTGTCCAGTGGGGCTATGCAGGCTGCAGCTGGAGCAATCCGCTTATATTGACATTCAAAATGACTATGTAAAGAGCACATCCCATTGGTCTATTCCAGTTGAAATCCATACACCTCCAATGGAAGACGTGATCGTAATCTTCCACACAGGGAGTGTGAATTCCAAATGGGGTTACCTGAATGGGCGACTCCATTTGAACTCTACACGATACACCCCCTTGTGTAGGAGATTAAGGTCATGTTTTTCACAGTCAGGGAGTGTATGGATTTCAATTGGAATAACCCATTCATTTTATATGTTAATCTGACAGGCAACATGTACAGTTGTTGTAAATTCAGAATTTGACAATTTTACCCAAACCCAAGATCACCTGAAATGTGAAATATTTTTCAGTTTCCTAGAATACTTATAATTAAAGGAGTATTTCGTGATCCTAGCATCCTCTATTTATGTCATTTTTCATTAGATATCCACGAAAAAACCTATTCCCAAAATTTCAGTTGATTCCGATTTTGCGTTCATGAGGTATGCATGATTATGTGTATTACACTGCTCTATAGACAATGCGTTGTAATTTCGTTCTGGTACACCAGAACGAAATTCAAATTTCACGATATCTTTGCTAAACGAATTAATCTGCAAGAAATATTTTATACATAAACATTATGTAGCCAGAGGTTTCCAGTGATATAAAAATCTCAACTTTTTTTTGAGAAAAGTGGGGGGATGAGGCTGTGGATCACGATATGCCCTTTTAAGCGAAGTCTAATATAATTCACATTTCATCTGTTATTTTCCAGAAAATATTGTACAGTTGAGCAAAGTCTTTAGTTCCTCCATGAGAGTAGGTATTTTAGGATTGGTGATGGTTGTGGGATATCAGCATATGAACGCCTCATCATATGTCCCAGTACAACTTTGAAATCTGGATGTTTCATGGCATATATTATGAAATTAATGGCACTGTTAGCAAATGGGCCAAGCTTGGAATAAAATACGATATGTTCGGTATTGGTATAGTTCTTAAATAACAATACCGTGAAAAATGGAACAAAGCAGGCGAAAAATCCAATGACTACAATGAAGAGGTTTTTGGTGATTGCGATCTCTTGTTTGGATATTTGTTTCCGTCTGCGATTTGCTGTGGCGATGTTGGGATCATAACCCTCTTCATGATCATGGCCCTCTTCAGGATCATTGCCCTCTTCAATATTGTGGCCCTCTTCAGGATCATGGCCCTCTTCAATATTGTGGCCCTCTTCAGGATCATGGCCCCCTTCGGCGATTGCAAGTTCTGGTGTGGACTTGTTTTGCATGCCATGACTCTGTGAATTATCAGTCATACAGGTGGGAGAAATCTGTGTCAAATGTTGCTTCTGTTCCCGAAAGTGTTTCTTGATGTACAGGTAGATCCATGTATAACTTCCAACTATTGCTAGTAATGGGAAAAGTAGTTCTATGTTTACAAGAAGGTCGAACTCATTTGTTGCATTAAAGACAGCGCATATTAACTGAAGTTTGTTATACCCATAAATAACATCTCCAGTTGCAAGAGGGATTAGAAGAGTAGCTGCCGGGATGACCCATGGTATCGCCACAAGAATAACAAGCTTCCAGGATGTAAAGATCTTCTTGTACCACAACGGTTTTATGATGTAGATGAGTCGGTTTATACCAATGGCACCTAGATTCCACATGCTGGTTCCTAGGCAGGCACATATCATAAAACCTGTAAACTGACATATCCAGTAGGCACCTGGTATTGGCCATTCATTGTTGCCAAGACTACCAACAGCATACCAGATAAGCACAAAGGATGTCAACAGATCAGCTATGCTCGAACTTGTCACAAATGCGTTAGTTGAAGTCTGGAGTTTCTTCGAGAAAGCCACTGCAGCAATTATCATGGTGTTCCCGATAAGTCCAGTGATACTTATCAATCCAAGAATCACTGCAACAAGAATTTGTTCCCAGTATGAGACATCTAAGATGTAACCTGGCAACAGTGAGCCAGTTTCATTGGTAGCAGTGTTGTTCACATTCATACTGTTGCTGTAGCTAGTATTTTTTCCTAATCCACAGTGCAATAATGTGTTACTTCAATCAATTTTATTTTGCCGTTTTTGAGAGGCTGCTTTCATGACTAAAGGTGATGATAGCTAAGCAGAATTTATTTGTCGTCTGCAAGCTCCAGTTCTCCGTGATGAAATGGATTGAAATAATATTGCTCAAACAAACACATTCTAAGAATAGGAAAATGACAGAAATGAAAGTAGAAATGATATTCACCTGTGAAAAACAAGGTGTTGCCACCACTTCCTCCCTATGTAATTTCACACTATTTTGTTTCCTATTATCGAAACAAAGAAAAAAGAAAAACATACAATATTAATTATTATAAGGATAATGATCAGCTTCACAAGAGGCTTCCTAGAGTTTTACAGAGTTGTCAGCCTGAACAAACACAAAACTCAATCCCAGTGCATTTGTGAAAAATAATCTTCTTCTTCCTTGTAAGTGCCTCCCTCATATGTATGAGTATTATCGCACTGCGTACAGACAAGCTGCACTTATTTTTTACTCTGGAACCTAGAGTAAATGAGTGTATTTTTGAAGTACAGTCAACAGTACCGGAATGATCCCCTGCTCTTTTCGAATAGCCTGTGACGTTCTTTAACGTGCCACTACATTAATGTGAGAAAATATGCATGTACACGGGACCGACAGCTTAAAGTGCCCTCCGGAGCACTAAGCAAGTAGAGTGAAGTGCCTTGCTCAAGGACACAAAGAGCCAGCCGAGCTCAGGCGGACCTGGGATCCGAACCCTTGACCCCCGGATTCACAGTCCAACGCCTTAACCGCTAGGCCACGCTCCCCTTCTTTTCCGCACTGCCATAAAACGTTAACGCTTGTAAAATGCATTGGTATTTACAACCAATCGGATCCAATGGGTGTAGCATAGACAAGTGTCAATCACACATGAAGCATCATGACATGGAAGTTTTGGAATTGTTAGTTTAAAAATAGCCCCACTATAGGGATAATTGAATCAAGCATTTCTACTACCCCTCCAGCATGTGCAAGCATGTGGGATTGGGTTCAGTATTGATCTGAATCGGCATCTGATCAGCCCAATGTGTTCACCACATGATAAAAGATGCAACACTAACTAAGATTTCTGAATTCAAATGTCATAATTCAAGACCAATTTTTGACCACTATCTTAAAGTCGCCATTCTAGTTTTCTGACTTAATTGTTGGTATGACCCAAACCTAATAGTTACAGTTTCTTTATCAAAAGGCCTTCCCAGGAAGTTCTTTGCAGTATCACTTAATACTGAACCCAAAATTATACAATAATGACGACAATATCCAAAAGTTCCCAAATTTCTTGTGCTATATGTATGGGCTTTTGTTTCAGTGATCTCAGAGTGTTTTAGATAAGGGTCAGGGGTTATAGACTTATGTGAAAAGAGCGTATGTATCAAACATTATTTGAAAAATAATGTTGACAAACTATTAGTAAAATTGAATAATTTGGCCCTAAAATGCCTGGAAGTGACTTAAATGGACCTCATATTAACACAATATAAAACTGCAGCAGCCTACAGAATTTGTCTTTTGTTATTTCTGGCCCACCAAGTTAAAAAGTGAATTGCCCACGCCTGCTATATAGACAGATTCACCAGCACAGGGGAAGTTGTTGTTTGTTTTATAACACTCAGATTC